>NC_048307.1:40804980-40899091 GCF_013100865.1 Trachemys scripta elegans
CACCCTCCCTGATTGAACTAACCTCGTTATCTCCATACTGATTTATACCTGCCTCTGGAGATTTCCATTACTTGCATCTGAAGAAGTGAGGTTCTTACCCACGAAAGCTTATGCTCCCAATACTTCTGTTAGTCTCAAAGGTGCCACAGGACCCTCTGTTGCTTTTTAATGTTTCAAGATGGTCACATTAGTCACCATAACCCAGCACTAGTAAAAGGGGATTGGGTCTCAGCCCTTGATCTCCACGATGCATATTTTCATATAATGATACATCCCTTCTATCTGAGGTTTCTCTGATTTACTATTGGACAGGACCATTTCCAATACAAGGTTCTTCCTTTCGGTCTATCCACTGCCCCTCGAGTTTTTTCAAAGTTACTAGCAGTGATTGCAGCCTACGTCCACAGAAACAGAATCATGATATTCCCGTACTTGGATGACTGCCTGGTGAAAGCACCAACCCGGCAAGCAGCATTACAAGCCACTGAACAGACAGCGACCCTCTTCACAAAATTAGGTCTCCAAATAAATGCACAAAAATCCACTCTAATGTCAGTGCAAGAGCTGGAGTTCATTGGGGCCCATCTCAATTCTCCCAAGGCCCTAGCCTCTCTACCAAGGCAACGCTTTCTCACTCTAATCAATCTCATATCTATGACACGAAACAGTCCACAGGTATCTGCCAGGACTTGCGTACAACTTCTCGGTCACATGGCTGCCACAACCTTCGTTGTCAAATACACAAGATTACACATGCGTTGCCTGCAAGGGTGGCTCTGTATAAATTATATCCCACACAGACACAGCATAAACAAACACCTCATGATGCCAGACAAAATAAAAGACTCCCTACTTTGGTGGACACAACCAGACAATGTCTGCATGGGCGTGCCCTTCATTCAGAAGACGCCAACACTAACCATCACCACAGACGTTTCACTCTTGGGATGGGGGGCACACATGCATCCACATTCTATCCAGGGCTGCTGGTCCCCTGCAGAGCCGTCCGCAATGCCTGTTCCCACTTCCTTCCAATCATCAAAGACAAGGCCATTCAGATCCTTATGGACAATGTAGCTTGCATGTTTTACATAAATAGACAAGGGACAGCATGATCACACTCCTTATGCGTGGAAGCCACGAGACTCTGGCAATGGTGCATGAGACACAATATCCACATCACAGCATCATACCTACCTGGATGGCAGAACACCACGGTGGATACTCTAAGCAGGCACTGTTCTCAGGACCATGAGTGGGAGCTCGACAACCACATACTCCTACACATATTCCAAAAGTGGGGACTCCCAGCAATAGACCTCTTTGCAACCATATAAAATACCATATGCCCCCAGGTTTGCTCCAGGGCAGGTCACTGCACACATTTTCTAGGCGACACCTTTCTCATTGAATGGAATGCTCCCTTCCTATATGCCTTCCCTCCCATCCCCCTCCTGAAGTAGAGGGGAGGAGGGAGGGTAGTGGAGCACCCAGAGGGACACACATCTTGAAGAACCTATGTTACTGCGCAAGGTGAGTAACTTTCTCTTCTTCTTCGAGTGCTATTCCTGCCTGAACAGAGGAGAGCAGTTCATGCTGATGCCTCCTTCCTCTGCTGGTTCCCCATTCCCCAAAAACTTTCAGCAGGGAGAGAGACTTCAACAAACCAAGCTTCAAATGGCCTGTCAGCAAAATGCCAGATGCAGAAGCTCACCTGCAATCCAGCCGGGGAGTCTTAAATAGGGATGCGCCAAGGTATTCAATAGAGAGAAATCAAACTCCAGGTGCACTCTCTGTTGCTGTGGCTAGCAGCTGCCCTGCCCCCTTGGCTTTCATCTGACACCACTTCCATGCGGGCCTGCCCACCCAGGAATGCAGAAGCAGCCTTTTATCAGAGCTGCTAGCCTTGTCACTCTCCCACACATGCCGTATGGCCAGGATCTCTGTTGTAATAGAGTCAAGGGCTGGCTGACTGGAAATGCTCCACGAAGAGCTAATAAAATATGCTTGGCAGGTGGGATTTAGCCAGGGTTGGTGGAGAAGGGAAGTTGTTACACCCTTCGGAGGCCCTGGGTGCAAAGAGCTTGTTTAATTGCAGGCCAGTCCTCAGTGGGCAGATTGCCAGCAATCCCTCGAGGTTCAGGATGATCTCGTTCACAGGTTTTATTTTTTATGGGTCCTTTGGTGACTGAGGAGTCTGATCCTTGAGCTGCAAACTCGTTGGCAAACATTGCAGGTGGTGTTGGAAGTCAGGGTTGGGCCATGACTGCTGCGTGACAGTTGTCTGTCCTTTCTTTTCTGTTTTTTTTTCTGTGACAGAGCAAGGCAATTTTCCTCAAAAGTGGATGTTCCTTCTCTGACAAGTCTTTGCCAGTTATCCCTGTCCTGGGCTATGGTCTCCCTGTGTGCGGTGTTGATGCCACATCTCTTGATGTTTATCTTGAGAGTGTCTTTAAAGCATTTCTCTTGGCCTCCCTATTTCCTTTCTCCCTTGGTGACTTGGGTGTACAGCAGTTGTTTTGGTAAGTGTGCATCAGGCATGCACACACAGTGCCTGCTCCACCTCAGCTGGTACTGGATAATCCGGGCCTCAACACTGAAAATGTTGGCCTCTGTGAAGAGCAGAGCCATCCCTAGGGTACGGCGAATCAGGGCAACTGCCCAGGGCCCCGCGCTTTGGGGGGCCCCGTGCTTCATGAGGAGGTGGGTGGGGAGATGAGGCAGGCGGGCAGGGGGGCAAGGAAAAGCCCCCCTACCAACCTCCCCCTCCCTCCAGTGCCTCCTTCCCACTGATCAGCGCCTCTCCCTCCCTCCCAGCGCCTACCACCGATCAGCTGTTTCACAGCATCTGGAGGCGGCTGGGGAGAAGGGGAGAGGAGCAAGGGTGCAGCACACTCGGGGGAGTGGGTGGAACTGGGTGGAGAGGAGGCGGGACAGGGCCTTGGGGAAGGGATGGAGTGGGGCTAGGGCCTGGGTGGAGCTTGGGGAGCACCCCCCAGCAGATAGAAACTCGGTGCCTATGTCCTGGGTCCTGCACCCCCCTAGGGATGGCCCTGGTGAGGACACTGACATTAGTGCAATGATCCTTCCACTTTATGTTGAGGATCTTCTGAAGAAAGTGCTGGTGCTGGCGTTCCCAGTTTTTCAGGTGTTGTCTGTAGGTCACCCAAATCTCACAACCAGAGAGGAGAGTTGGGATTACCACCGTTTTATAAACAAAAACTAGAATGTGTGTTCTGATGTTGTGATTGTTGCGCACCTGGTGAGACAGTCTGCCAAAGGCAAGGCTGGCACAGCAGATTCTATGCCTAATCTCGATGTCTATGTCTGCCCTCTGTGAGAGATGGCTGACAAGATAGGCAAAGTATTCTACATTTTCCAGTTCTTCTTTGTCAATGTAGATCTGCCTTGCTGGGTCTGATGATTAGCTGGGAGCTGGCTGGTGGAGAACTTTTGTTTTGCCAATGTTCAGAGTTAGCATTAGGCTTTTGTAAGCTTCAGAGAACCAATTAAGGGCTGTTTGTAGATCCTCCTTTGAGTGTGCAACTACAGCACAATCATCTGTGTACTGGAGTCTAGTTATTGTTGCTGGCATGGAGACGAAAATGGTTGAAGAGGTTGCTGTCAGTCTGATATTGGATGCCAATGCCCTGTGGTAGATGGTCTTGGGTTAAGGTTTTCAATGGGCAGGTGACCCCACCACAAAACTCAACTGGCGTCAGGGGTGAAAGTAAGCCGGTACGGCATACCATTAAAAAGTGACTGCCGGTATCGGCCCATTGCCCGTACTCAGCTGATGTTAAAGCACTGGCGCGGCAGCGCTTTAACGTTGTTGCCACTTTTGCCCCCTCCCACCCCTGGCTGCGATTTAAAAGAGCCCAGGGCTCCGGTAGCCGCCCCTTCTGGGGCTGGAGCTGGCCCCTGTACTGGTAGGTACTTAATGTTACTTTCACCCCTGGCCGGCGCTCATCATTCAGACATGCCAGAGAGACCAAGGACTGAACGCCCATCACATTCGATAGAAGGGGCATTGGCTGGCCACTAGAAGGAAACTTGCATGACTTCTGCCCACATTGCAGGTGTGTGATGGATAAAGAGAGAACTTGGCTCTCCAGGACCCTCATGTGATGCTCTCCACCAGCAGGAGGTTACTAGCATTTTTGCGTTTTCATCCCTGGGCTGTGGGTGAGGAGCTAGTATTTTACCCTATGAAATGTTACAGGGTAGCATCAGTTGTGGGCGAATCTTTATGGTTTGGGTGTTCCTCTGAGCCTCCCCAGACTCTTTTGAGTCTTCCACACCAGGCTGGACTGGGAAGATGATCTGGTATTTTCTTCTGGAGTGGATGTGCCAGACTGGATCCAAGCAGGGGTTCATCTAGGCTAGTTCCAATGACCAGTAGGCAGCTATGGGGTAACCTGCCCCCTGGAAAGCTTCCTCATAACTCCCAGCAATTTGCCATCAGTTTATGCCCCAGAGCAGGAAGGTATTAGATCCCTGCTATATTTGCTATTCTAACTCTAGATTTTCTTATTATCCACATACAAGTCTAACCCTTTTCCAAATGCTACAAAGCTCTTTGTGTCCCCCATACCTTGGGGCAGTGAGTTCCACAGGCTAACTGTGAACTGTGTGAGAAAAGCATTTCCTTAGAGAAGCAGTCTCCCTCACAATATGAAGGTCCCTGTCAACCTGACCTGGGGGAAATTCCTTCCCAATCCAAATCTGAGCATAGGTTGGATCTTGTGAGCAAGACTCACCAGGCAGGTAGCTAGGAAGCAGAAACTTTGCACTGCCTCAGAACGCCAGTCCACCCTGCCTAGTGTCCCGTCTCCAGCTGGGGCCTAGCTCCTATGTTTCAGAAGAAGGCAAAAAAACTCTCCAGGATACATCTGGCCCTTGTGCATAGGTGAGAAAAATTCTTTCCTGGCCCTGCAGATGCCCTGCCATATTTGGTGTGATTACAGTCAGTGTCTTAATGCAAAGCTGCAAGTGTTGGGAGCATGTTGAGACAAACAGGCTACCCATTCTCCCCATGGCCCATAAAGGAAAGGGACCAACAGGGGCATTCCTGGACCCCTCCCCTACACACACAGTCAGGCCATATAACTTCTCCCAGCAGCAAGTGCAAAGCGTATCTTTCAGCACGACATGGTTGTCGGCGCATCAGTATCTCCACATCTGTCCCCGCCCAGACCCAGACAATGTAGAGCTGACAAACCAGGAGAGGGTGAGTGACCTGAACTCTCAGCAACTCAGGGAAGTTTCTCTGTGCTTTTGAGACTAGCAGAGCTGGTCTCCCATCCCTACCATGTATCCCTGGTAACGTGCCCCTCCCAGCTGACAAAACTTCAGGCAACCCCCCAACCTCTCTCCCAGGGCCTAGCATCCCCCGAGCCTGGCTCGCCCTTTCAAGCTTCTGCGGCTGAGGAGCCAGAGGGACTTCTCTCTCACGGTGATAGCTCATCCCCCTGCTCCGCTGTTCCTTCAAACAGAAGGAACAGCTGCTTTCTGAGCAGCTATGGGCATGAGTGGCAAAATGTGGCTCTGGATTTCAAATGCGGGGGGGAGGGGGACTGGGAGTTGGATCCATCTCATCTCAAAGATAAAGGCCTGGATTTCAAATGCCATCTCAAAGTGTCCGGACCTTGGCTTTGTGTCAAGCTCTAGTTCTGAGGGGAAATCTCAACATCACAGCTAAGTTCCAACTGTCTGCTCCCAGGGATGGCTGGGGAAACTGAAGCCCAGTTCATCCTGGACTGCTTTAGTTGTTCTTGCAGGGGAAATCCTGGGGCAAGGTAAGATATACCTATATCCCATAGAACTGGAAGGGACCCTGAAAGGTCATTGAGTCCAGCCCCCTGCCTTCACTAGCAGGACCAACTACTGATTTTTGCCCCAGCTCCCTAAGTGGCCCCCTCAAGGACTGAACTCACAACTTCGTGTTTAGCAGGCCAATGCTCAAACCACTGAGATATCCCTCCCCCCAGGTAGGGACTGGAGGGCACAGAAGGGGGTGTGGGCTGGGGTGACCCTGCACTCCACCAATTCAGTGCTCCGGCAAAGCCCCCAGGATGCCCTCTGCACTGGGGACTGGCACAAACCGCATCCCATCTCTCCCTGGTCGGATGCATCTGGCTATTGGGGTCAGGGCTGGATACAGGGGCAGGCGACACAGGAGACCATCTGGGGGCGCCGGGCTCAGGGTGCTGTTTTTGTTATTAGTGACAAAAGGGACAATAGAACGTGTGAAGTAACATTCTGTATATGGATTCATTTTTCATGCACCTCCTAGAATGTTCTGGACCTTTATAGGATCTCGTGGAACCTTCCAGACTCTCTGAGAACTAAATTTTCCTTGAACCTCCTAAAATGCTGTCCCCATGCCCTCGTGGGTAGATAAGGGTGGGGCGTCGCCAGTCAGTGAGTGAGATATAAGAATGAAGTGAAGTGAGAGCCCAGCTGCGATATTGTGAATCTTGTTTTATTGTTCAATTGTGAAAGTGTACTTGTGTTTTACGACTCGCAGAGTGTAAGTAGCAACTAATAAAGAACATAGTTAATGAGACGCCAGAGATATATATTGAACCCTTGCCTATGCAACAATATAAAAGAAATACTGTTACTTCTTTTGCCATGCTTAACACATGATGTTTGATGACTTTCTAAGACTGCAGAACATAGATTTTTGCATTCCCTAATATTGTCTGTTTTCCCCTGTAGAAAATAAAAGATGCCCCCAAAGAACCGTTCAGGAAGCAAAAGGCTAAAGGACTAGAGTTAACATTCTAAGACTGTCACCTACTGTAACACTATTTAATACTGGTCCACCCAATGTTGGCGCACCATTCAATTTCTTGATGTTAGTACATTTTAGTTATTCTTAAAATTAAAAAATTTCTATAAGCTTAGCAGAAACAAAAAAAATTTATTTGCTTATATATGGCATGACTAAATACAGATTTACAGATCATAGTGTGCAAATTTATCCTCTTATATGACAGGGATAAATCATGGATGCAAATCATGCATCAAAGTCATGAAATGGGCTACAGATGCAATAAAAAATAAGGTATTCAAAAGTTTAACAGATAGGGGGAAGGTGAAGATGCTCCTCGCCTGGAGCGCCATTTGGTCTAGAGCCGACCCTGACTGGGGTTCAAGTGAGAGTACAGTGGGCTCTGGCCCAAGTGTGGCTGGCATGTTGATTAGCATTACAGCCCAGGCAAGAGCAAGGTAGCGGGGTCAAGTTACCACTTAGAAGCTATAACTGGTCTCACTGCCATGTTGCAGAAAGGAAAGGACAGGCCCACACAGCAAATGGCCACCCATGATGCTCCCAAAGCAGCAGAGCACAAGAGACATCACTGCTGCACCAGCCTCATTCCAGGGGCTGAGATTGTTCAGACGCACAGGGAGAGGTGCTGGAGGGGACTTGCCTTGCAGACAGGGGTTGTTGGTGTACAGCACATGCAGGGAGTCTGAGCTGCCTCACAAGTTCTGATGCAGTCGGACTCATTTCAGTGTACATTAACATACAGGTGCCACCTTGCTACAGCAGGTACCTGATCCATAGCTCAAAGGCAGCTTCCTACTCAACCACTGACAGCTGTTTTAGAGCAAGAGACCCCCTCCATCATCTTTGGCATTTAAGGCACTAATTCAATGCAGTTAGGAGTGTTATTAAGTGGCTAGTGTCTGTGTGTCTCTCTGCCCTTAATGGAAAGAACCAGACTGACTTAATTGTGTATCATAAGCGCTATAGTGCTTGCAGCTTATAGAGAAGGAAGATGTGGATTCTTCACCCCTCCGCTCCTCCCCCTCGCCCCCTCCCGCAGACATGAAGTTCCAAATACTCAATATAATATAGCATAGGACAAGTGTGAAGTACTAGGTGGCTACAGATTTGCCACACTGGGATCACAAGTGAGAATCAAGCTACTCTAGATGCTTGAGGATGAGCTTTGTCTAACTCAAGAAATCGGTAATAAAATCCTTGGAGTGCTTGTATGTAGTGCTCCTTACTGGATAGATCCAGAACTGCTTAGCTTTGTGACATAGGCCCTATACTGCTACCACCGTGATTCTCCTTTAGCTCAAGTGATAGGGCCTGTGGTCAGATGTCGGCTGAATGTGTTCTTTCTGTGTGCTGTTCCAGTTCTGCACAGACAGTTGGCACAGCAGCTCCTCAATCATATTGCCCAATAACCACAGACCCATTCATAGTAAAGGAACTTGATCTGGTTTATTGTCAATGAAGCACAGTCCTAATGCCCTGAGTGGTTACAGGTACACTAGCCCATGTATGCCCATTCTAGTGGACTAGCTAGGTACCACCCTTCTGGAATGTGTTTATGTGAGTGTTCTGTGCTTAGCACTTCTTAGGAATGTGTATGTTTTTGCAATACCAGACCTGTTCTTGCCAGGTTCTGTGAGCTTGCAAGCAGGCAGAGCCTGACATCTGCTCACAGCCTCACTTTTGCTAACTTTGCTTTATATCAGCAAAACTTGCCCAATACTTTAGCTCAGGCCTCACACCAGGCTTCTAAGGGCACAGGCAGCACACAGAGCCCCCTGGACGTGCCTCTGCCTAGGAGCTGGACATGCCAGCTGCTTCCAGGAGCCACCTGAGGTAAGCGCCGCCCAGCCAGAGCCCACACCCCGAACCTCCTCCTGCACCCAAACCCCCTGCCCCAGGTCAGAACCCCCTCCTGCACCCTAACTCCCTCCCAGTGCCCGCACCCCAACCCGCTGCCCCAGCCCTAGCCCTAGCCCTGAGCCCCTCCCACACCCAAACTCCCTCATGGAGCCCACACCCCCTCTTGCACCCACACCCCATGCCCCAACCCAGATCCCCCTTCTGCACCCCAAACCCCTCATGCCTGGCCCCATCTCAGAGCCTGCACCCTCAGCCATAGCCCTCAACCCCTCCTGTGCCCCAAACCCCTGCCCCAGCACGGTGAAAGTGGGTGAGGGTGCGGGACAGTGAGCAACAGAGGGAGTGGGGATGGAGTGAGCAGGGGTGGGACCTCGGAGATGGGGCGGGGCAGGGGTGGGGTCTCGGGGCAGGGGCAGGGCAGGGGGTGGGGCAAGGGTGTTCGGTTTTGTGTGATTAGAAAGTTGGCAACCCTAGCATAAGAACATAAGAACATAAGAAGTGCCATTCTGGGTCAGACCAAAGGTCCATCAAGCCCAGTATCCTGTCCTCTGACAGTGGCCAATGGTAGGTGCCCCAAAGGCAATGAACAGACAGGTTATCATCAAGTGATCCGTGCCCTGTTACCCAATCCCAGCTTCTGGAAAACAGAGGCTAGGGACACCATTCCTGCCCATCCTGGCTAATAGCCACTGATGGAACTATCTTCCATGAATCTATCTAGCTCCCTTTTGAACCCTGTTATAGTACTGGCCTTCACAACACCCTCTGGCAAGGAGTTCCAGAGGTTGACAGTGCATTGCATGAAAAAATACTTTCTTGTGTTTGTTTTAAACCTGCTACCTATTAATTTCATTTGGTGGCCCCTTGTTCTTGTATTATGAGAAGGAGTAAATAACACTTCCTTATTTACTTTCTCTGTACCACTCATGATTTTATAGACGTCTATCATATCCCCCCTTAGTCGCCTCTTTTCCTAGCTGAAAAGTCCCAGTCTTATTAATCTCTCCTCATACGGAAGCCGTTCTATTCCCCAATAATTTTTGTTGCCCTTTTCTGAACCTTTTCCAACTCCACTATATCTTTTTTGAGATGGGGCAACCACATCTGCACGCAGTATTCAAGGTGTGGGCGTACTATGGATTTATATAGAGGCAATATGATATTTTCTATCTTATTATCTATCCCTTTCTTGATGATTCCCAACATTCTGTTTGCTTTTTTGACTGCTGCTGCACATAGAGTGGATGATTTCAGAGAACTATCCACAATGACTCCAAGATCTCTTTCTTGAGTGGTAACAGCTAATTTAGACCCCATCATTGTATACGTATAGTTAGGATTATGCTTTCCAATGTGCAGTTCTTTGCATTTATCAACATTAAATTTCATCTGCCATTTTGTTGCCCAGTCACCCAGTTTTGTGAGATCCTTTTGTAGCTCTCTTTTGTAGCAGTCTGCCTAGGACTTAACTATCTTGAGTAGTGTTGTATCATCTGCAAATTTTGCCACCTCACTGTTTACCCCTTTTTCCAGATTGTTTATGAATATGTTAAATAGGACTGTGCCCAGTACAGATCCCTGGGGGACACCACTATTTACCTCTCTCCATTCTGAAAACTGACCATTTAGTCCTATCCTTTGTTTCCTATCTTTTAACCAGTTACCAATCCATGAGAGAACATTCCCTCTTATCCCATGACTGCTTATTTTGCTTAAGAACTTTTGGTGAGGGAGCTTGTCAAAGGCTTTCTGAAAATCTAAATATATTATATCCTCTGGATCTCCTTTGTCTGCATGCTTGTTGACCCCCTCAAAGAATTCTAGTAGATTGGTGAGACATGATTTCCCTTTACAAAAAACATGTTGACTATTTCCCAACAAATTATGTTCATCTATGTGTCTGACAATTTTGTTCTTTACGATAGTTTCAACCAATTTGCCCGGTACTGAAGTGAGGCTTACTAGCCTGTAGTTGCCAGGGTCACCTCTGGAGCCCTTTTTAAAAATTGGCATTACATTAGCTATCCTCCAGTCATTTGGTACAGAAGCTGATTTAAATGATAGATTACAGATGCCAGTTAGTAGTCCTACAATTTCACATTTGAGTTCCTTCAGAACTCTAGCCTCAGTGTAGAAATTCACTCCAGCAACAGAAGGGGTTTTCCTGTCTCTGCAGTAAATCTACCTCCCCGAGAGGTGATAGCGAGGTCAATGGAAGAATTCTTCCATCGAGGTAGCACTGCCTACACTGGGTGTTAGGTCACTCAGGGATGTGGATTTTTCATGCCCCTGAGTGACATAGCTGGGTCAAAAACAGCAAGGAGTCTGGTAGCACCTTAAAGACTAACAGAATTATTTGGGCATAAGCTTTCGTGAGTAAAAATCTCACTTCTTCGGATGCATGGAGTGAAAGTTACAGATGCAGGCATTATATACTGACACATGGAGAGCAGGGAGTTACTTCGCAAGTGGAGAACCAGTGTTGACAGGGCCAATTCAATCAGGGTGGCTTTTAAGAATGTCACTATCATTGAACAAAAAAACTTCAGAAACAGACTTCAAAGAGAAACAGCAGAACTAAAATTCATTTGCAAATTCAACAAAAATTATTAGGGAGCTGGAGCATATGACTTATAAGGAAAGGCTGAGGGAACTGGGATTGTTTAGTCTTCAGAAGAGAAGAATGAGGGGGGATTTCATAGCTGCTTTCAACTTCCTGAAAAGGGGTTCCAAAGAGGATGGATCTAGACTGTTCTCAGTGGTACCAGATGACAGAACAAGGAGTAATGGTCTCAAGTTGCAGTGGGGGAGGTTTAGGTTGGATATTAGGAAAAACTTTTTCACTAGGAGGGTGGTGAAGCACTGGAATGGGTTACCTAGGGAGGTGGTGGAATCTCCTTACTTAGAGGTTGTTACAGTCAGGCTTGACAAAGCCCTGGCTGGGATGATTTAGTTGGGGATTGGTCCTGCTTTGAGCAGGGGGTTGGACTAGATGACCTCCTGAGGTCCCTTCCAACCCTGATATTCTATAATTCTATGATTCTGTGATAGATGTGTATGGGGATAAACAGATAGCCCCAGGCTTGTGGCAAGAGTTCTTGACTCGGAAAGTTTGCACTTGCATAACCCTAAAACTTCTGCATCTGGACCTTCAAACTTGATTTGTAGCTCTCACCTAGACCTGCAAGGTACAGACATGTTTACAAAACATTGGTCTAACAGTTTCCAGGTTACAAAGGATTAAATCACTTGCATTCTCAGCAAATGGGTTCTAGCTCATAAAAAGGGGCTGACATTTTCTTCTGAGCATGCCCAATGGTGCATTTCAAACATTCATAGTGTGACAGACCCAGACCAGTGGGGTACAGGAATCTGGTAGAGGGCAAATATACTGGTCACTGGATGAGTAGTTTTCTGTTCCCTGAGTGACCAGAGCAGGGGTTGCACTAGAGTAATCAGGAACCTGCTAGAACCAGGCAGGCTAATTAGGACACCTGGAGCCAATTAAAAAGAAGCTGCTAGAATCAATTAAGGCAGGCTAATCAGGGCACCTGGG
The DNA here is from genome assembly GCF_013100865.1 of Trachemys scripta elegans. Taxonomy (NCBI): domain Eukaryota; kingdom Metazoa; phylum Chordata; order Testudines; family Emydidae; genus Trachemys; species Trachemys scripta. The sequence continues at coordinate 40,817,196 of NC_048307.1, forward strand.
TTTTAAAAGGCGCTCACTTCAGTTTGTGGTGTGAGTGTGAGGAGCTGGGAGCAAGAGGTGCAAGGAGCTGAGAGGGTGAGGGTAGGAGGACTGAGGAGCACAAGCGTTATCAGACACCAGGAGGAAGGTCCTGTGGTGAGAATAAGGAAGGTGTTTGGAGGAGGCCATGGGGAAGTAGCCCAGGGAGTTGTAGCTGTCATGCAGCTGTTACAGGAGGCACTATACACAGCTGCAATCCACAGGGCCCTGGGCTGGAACCCGGAGTAGAGGGTGGGCCCGGGTTCCCCCCAAACCTCCCAATTGACCTGGACTGTGGGTTCTTCCAGAGGGGAGGGTCTTTGGGCTGTTCCCCAACCCACATGGTGAATCTCTAAGGCAAGAAAATCCGCCAATAAGCGCAGGACCCATCAAGGGTATGTCTACACTATGAAATTAGGTCGAATTTATAGAAGCCAGTTTTATAGAAATCAGTTGTATACAGCCGATTGTGTGTGTCCCCACATAAAATGCTCTAAGTGCATGAAGTCAGCGGACCGCGTCCACAGTACCGAGGCTAGCGTCGACTTCCAGAGCGTTGCACTATGGGTAGCTATCCCACAGTTCCCGCAGTCTCCGCCGCCCATTGGAATTCTGGGTTGAGATCCCAATGCCTGAATGATGCAAAACAGTGTCGCGGGGGGTTCTGGGTACATGTCGTCAGGCACCTCCCCCTCCTTCAGAGCAACGGCAGACAATCGATTCGCGCCTTTTTACCTGGGTTACCTGTGCAGACAACATACCACACCAAGCATGGAGCCCGCTCAGCTCAGCTCAGCTCACCATTACCATATGTCCTCTGGGTGCCGGCAGACGTGGTACTGCATTGCTACACAGCAGCAGCTAATTGCCTTTTGGCAGTAGACGGTGCAGTATGATTGGTAGCCTTCATCGGCGATCTGGGTGCTGGCAGACGTGGGGCTGCATTGCACACAGCAGCAGCCCCTTGCCTTTTGGTAGAAGATGGTATATTACGATTGATATCCGTCGTCGTCGTACTGCAGTGGCTGTTAATCATGGGCACCTGGGCAGACATGCTCAGTCCTATCGAACAGTCTTGACAATGATGGCTATCAGTCGTAGTATGCTATTTTCTGCCAAGCACCCAGAAGATGCCGAGGGCTATCAGTCATGCTGCACCGTCGTCTGCCAGCATAAGATGTAAAAAATAGATTTGTTCTGTATTCATTTGCTTCCCCCTCCCTCCGTGAAATCAACGGCCTGCTAAATCCAGGGTTTTGAGTTCAATCTTTGGGGGGGGGCTATTCTCTGTGACAGTGGTTTGTGTTTCTCCCTGATGCACAGCCACCTTTGTTGATTTTAATTCCCTGTACCTGTACGCCATGTCATCACTCGGCCCTCCCTCCCTCCCTCCGTCAGATACTAGTTTCGCGCCTTTTTTCAGACCAGACGCCATAGCACTGGGATCATGGAGCCCGCTCAGATCACCGTGGCAATTACGAGCACTATGAACACCATGCGCATTGTCCTGGAGTATATGCAGAGCCAGGACATGCCAGAGCAAAACCAGGACCAGCCGAGGAGGCGATTGCAGCGTGGCGATGAGAGTGATGAGGAAATTGATATGAACATAGACCTCTCACAAAGTACAGGCCCCAGCAATGTGCAAATCATGGTGTTACTGGGGCAGGTTCATGCCGTGGAACGCCGATTCTGGGCCCGGGAAACAAGCACAGACTGGTGGGACCACATCGTGCTGCAGGTGTGGGACGATTCCCAGTGACTGTGAAACTTTCGCATGCATAAGGGCACTTTCATGGAACTTTGTGACTTGCTTTCCCCTGCCCTGAAGCGCCAGAATACCAGGATGAGAGCAGCCCTCACAGTTGAGAAGCAAGTGGCGATAGCCCTGTGGAAGCTTGCAACGCCAGACAGCTACCGGTCAGTCAGGAATCAATTTGGAGTGGGCAAATCTACTGTGGGGGCTGCTGTGATCCAAGTTGCCAGGGCAATGAAAGACCTGGTGATATCAAGGGTAGTGACTCTGGGAAACGTGCAGGTCATAGTGGATGGCTTTGCTGCAATGGGATTCCCAAACTGGGATAGACGGAACCCATATCCCTATCTTGGCACCGGAGCACCAAGCCACCGAATACATAAACCCCAAGGGGTACTTTTCAATGCTGCTTCAAGCCCTGGTGGATCACAAGGGACGTTTCACCAACATCAACGTGGGATGGCCGGGAAAGGTACATGATGCTTGCGTCTTCAGGCACTCTGGTCTGTTTCGAAAGCTGGAGGAAGGGACTTTCTTCCCGGACCAGAAAATAACCGTTGGGGATGTTGAAATGCCTATCGCTATCCTTGGGGACCCAGCCTACCCCTTAATGCCATGGCTCATGAAGCCGTACACAGGCCGCCTGGACAGTAGTCAGGACCTGTTCAACTACAGGCTGAGCAAGTGCTGAATGGTGGTGGAATGTGCATTTGGACGTTTAAAAGCGCGGTGGCGCAGCTTACTGACTCGCTCAGACCTCAGCGAAAAGAATATCCACATTGTTATTGCTGCTTGCTGTGCGCTCCACAATATCTGTGAGAGTAAGGGGGAGACATTTATGGCGGGGTGGGAGGTTGAGGCAAATCGCCTGGCCGCTGATTACGCGCAGCCAGACACCAGGGCAGTTAGAAGAGCACAGCAGGGCACGGTGCGCATCAGAGAAGCTTTGAAAATGAGTTTTGTGACTGGCCAGGCTACGGTGTGAAACTTCTGTTTGTTTCTCCTTGATGAACCCTCCACCCCACCCCCCCACCCGGTTCACTCTACTTCCCTGTAAACCAACCACCCCACCCTCCCCTCCCCCTTTGAGCACCACTTGCAGAGGCAATAAAGTCATTGTTACTTCACATTCATGCATTCTTTATTAATTCATCACACAACTAGGGGGATAATTGCCAAGGTAGCCTGGGATGGGTGGGGGAGGAGGGAAGGAAAAGGACACACTGCCGTTTAAAACTTTAACTCTTATTGAAGGCCAGCCTTCTGATGCTCGGGCAATCATCTGGGGTGGAGTGACTGGGTGGCTGGAGGCCCCCCCACCGTGTTCTTGGGCGTCTGGGTGAGGAGGCTATGGAACTTGGGGAGGAGGGCTGTTGGTTACACAGGGGCTGTAGCGGCGGGCTCTGCTCCTGCTGCCTTTCCTGCAGCTCAACAATACGCTGGAGCATATCAGTGTGATGCTCCAGCAGCCGGAGCATCGACTCTTGCCTTCTGTCTGCAAGCTGACACCACCTATCATCTACAGCCCGCCACTTGCTCTGTTCATCCCACGATTCAGCCCGCCACCTCTTTTCTCGTTCATACTGTGCTTTTCTGTAGTCTGACATTGACTGCCTCCACGCATTCTGCTGTGCTCTTTCAGCGTGGGAGGACATCTGGAGCTCCGTGAACATGTCATCCTGAGTCCGCCGTTTTCTCCTTCTAATCTTCACTAGCCTCTGTGAAGGAGAAACATTTGCAGCTGGTGGAGGAGAAGGGAGAGGTGGTTAAAAAAGACACATTTTAGAGAACAATGTGTACACTCTTTCACGTTAAATTTTGCTGTTCACATTACACAGCACATGTGCTTTCGTTACAAGGTCGCATTTTTCCTCTTATATTGAGGGCCTGCCGGTTTGGTGTGAGAGATCACTCACGCAGTGCCAGGCAACAGATTTCGGCTTGCAGGCAGCCATGGTAAGCCACAGTCTTTTGGCTTTTTTAACCTTCTTAACATGTGGGAATGGTTTCAAACAGTAGCGCCCTCATTTCCCATACCAAGCACCCATTGGGTTGGCCATTTAAAATGGGTTTGCAATGTAAAAGGAGGGGCTGCGGTTCCCGGGTTAACATGCAGCACAAACCCAACTAACCCCTCTTCCCCCCACACACCCAATTCTCTGGGATGATCACTTCACCCCTCCCCCCCACCGCGTGGCTAACAGCGGGGAACATTTCTGTTCAGCTGAGCAGGAACGGGCACCTCTGAATGTCCCCTTAATAAAATCACCCCATTTCAACCAGGTGACCGTGAATGATATCACTCTCCTGAGGATAACAAAGAGCGATAAGGAATGGATGTTGTCTGCATGCCAGCAAACACCGGGACCATACGCTGCCATGCTTTGTTATGCAATGATTCCAGACCACGTGCTACTGGCCTAGCGTGGTAAAGTGTCCTACCATGGCGGACGGGATAAGGCAGCCCTCCCCAGAAACCTTTTGCAAAGGCTTTGGGAGTACATGAAGGAGAGCTTTCTGGAGATGTCCCTGGAGGATTTCCGCTCCATCCCCATACACTTTAACAGACTTTTCCAGTAGCTGTACTGGCCGCGATTGCCAGGGCAAATTAATCATCAATCATTAAACACGCTTGCTTTTAAACCATGTGTAATATTTACAAAGGTCCCCTGTGTGCCCTCAGGGTCTGGGAGCACGCCTTGGGTGAGTTCGGGGGTTACTGGCTCCATGTTCAGGGTGATAAACATATCCTGGCTGTTGGGGAAACCAGTTTCTCCGCTTCCTTGCTGCTGTGAGCTATCTACATTATCTTCATCCTTCGCTTCCTCGTACCCCGAACCCTCTTCCCTGTGTGTTTCTCCAGTGACGGAGTCATAGCACACGGTTGGGGTAGTGGTGGCTGCACCCCCTAGCATGGCATGCAGCTCCGCGTAGAAGCGGCATGTTTGCGGCTCTGCCCCGGACCTTCCGTTTGCCTCTCTGGCTTTGTGGTAGGCTTGCCTTAGCTCCTTAATTTTTACGCGGCACTGCTGTGCGTCCCTGTTATGGCCTCTGTCCTTCATGGCCTTGGAGACCTTTTCTAATATTTTGCCATTTCGTTTACTGCTACGGAGTTCAGCTAGCACTGATTCATCTCCCCATATGGCGAGCAGATCCCGTACCTCCCGTTCGGTCCATTCTGGAACTCTTTTGCGATCCTGGGACTCCATCACGGTTACCTGTGCTGATGAGCTCTGCGTGGTCACCTGTGCTCTCCACGCTGGGCAAACAGGAAATGAAATTCAAACGTTCGCAGGGCTTTTCCTGTCTACCTGGTCAGTGCATCTGAGTTGAGAGTGCTGTCCAGAGCGGTCACAATGAAGCACTGTGGGATAGCTCCCGGAGGCCAATAACGTCGAATTCCGTCCACACTACCCCAATTCCAACCCACTAAGGCCGATTTTATCACTAATCCCCTCGTCAGAGGTGGAGTAAAGAAACCAGTTTAAAGGGCCCCTTAAGTCGAAAGAAAGGGCTTCGTCGTTTGAACGTGTCCAGGCTTAATTTGATTTAACACTGCTAAAGTCGACCTAAACTTGTAGTATAGACCAGGCCCAAGACAGAGGAGGAACTTTGTCACAATAGCTTAGTTATATGCACATTCTTTTCACGGGAGGCTATTTACATGCTAGCTTTTACAGCATAGCTCATTCTGAATTGTTCCCAGCAAAAATCAGTTGCAACAATATTTTTTTATATAGTGGAAATTTCCCATCCCCCCCATGACTCAGAAATGGCTAGACAGATTTCACTCAGACTGTCCCAAAATGTTCACCCTGGAGAAAAGACCGAGGATAGAAAGTTTGGGCCCAAAAGCTAAATGTTTCTGAAAGTTATGAATGACTGACAGGAATGGCTTAGAATGGAAGCTGGTTTGGGACCTTGTTTGTAGCAGGTGCAATAGGCTGTTCATTTAGCACATTTCTACCTTAACATTCTCAAGCCAGATCCTCAGCTGGTGCATTGGCATAGCCTCATTGGAGCACTCAGAGTTACACCAGCTAAGGTGTTTAGCTTCCTACCCTACCAGATACTCAGGTAGGGAAGATCTAACTTGCTAATTGAAGTGCCTACAGGGTATTGGGTAGGTCAGTCACAGATACAGATGAGATCAGTGGTTGGTCCTGCAGACCTTCCTCAGCGGTCTATATGAGTTGCGCTAAGGAATGTTTTGTGATGCATTACAGATCTTGCAGGGGCCATTAGCCCAGCTGTGTTCATCAGCTGAGGAACTCAATTTCTCCTTTGCATCCTTTCATCAGGAAGCCCAATTCCATGGATACCAGAGCCTGCATTTTCAATCAGTGTGCAGGGCTCCAGGGCCCAGAGATACTCCAGGCTTTGCTTTTAAATCAACAACTGAAAAGGGGTGAATTATAAGCTAACAGAAACTCAAGGTAACCCAGGTGAGTTAAGAATCCAAATGTAGCATGTTCACTGCACACAGGCCCTGCCAACATTTGAAAGCTACAAATAAAGGTGGGGGGAGTGGACATTGGGGACCAACCTTGAAAGTTCACTGCAGTATATCAGACTAGGAAAGCTGCTGTTTTTGCTAACAATTAGGAATCATCTCCAGGAAGGGTTGGGACACTTGAATAGTAGCTGCATGTTTGCCTGCTTCTCCTTTAAGTGAAACCTCCAATGTTCTAGAAAAGAAATTCTAGTCCCTCAGTCTAGACTAAACAAGCATGGGATTTGCCATGGCAGATCAGAGCACTAGCTTGTCTGGTCTGGCGGCCTGGCCTCCAGCCTTGCCCAGTACCTGATGCTTTACTGGAGGGAGAATACCCAAGCCCCTCCCCACGGAGGTACTGGGGCCAGCTGGACAATGCCTTTACTACATGGATTTCAGAGATGCTGACCCCTCGCAGCTCTCCCGACTTTCGCGCCAGGGTGGTCAGTATCTTTGAAGATCAGATCCCAGCCACCTCTTTCCTTCAGCAGTTTCTTTTCATGACTGTGCGTGTGGAATGCCCTCCTCTTCCAGGGCAGCAGTGTCTAGAACTGACCAGAGAGGGCAGTTTTCTCCAAGGAGTATTTGCACGTGTAAATTACATAGCAGGGGGCTTTTCTGTGTGTTTGGGAGAGAGGAAATGGAAATGAAAACCACAAATACCCTTGTTTCATGAGTGTGGATTTTTTCACTGGGGTAAGAATTTGTTTCTTGCAGCAATTCCTGTGCTGGCTCATCCTACATAGGTCAGGGTGACAGACTTCAATCCTTGGCATTGCTATTTTTGCTTTTGGGGCTTTGTGCAGCTGTATGAGCTGATCTTGCTACATCTCACATTCTAAACAGGCTTGGTGCTGGTCTGAGTGTAGCTGGGAGGCATCCAATGATGATCAAGGGGTGCTGTTGGAGATGATGTAGGTGGTGCTCTTCCTTTTGTGTCTACATTGACCTAATACCCTGTGATAGGATGTACTTGCCCTGCACTAGAGGGAAGGGGTTAAGGTAGCACTCTTAGCAGCAGAAGCCATGCCCCTCGAACCTGCTGGGCATGCTCCAACTGCTGCTGCAGTACAAAAGGGAGCAGCCTAGCTCAGTCTGGGCTGACCGCTGAGGAGGAAAGACATACCTTACCAGCTCCAGCCAAGGAGCAGCTGGGATCCTGGACCACAGGAGCCAGAGACACTGAGGGCGCCCCAGGAAGATTGCAGTCATTGCCCAAGGAGCCCATAGACTCCGAAGATACCCCAACTTCAGCAGCAGGAGTCAGGAAGGAAGAAAGTAGCCCAGGGAGGGACTAGCCAGTGTCCCTGCAGCAGTCGATGTGTTGCGGGCAGATTCACCACTGACTTAGTAGCGAACCAATTTGCCACTACCAGGGCTCTGGCATGGGACCCAGTGGAGCAGGGAGGGTCCATGTCCCCGTACTCCAGCTGCCCCCTTTGGGGGGCAGCCCATCAAACCCCCTCCCATTGACTCTGGCCATTGGGCCACGCTTCCATGCAGTCCAGAGAATTCCTACTGACTGTCCTGCCAATCCTGAAGCTGAGGGCAGCCACATTGACTTTAACCATGGAGCTACCACACCCTTGCCCCACCCAGTGGATGACAGGGTGTACTTGCCCTGTGACATACCCCAGGGTGATGCTAAGGCCCAGGGCTGCTGGGGTGCTGTCTTTCCAGTGAGAAATAAAACCAAAACCCTCAGCAAGGGGGGCATAAAAGACCCCATGTCCCTCTTTGCACAAGGAGGAATGTTAAACAGCTCCCTGGCCAAATTCCAACTATTGTCTACAGTACTAAAAATTCCTCCTCAGAGTTTCAATTGGGTAGAGTGTTCTTCGTACTGCCCTCAGCCGTTGCCCAGTGTGGCTGTGTGCTGCTCAACATCTGCTGTGTTCCACTCCAGAAGTGGCTGAACGAACTCACTCATGTTTACCCAGAGTGATAGAGCAGCATTGATTTACACCAGTGGGGAGCTGGCCTGGAATCTGCAGCGATCTCAGGATGAAAGGCACTGTGTAAATGTCAGCTCATATAATTAATTTCCATCAGACCTTCAAAAGACGAAGTAAGAAATTGAACCTCCTGGCTTAGTAATTTAGCTAGGAAGTAACAAGGTTCTATAATGAAGCATGAGATGCCCTTTATCAAACAAAGGGGAGATGGAGATGATCTCACGAAGATCCCTTATTGCTGCCCTGTGAGCTGCTGCCTCTGCTAAGCGTAGCCGTTTAGGTGAATTACTTCAGCGAGAGGGGCTCATCAGCACTTAAAAATGTCTCCGTGAAATAAACGCTTCTGAATGGAATGCCAGTGCATGTGCACATTGGCAGGTCTGCAAGCTGCAGCTCTTGGAGATTAAATTAAGGAGCTGAAGTCAGGGCGGAGTTTTTAATTCTATCGCATACTGACGCCGGGCTCTGAGACAGAATGTCTTTCATTTCTTACCGAGCATCCTTGATCCACTGGCTGACAAAAACCATTTCCCCAGTGGCAGACGATCCCAGGCTAACACAGGAAAGGATGGCTTTATGGAACTGGAGGCAACATGGCCTAGTGGATGAAGCTGCAGTAGGAGTCTTGGGTTCTAATCCCACCTTGGACACATTGCTGGTTCTCTAGTCTATTTAGGCTATGTCTACACTGCACTTTCGTGGTTAAAACTCTTGTCACTCAGAGGTGTGAAAAAAAACACACCCCTGAACAACAAAAAATGTAATGACGAAAAGTGCCAGTGTGGACAGCGCTTCATCGGCAGGAGCTGTGCTCCTGGTGACAAAGCTCCCACCCCTCGTTGGGGGTGATTTTATTTTGTTGTTGGGAGAGCTCTCTCCCAGTGATAAGGAGCGACTACACTGTGCAGCTAGTATATCCTGCGCCATTGTAAGGTGTGCAGTGTAGACATAAGCTGTATGCTCTTCAGGGAAGATAGGGACTGTCTCTCACAAGCCTGAGCAACTCCACTGCCGTTTTATAGCCCTGCAGCCCAAGCCCCACAAACCTGAGTCAGCTGACACAGGCCAGTCACGAGTGGTTTATTGCAGTGTAGACATACCATAAAAGTGCTCTGCTGGTAGAAGAGCCAGTATATCTATAACCGTATAGCGCTCCCAGAGTAGAGATGGCCTCCAGTATGCCCTTCCGGCATTGAGCATTGCATTCATCATAGTGATGGAGCACCGTGTCATTATAGTTACTGATCATTATCAATAAGGAGCGAGAGGTCGAAGAGGAGCATATGCCAGAGAAGCTGGAAGGGGATTTTGAATGATCTTCAAGGACTGATGGAGGAGCGAGTGAAGGTGACCGAGGGTGGAGGGAGAAGGGAGCCTATAGCCTGGAAAGTAGGCTGGGCTGTCTACAGTGTTCAGATTGGAGGGTGTTAGGAGGGAGGTTTCCCAGGGCTTGAAGCAGGAGGGATATATATCTCAGCTATATGAAACTTCTGAGAGGCATCATGTTTGCTTCTGAGTGCAGCTCCAGGGGTTGGGGATGCTCACTGACTCCGTGAGTACTCAGAGACTCACCCCAGAGATCAGCAGGGAAGCATTTACTGCCAGAATCCAAGTGTAAACACTCTGGGCCAAAGCCATCCCTGGTGTAAATGGCTGCCAGGTCCCTAGGCTCCATTGCACCAACATACACCAGCTCCAGATTTGGCCCTCTGTGTACAGGGCAGAGAGAGATCCACTCTGTGGCCCAGAACCCCAGCTGGTATATCTCATTGTCGTTCATTTGCAGCCAATGGAGCTGCACTGATTATCACCAGCTGGGATTTGGCCCACATAGGAGATATTGTTAACCTACATACCAGAAGCTCCCAGAAGCCCCAGGTCAGATCGGCCCTGTGGTGTCAGGCACTGCTCAAACACTCCAGTAGTCATGGTCCCTGCCCCAAAGAGCTTACAATATGAGAAGACAAGTGATGTACAAAGCAGGAGGAGGGGGGAGATGTCCATCCACTTTCAGGATATACTAGCTGCACTGTTTTCCCTTTGCCTTTGGTGAGCCCTGTGCTTTGCTTCAATGTAGCAATATTCGTTTTTAGAGTCTTGCTGATAGTAATTATGATTTAATGCCTAATGACCATCTGTGGAAGACTGAAACATGGGACTGAGAACAAGGTACACTGGGGACTAAGTGTGATGCTGCGATTTCTGGGCCAGGGAGCAGAATTAAGGACTCAGCTAATGAGTGATAGTCAGAGGTGTGGGAAGTAGAGAGAACTTGTGGCCAAGAAGTGGAAGTCCCCTGTCCTGGTTTTGATTTTCATGTTAAGCTAGAGATGAGCCCAAGCAGATTGAGATCATAAATTCACAGATCCCAAAGCTAAGAGGGACCACTGTGATCTTCTTGTCTGACCTTCTGTATAGCACAGGCCAAAGAATTTCCCCTCAGTTAAATCCTGTTTGATCCACACTGTCCCAGGTTTAAGGGTTGTTCAGCCAGAGAAAAAGTTGTGTTTATCCACCCACAAGGAGAAAAAACATCGACTTGGATGGTGACCCATTGGTGGTTGTAGGTGTACTTGAATGGAAGCTCTGCCACTGGTGTCCAATAGTTGCTATAAGTTGACCTGCATTGGCTATAGGTTGACCGGTGGCCCTGCCGATGGTTGCTGTGGGTTGACCTGACGGTGGCCCTGCTGATGGTGGCTGTGGGTTGACCTGACGGTGGCCCTGCTGATGGTGGCTGTGGGTTGACCCGTCTAGTAGCTGCACACAGAGCAGATGGCAGAATCAGGCCCATTTGTTTAGGCGTGTTCATGTTCTATAGGTTGTGGCTGTGCTCAAAGGGGGAATTTCTCCATCTGAAAATTCTGAGTGACAAGGAAAGCAGGTTGCAAGAATCCAAGGCCACTTCCCAGGTAGTCATGCACAGATGTCAGTACTGATCCCGCTGCTCTTCACTCCGTTCACACTCCATTCCCTACACAAGCAAGCCCACTAAAAATATTCAGTCTGGAAGGTGTTTTCTGCAAAACCACCACTGTCCCTTAAAGGCAGCTGCAAAACATTCACATAAAGTGTTAAACATCTGTGTCAGTCATCCCTGGCTGGGCTTAGAAAGGGTCCTTTCAGGGGCAGAGGCGGGGCCCTAGCATGGAGAAGGGGAATGGGAGAATTCCCATCCGGTCTCCCCAGTTTTATTGAAAGGAAAAACAAAATGAAATAAACTGGGTTCCCCTAAGGGTTATTATTAGTGGGCCTCATTATGCTAGGTGCGGTACAAGCATAAGTGTAAGTGATGGTCTCTGCCCCAAAAAGCTCATATCTTGGCGGGGAGGGATAGCTCAGTGGTTTGCGCATTGGCCTGTTAAACCCAGGGTTGGGAGTTCAATCCTTGAGGAACCATTGAGGGAACTGGGGTAAAAATCTATCTAGGGATTGGTCCTGCTTTAAGCAGAGGGTTGGACTAGATGACCTCCTGAGGTCCCTTCCAACCCTAATATTACACTGGTCTACAATTTTTGAGAAGTTGTCTGCTTCAGAGATAAAATGTGCTATTTATTATGTATTTTGATGTGCTGAATTCAAATATGACAATTGGTTACTGTTTCTAAGATATTTAAGTTTTTACATTTTATGTCTATGTATATTGTGTAGATAGTAGAGTTTTAATCATAAATTGTAAACCTAGGTCTTTTCATGTGTTTATAGCTGCTTTACATGATAATATTTCACCTGTCCTGTTTATGTAACACTTTAAAAATCAGCAAAAGGGTTATATAAATAAAATTTATTATGAAACAAAAGGCAAAAAACTATTATGTACATAGTTTAGTCCTATTCAGTGTCTACTCGGCGCTTCTTGGCTTGTCTCTTGTATTCATTAAGTGGAGCATCTCTTGTCACTGTCCAGCAATAGTCTGCAATCATTGATGGGCTCCATTTGCCTGGATAGCGTTTCTCCATTGTTGCAATGTCCTGGTGAAATCGCTCGCTGCTCCGCAGTTCGGTGGAAAAAAATCTAGATGAGAGTGCAAAAAATGTATCTTTAGTGACATGTTGCAACCAAGGCTTTTGTATGCCTTGAGGAGGTTTTCCACCAACAACCTGTAGTTGTCTGCCTTGTTGTTTCCGAGAAAATTTATTGCCACTAACTGGAAGGCTTTCCATGCCATTTTTTCCTTGCCACGCAGTGCATGGTCAAAGACATCATCTGGAAGAAGTTCACGAATCTGAGGACCAAGAAAGACACCTTCCTTTATCTTAGCTTCACTTAACCTTGGACATTTTCCACGGAGGTACTTGAAAGCTGCTTGTGTTTTGTCAATGGCCTTGACAAAGTTCTTCATCAGCTTGATGTGTAAGGATGGTAACAAAATCTTCCTTGATTCAACAAGTGGTGGATGCTGAACACTTTTCCTCCCAGGCTCCAATGACTGTCGGAGTGGCCAATCTTTCTTGATGTAGTGGGAATCTCTTGCACAACTATCCCAGAAATGTGTCCCTTTGCAAAAATCAAACACTGACAAATAAGAGAGCACGACACTGTATGATTTCTAGAGCTGATATAGGGCAATTTGATCAGCAGAGTGATGTAAGCTTTGTTATGATTGCATCATCCATGACTTCTAGGAATAACATGATGCAATTCATATCATGTATGACGCAATACCAGCTTCAGATTGCATCATTCATTGTTTTGCCTAAAAAGCAAGTACTGTCCAAACCCAGTCAAAGATGTATTTTAGTCATTGCTGGTTTAAATTGAGATCCCTTCCCTTTATAATTCACTTATCCTCTGCCATTCCCAAGTCAAGGGTCTTATATACTGACCCAATAGCATATCTTGAAAACTAGAGCCAATCAACAATTTTAAGCATCATTTTCGTTCTCAGTGACCCAGAATTAGTAAAGTTTGACTACATTTATTTCAGAAGCATTTTGGCTGTAGAGCAGTGATATGATTCTAAATAGACAAGACAGACAAAGGGCAGGAGGGGAAACTGAGACAGAGGGAGTTGAAGTGACTTGCCCAAGATCACACAACAGAGCCTAGGTCATCTGACTCCAAGGCCCCTGGCCTGGAGTACTTTCTTTTTGCAGCCAGAGCCATCTATTCTTCCCACCCCCCCATGCCTCTGTTTCCCCTTCACTTTTATTTGGATTGTAAGCTGTTCAGGGCAGTACTGTCTCTCACTATGTGTTTGTACAGTGCCTAGTGCAGTGGGCTTTGGCTGGGGCCATTAGGCCCAGCTGGAATACCAATAAGAATCTAGTGAAGGGAGGTTGCCAACCCTCCTGGTTTCGCTGGGAGTCTCCCAGAATCAGGCCCTATCTCCCAAAGGCTACTGAAGCCAAACTGGAAGATTTAAGGTGCTGAAAGTCCGGTGGCACAACAGGGCTAAGGCAGGCTCCCTGCCTGCCCTGGCCCTGCGCCGCTCCTGAAAGCAGCTGGCACATCCCTACGGCCCCTGGGGAGGGAGAGGGGCAAGCTGCTCTGTGCATCGGCTCCACCCCCAGCGCCAACTCCACCACTCCCATTGGCTGGGATCTACGGCCAACGAGAGCTGCAGGGGCGGCACTTGTGGGCACGGGCAGCATTCAGTGCCCCCTGCCCCCCCAGGGGCCACAGAGACATGTCAGGCACTTCTGGGAGCAGCTCAGGACCAAGGCAGGCAGGGAGCCTGCCTTAGCCCTGCTGCGCCGCTGCCCAGGAGCCACCCAAGGTAAGTGCCTCACAGCCAGAGCCTGCACCCTGCATCCCCTCCTGCACCCCTACCCCAGGCTCATCCCGGAGCCCCCTCCCACACTCCAAACCCCTCAGCCCCAGCCAAGAGCCCACACATGCTCTTGCACCCCAATCCCCTGCCCCAGACTGGTGAAAGTGAGTGAGGGTGGGGGAGAGCAAGCAACAGAAGGAGGGGGGGATGGAGTGAGTAGGGCAGGGCCTCAGAGAAGGGGCGGGGCAGGGCCTTGGGGAAGGGGCAGGGTGGGGGAAGGATGTTTGGGTTTGTGTGATTAGACAGTTGGCAACCCTATGCCCATGCCCATCCCAAAATCCAGAGGGGAAATCAGGATTCTCATGGACCTGCCTTTGTGCGACAGGCCTAGCAGTGTAAGACTATCCCGATATATTGCCAGCGTTGTCCCATCAGGCCATGATGCTGTGGCACTCATGGTCATAATAGGTCTTCCCCCATTGGGTCAACATGCTGCAGGGGAAGGATGGCCTTCTGGTGAGTAACCGGGGGGGGGGGGGATGGTAGTGGAGGTAGCAAACCCTGCAATGATCTCCAGTTTTGTCCCAGCACAGACATGCATAGACTCCCCAAATTGTGGGTGGAACAAGAAAGAGCCACTTGCTAAGGTGCTGGTCTGGGAAAGCCTCGCTCTCCCAGTGCCCGCAGCTGGAGTTGTGAAATGCCCAGGTCTCTCAGAAAATCACCTGATCAGGCCCAAATCCCAGAGATTCAGGCACCAGACACCCAAGATTCAACCTTTCTGACACACACCAAGAGGTGTGGGGTTACAGAGGGGACCTCCTTTCCCTTCTGACCCCGCAAACACTCTGAAGCGTCTTCATGAATGGCTGCTGCCTGCTTTCCAAAACTCTGTCTCTGTTTAACAGCACTGGGGCTCCGTGTTTGATTGCATTACTGTTTGTTTAAGAAAGAGTGGCTCCAATTTGTCAAGAAATTGAGAGGAGTCTGCAATTAATGATATATATTATTATTAGCATCCCATAGGGGACTTGCCAGTGCCTATAAACATGAACAAAGAGTCAGCAAATCTACAGTTATTGTTTTTAATCTCCCAGGTAGATACATCTGTGTGTGCGTGGTCCCACCTCCCAGGATTCTTTGCAGATGTATCCATGGAAACGCGACACTGCAGAAACTATAGGTACTACAGGAGGAAACCTTTCAAAATGTCCTGTTTGCCCCAGATACAATAAATAAATAGGTTTGGGTGCAGAAGTATTGCTAGAATCTACTGGGTTTGGATGTGCTAAGGTGAGAAGGGCAGAAAGGGGCTGGTTGCCAAGAGGCTTGTAACACTAGCCGCGGGGCTTGCATACATGCATGCTAGTCTGGCTGGCTGCTGAGATTAGAGAGAGAGACTAGGTGGGTGAGGGTTTGAGCTTGTCTTTCTCCCCAACAGAAGTCGGTACCGTAAAAGATATGACCTCCCCCACCTAGTCTCCAATATCCTGAGACCGACACGGCTCCAGTAACCCTGCCTAGATTCGAGATACTCATCGATAGGAAATGCCCTTTACGGATGTATAAGTGAACCAGCCAAAGCTGAGTCCAAGAGAGGAGGTAGGAGAGTGGGAGGAGAATGTGGACTCTGTCGCCTGTAGGTCTGCATTGAGATTCTACTCCAGGTCAATAGCACCCAAGAGTCAGTACCTGTGAAAGCTGGTTGGTGGCCTGCATGAGACGAGACAGCAAGTCTTAGTCCCTTTCCGAGTCAGTAGATGTCAGTGTCATGACACCAGATCCTGATTCCTGGGAGTTCAGCAGGATGACAAATGGCCATGATCTCCCCTGCTGCCCAGAGCATGGTTCCTCCAAGGCAGGAATTGGTGGGATGCGTTGAGGAAACCCCCTGCCATTGCTCAGACTTCACCAATTCTGCAGACTTTGGTCTCCAAGGCCACCCATCACAAGCCCCACAGTGCCTTGGGTAGCAGGCTGATGGGAGCTCAGAACTAGGGCCGGCTCCAGCATTTCTGCCGCCCCAAGCAAAAAAAAAAGCCACAATCGCGAGCGGCAATTGGAAAAAACAAAAACAAAAAGCCGCGATCAGCGGCGGCAGTTCAGCGGCAGGTCCTTTGTTCCTAGAGGGAGTGAGGGACCTGCCGCCCCCGAATTGCCGCAGGTGCTGCCCCAAGCACCTGTTTGTTAAGATGGTGCCTGGAGCCAGCCCTGCTCAGAACGCCAGGAGATGAGTTCATGCTGCAGGGTATCAGTCACTGGTTTGAAGCATTACTAACAGGCAATAGGGAAGGCACATCCAGCCCAGCTCTGTCAGAAGAAGGCTGCTCTGTTGTGAGCTAAGGGAGGGAGGAAGATAGCCAACTGAAGGGATGTTGACAGTTCTGGGCTCCACTCCCTCTCCTGGCTCTGCAAGAGGCAACTAGAGTTCATAACAACTCTAGCAGCTTCTCAATCCCTCCTCTGCTGGTCCCTCCCTTCCCCATGCTCTGCTGCCATTGGCCATTAATGACCCAAGGGTGTCAGTCAAGAATTAGGCTCAGCAGCAGTGCAAGTGCATTCTGCTTTGGCACACCTGCAATATTCCACATCCGTGCAAGTGTGTTCTACCCAGCACAGCTGGCATGGTCGGCAGCCAGGAGGGTGCCTTCTGTCTGTATGTAGGCAGCATGTTAAACAGCCATCAAGGGGTTAATTTATGCAATGTTTTTTAAAAATCTATATTATCTGAACAGTAGCAATCAAGGGAGCCTGTGAAATGAAAAGCACACAAGTAGTATAATGAAGGCTTCAGACAGCCTAGCTCTGCTGTGTCCCGTGTCAATTAATGCTGATATGGTACATAAGGTAGATTTACAGACCACCTTAGCACAGGCTGTGAACATAAACACAGGGCTTTCACAGCACCCTTCCTCTGAGCTCAAAGCTTTCGAGAAACAATAGTAAGCCAAGGCTGCGAGCTGGTTTACAGACAGGGAAAGTGAGGCACAAAGCAGCAGAGTGACTTGCCCAAACACACCAGTGGTGCAGTGTCATAGGATGGCTGGCCCCTTTAGGCAGAGCAGAGCTAGCTCCCCTAATGATGAGTCAGATGCTCTGAGGCTGGGCTTGATGAAGAGGGTGGTAACACCTGAACTAGAGGATGAGAAGAGAGCTGCAGAGAGGCAACCAGGGGGGAAGGAGCTATGGGAGGGGAGTCTGGGGAAAGGCTTTGAGAAGAGCTAGCTCCTGCAGTGATTACCGCAGCATGAGGGCCAGGAAGAGAATATCTGGGAAGCGGCTTGAAACCCTTTGGAAGGAAAGTAGGCCCAATGAGGGCAGGTCTGGACTGTGAGGGATTGTGCTGGCCCTGGGATGGGAGGATATCATTTGGGGTGACTGTTTCATTTATGAAGGGCCCCAGGGGGCCTGTGCCCAGTACCAGGGAATCTAGAGCTGGGGAACCTGGTGCAGAGAAGAAGGGTTAACAGAGGACCTTACATTGGAACATTAGGGTTTGCTTTAAGCCTGTGGGCAGAGTTATTTGGGCTATTAATAAATTAACCTGCAACTAGGGTGACCAGACAGCAAGTGTGAAAAATCGGGACGGGGGTGGGGGGTAATAGGCACCTATATAAGACAAAGCCCCAAATATCGGGACTGTCCCAGTAAAATCAGGACATCAGGTCACCCTACCTGCAACAGGGACTGAAAAGGTGTTTGGTGGAGTAATTTCTGAGCCGGTTGTGGGGAGGGTGTAGCTGTGGCTGCTGGGGCCATGCTTGGCCAACAGAGAGCCCTTGGCGATGGCACCCTCTGTGACATGCAGGACCCTTCCCAGGTCCCTGCTCAGCTGGTGTCACACGCTGCTGCTTGTATCAAAGGGGAAACCAATCCTTTCCTGGTGCTTCCTAAGCAGCGCTGCTAAATATGGCTCAGGAACAAGCAAAAATCCAGGCCTCGCTCCCATCGCTAGATACTACGGCGATGGTGTCTGAAATAGACAAGGAGGGAGTGGTACCTGGGGAAGGGCATACAACCCTGGCATCAATCACCATTAGCAAGAAGGCACTTGCCTAGTCTGCAGCCGTGCCACCTCAAGCTGTGTAGCAGGCAACTCACCAGCTCAGCAGGGTTAAGCTTGGTCAGGACTGAGTTGAGATCTGCAAGGAGTGCGCAGGATTTGAGCATCCTTAGGAAGCAGCTCTGTGGGAAGTGCTGTCTCATCCAGAGGAAATAAAAACAAGACCTTGACCATTCCTACTCATTAGATCCTATGATGAGTATAAGAATTACTGAAACCCTGTGGCTGGGCAAAATTCTCATCTCATTAATGACACGCTCTCACACTCCTCCTGTGATTACAAACAGATGCAGTATTTTATCCAAAGTGAGTCGTGTTCTTCACCTCTTGGTAGTCTTGTTGGAAGCTGTTGAACAGCTGCTGTGTTCTGCCCCAGAGGTGGCTGCATTTCAGTGGGGGATGGCAGGGTGAAGTGACTCGTCAATACAGAAGGCTATGCAGAAGCCTGCAAACTCTCCCGCAACCCTTTAGGGAGAAAGGTGTTATAAATAATAATTAATGGTATGTCTCATTTTTGTAATAAATCATTAAGAGTCTGAAGTGGAAATTTTCCATGCATAGAAAATGAGGCCACCTTTCTCATGATTATGTTACTCAGTGCTTGCACCCAGTTGCCAATACACCTAAACCAGTTTGGATTGCTACTGCTATAGCTACTGGCCTGACATCACAGTGCTGGTGATTGCTGTGAGGATGCCTGTCCCTCGTGACATTCACGGAAGGCTACTTTGAGAAGCAGCAGAAAAGCCAAGTACATTTCTTCCCCCTCAGTGCTGCTGCCTGGGTTTTGTAAGCAGCAGGCACTCACATTGTGTAATCATCTTTGCCTCACAAGCAAGATAAACAGCTCCCAGAATGCCAAGGGCTCGGGGAGCTCGGATTAGATAGTGCAGTCTGGAGTTCAGCACCGTGGTCCTGCTAACAGAGGAAAGAGGCCAGTGCTGAGGAATACGTCTGGCTGGGTGGACGGGAAGCAGAGAGGCGAGCTCTGTGCATTGGGTTTAGAAAGGAAGGCCCAGCAGGGCATTGAGGAGCAGCCTGTTTGCAAAAATATGTGACCCAAAGACTGACAGAGGCAATGGGAGTCTTTCATAGATTCATAGATTCTAGGACTGGAAGGGACCTCGAGAGGTCATAGAGTCCAGTCCCCTGCCTGCATGGCAGGACCAAATACTGTCTAGACCATCCCTGATAGACATTTATCTAACCTACTCTTAAATATCTCCAGAGATGGAGATTCCACAACCTCCCTAGGCAATTTATTCCAGTGTTTAACCACCCTGACAGTTAGGAACTTTTTCCTAATGTCCAACCTAGACCTCCCTTGCTGCAGTTTAAACCCATTGCTTCTGGTTCTATCCTTAGAGGCTAAGGTGAACAAGTTTTCTCCCTCCTCCTTATGACACCCTTTTAAATACCTGAAAACTGCTATCATGTCCCCTCTCAGTCTTCTCTTTTCCAAACTAAACAAACCCAATTCTTTCAGCCTTCCTTCATAGGTCATGTTCTCAAGACCTTTAATCATTCTTGTTGCTCTTCTCTGGACCCTTTCCAATTTCTCCACATCTTTTTTAAAATGCGGTGTCCAGAACTGGACACAGTACTCCAGCTGAGGCCTAACCAGAGCAGAGTAGAGCGGAAGAATGACTTCTCGTGTCTTGCTCACAACACACCTGTTAATACATCCCAGAATCATGTTTGCTTTTTTTTGCAACAGCATCACACTGTTGACTCATATTTAGCTTGTGGTCCACTATAACCCCTAGATCCCTTTCTGCCGTACTCCTTTCTAGACAGTTTCTTCCCATTCTGTATGTGTGAAACTGATTTTTCCTTCCTAAGTGGAGCACTTTGCATTTGTCTTTGTTAAACTTCATCCTGTTTAACTCAGACCATTTCTCCAGTTTGTCCAGATCATTTTGAATTATGACCCTGTCCTCCAAAGCAGTTGCAATCCCTCCCAGTTTGGTATCATCCGCAGACTTAATAAGCGTACTTTCTATGCCAATATCTAAGTCGTTGATGAAGATATTGAACAGCGCCAGTCCCAAAACAGACCCCTGCGGTACCCCACTCATTATGCCTTTCCAGCAGGATTGGGAACCATTAATAACAACTCTCTGAGTACGGTTATCCAGCCAGTTATGCACCCACCTTATAGTAGCCCCATCTAAAGTGTATTTGCCTAGTTTATCGATAAGAATATCATGCGAGACTGTATCAAATGCCTTACTAAAGTCTAGGTATACCACATCCACAGCTTCACCCTTATCCACAAGGCTCGTTATCCTATCAAAGAAAGCTATCAGATTGGTTTGACATGATTTGTTCTTCACAAATCCATACTGGCTGTTCCCTATCACCTTACCACCTTCCAAGTGTTTGCAGATAATTTCCTTAATTACTTGCTCCATTATCTTCCCTGGCACAGAAGTTAAACTAACTGGTCTGTAGTTTCCTGGGTTGTTTTTATTTCCTTTTTTATAGATGGGCACTATATTTGCCCTTTTCCAATCTTCTGGATTCTCTCCCGTCTCCCATGATTTTCCAAAGATAATAGCTAGAGGCTCAGATACCTCCTCTATTAGCTCCTTGAGTATTCTAGGATGCATTTCATCAGGCCCTGGCGACTTGCAGGCATCTAACTTTTCTAAGTGATTTTTAACTTGTTCTTTTTTTATTTTATCTACTAAACCTACCCCCTTCCCATTAGCATTCACTATGTTAGGCATTCCTTCAGACTTCTCGGTGAAGACCGAAACAAAGAAGTCATTAAGCATCTCTGCCATTTCCAAGTTTCCTGTTACTGTTTCTCCCTCTTCACTAAGCAGTGGGCCTACCCTGTCTTTGGTCTTCCTCTTGCTTCTAATGTATTGATAAAAAGTCTTGTTTCCCTTTATTCCCGTAGCTAGTTTGAGCTCATTTTGTGCCTTTGCCTTTCTAATCTTGCCCCTGCATTCCTGTGTTGTTTGCCTATATTCATCCTTTGTAATCTGTCCTAGTTTCCATTTTTTATACGACTCCTTTTTATTTTTTAGATCATGCAAGATCTCGTGGTTAAGCCAAGGTGGTCTTTTGCCACATTTTCTCTCTTTCCTAACCAGCGGAATAGCTTGCTTTTGGGCCCTTAATAGTGTCCCTTTGAAAAACTGCCAACTCTCCTCAGTTGTTTTTCCCCTCAGTCTTGATTCCCATGGGACCTTACCTATCAGCTCTCTGAGCTTACCAAAATCTGCCTTCCTGAAATCCATTGTCTCTATTTTGCTGTTCTCCCTTCTACCCTTCCTTAGAATTGCAAACTCTACAATTTCATGATCACTTTCTCCCAGGCTGCCTTCTACTTTCAAATTCTCAACAAGTTCCTCCCTATTTGTTAAAATCAGGTCTAGAACAACTTCCCCCCTAGTAGCTTTTTCAACCTTCTGAAATAAAGTTGTCTGCAATGCAGTCCAAGAATTTGTTGGATAGTCTGTGCCCTGCTATGTTATTTTCCCAACATATATCCGGATAGTTGAAGTCCCCCATCACCACCAAATCTTGGGCTTTGGATGATTTTGTTAGTTGCTTAAAAAAAGCCTCATCCACCTCTTCCACCTGGTTAGGTGGCCTGTAGTAGACTCCTAGCATGACATCTCCCTTGTTTTTTACCCCTTTTAGCCTAACCCAGAGACTCTCAACACTTCCGTCTCCTATGTCCATCTCTACCTCAGTCCAAGTGTGTACATTTTTAATATATAAGGCAACACCTCCTCCCTTTTTCCCCTGTCTATCCTTCCTGAGCAAGCTGTACCCATCCACACCAACATTCCAATCATGTGTATTATCCCACCAAGTTTCAGTGATGCCAACAATGTCATAGTTGTATTTATTTATTAGCACTTCCAGTTCTTCCTGCTTATTCCCCATACTTCTCGCATTTGAGAACTTCTGGAGTAGGGAGCCAGACATGGGAGTGCAATCAGGGAACCACACTGAGAGCGAGCATGGTCTGCCATGGAGAGGTAGGGTGGTCTAGTAGTTAGGGCACTAGCCAAGAACTTGGGAGACCTGGTCCTTTCTATGCCCCAGGCTTCCTGTATGACCCTCGGCAAGTCACTTCCTCTCTCTTTGCCTCAGTTCTATAGTTGGGATAATAGTATTGCCCTGCCTCACAGGGGTGTTGTGAGGCCAGATGCCATGGTAGTGGAGACCAGCTAAGTATTTAGATAGACTCCTGCCTTCCCCACATGCTGAATGAGGCCCCAGATCTACAGTCTCACTACACCATCCCTTCAGCAAAGGAGGCCTGAGGCCTAGACCATCACCCACCATTTGCCCACCCTCCAAAGCCAAGGTACCAGGCCTCAAGTTTCATCCCACCTCTCCCCAAGCAAAGGAGGCTAATGACCTGCTGGAGTCTTAGCTCCACCCTTGAAGCACATCAGGCATAGGATTGCAGCAGCAATGGAGGTGCAAGGCCCAGAGCTAGGCTGACCATTTGTTCTTGGAAGCTGGGAATGGTCCTCTTTCCAGGCCTGGTCTAGCCGCCTCAGACTCCATGGCTGCCTGAAGCGGTGGTAAGCATGCTGAGTATCTGCTAGGCCAGTGGTGGGTCCACTTTGCCCTACCCAGTCCAAGGGGGGAGGGCTCAGTTAGCCATCTAAATGTCCTCTCTTGCATTTGCAAATGCTCCCACAAAATTGGGCCTTTGCAAGGCCCCTTTAAAACCAGGTTCTCCCTGCCCCAGTCAAGCATAGGGTGGTTGTCAGAGCCAAGACATGAGGTTTGCGCAGCATCCCTCATTTGCACTAAGCCCTGGGCCCACTCCCTCGGTGGGGGTCTCCAGAGGCAGGGAGTGTCAAGGTGCTTTAGCCAGGCTGCTCTTGGATGAACAGAGGGACTTGTTCACCTTTCAGGACTGGGTGTGGGAAAGGGACAGGTGTGGCGCATAGTGGAGAACCAGGCTGCATCTCCATCCAGTCAGCTCCAGGGCCCAGTAATGGGAACTGACATATGTGACAGGCCAGAGCTCACACAATCCTGGACTATGGTCCTACTAGGGCTCAGCAAGCTCTTTATCGCTCAGCGGGGAACTATTGATCTTGGAGAGAGGCTGTGAAAAAAATCACTGATGCTAAATTCACTCCCTGGAGTGGGAGCTTCCCCTGAGGGACTTCCTGGCTTGCAATCCATCCACCTTTGCAAGTTTGCACGGCAGGAGGGTGTGTGTGTGTGTAATACACACACACACACAAGTGGTGGGGGTAGGGGAGTAGAAGATCGTTAATGCTGGCGTTTTCCAAACAAGGCCCTGGTCCTACTCCTGTTGAAATCACTAGGAGTCTGTCCATTGACTAAAAGAACAGGAGTACTTGTGGCATCTTAGAGACTAACAAATTTATTAGAGCATAAGCTTTCGTGGACAAAGCTTATGCTCTAATAAATTTGTTAGTCTCTAAGGTGCCACAAGTACTCCTGTTCTTTTTGAGGATACAGACTAACACGGCTGCTACTCTGAAACCTGTCCATTGACTATCTGTCCCAAAGGGTGCAGGGAGGAGCGGCATGCAGGCGGCATGGATAGGCAGGCAGAAAGTCAGTGGAATAATATGAACATTTGTTCCTGAATAATTATTTGAGGGGAAAAATTATCCAGATATTGTTAAAATTGCCAAATGCTATTGGTAACAACCAGCTCTGGTTCATATATGCATCACACTCATAAACCATATTAAAAGCCAAGCACTCAAAAGTTAGGAGATGCCAGAATTAAGTTTGCCTGTCTCTTTCCCAGCCCTGGCATCTTGTCCCAGTCCCGCTCTCCTCACCTCGCCAGTCCCACTCTCCAGTTCTTAGGTTCCTAACCCCAGTCCCAGTCTTCTTGCTCAGCCAGTCCTAGGCCCCCCTCTTCTGGCTCTACCTCCAATCTGTGTCCTTCCCCCTGCCCCATTCACTGGGGAATCCATCAGCATCTGTTTGATGGTGTACATGAATGAGGGGAGGGGGGAGTTCAGCTCAGTTCCACTCCCAGGGGACAGCAACCACCCCTTGCACTTGCACCTTGGGGACAGTCCCAACCAGGTGCCCACGAAAGGGCTGTCCTGCCCTCAGGGGTTGGGGCATGTTGTCTGGGCAGCCTCAGAAGAGGTTGTGTAACCCAAACCCAGAGAGCATGGGTCTTTATCCCCCTCTACAGGCTGCTCCACATAATTCATCTGTTTCAGCAACTGGCTGCAGCAACTGGCCACTGAGCACACAGGATAAGCTCACAGGGAGAGGGATAGCTCAGTGGTTTGTGCATTAGCCTGCTAAACCCAGGGTTGTGAGTTTAATCCTTGAGGGGGGCTATTTAAGGAACCAGAGTAAAAAACTGTCTGGGGATTGGCCCTGCTTTGAGCAGGGGGTTGGACTAGATGACCTTCCAACCCTGGTATTCTGTGATCACAGGCTTTTAGTTCTGTAGGTCACAGCTTCAGTCTTGCTGACAACCTACGGGGCTCCAGTTACTCTTGCAATGTTGGTTCCCTAGCTGTGCCTATGGGTGGATGAAGTCATAGGTGTCTCAACTGGGAGCACCACCCTGCTTTTCCCATATTGCTAATTGGGAGGGGTATCCCGGCTAGCTGGGAGGTGGCTCCTGGGCTGAGCTGGTCTCCCCAGCAGACAATCTGGTACCTTTGCCAGCTCTAAATTCATTGATTTTCTTTCCTGTCTATAATTTTCTTTCCCCACAGCCAACCCAAGCCAAGCTACAGCATCTCAGAGCACTGGTGGGCACAGCTTAGTGTCACCAAAGTGCAAAGAGTGGATATCCTCTGTAAAGTGGGCTAAGGTCATTGCAAGGCTTTAAAAATACATTTGAAGCCCAAGGAGCTGGGCTAATCCTCCACAAAGGGCACTTTGCAAAACCAAAGATTAGATTATTAGCACAGGGGTGGGCAAACTTTTTGGGCTGATGGCTGCATCGGGTTTTGTAAATTGTATGGAGGGCCAGTTAGGGAAGGGGTCATGGCTCAGTCCCCCACCTCCTATCTGCCTCCCCCGGGACTCCTGCCCCATCCAACCCCCCATTCCCTGACAGCCCCTCTGGGACCTCTGCCCCATCCAATTCCCCCACTCCCTGTTCCCTGACCACCCCATCCAACCCCTCCTCTCATTCCTGATGGCCCCCCCCAGGACCCCTGCCCCATCCAACCACCCTTCTCCCTGTCCTCTGACTGCCCCCAGAACCCCTGCCCCCTCCCCCTGCCACCCCCATCCAACCCCCCTCCTTCCTGACTGCCCCCCTGGACCCCTGCCCCCAACCACCCTGACCCCAATCCACACCCCCACACCCTGACCACCACCCCAAATTCCCCTGCCCTCTATCCAACCCTCCCCCTGCTCCCTGCCCCCTTGCCCCTTACTGCCTGGAGCACCGGTGGCCAGTGGCGCTACAGCCGCACTGCTTGGCTGGAGCCAGGCCAGGCCGCCGCCACCACACAGCACAGAGACCGGGTTAGGCCGGGCTCTGCAGCTGCGCTGCCCCAGGATCTCAGAGCCTCGCTGCCCAGAGCATTGCGCTGGTGGCGGAGTAAGCGAGCTGAAGCTGCGGGGGAGGGGGGACAGCAGGGAACAGGACAGGGACTAGCCTCCCTGTCCAAGAGCTCAGGGGCCAGGCAGGAGGGTCCTGGCCCGCGGGCCATAGTTTGCCCACCTCTGGATTAGCACCAAGTCCCCTTGAGTTGCATCAGCAACCTGGGCCACTCCAATCTGCTTGCTATTCTCTTTGCAGAGGGCTCGCCAAGGACATGATCGAAATAATCTGTCAAATGCACCTTAGCCCTCAGCTGCAGCATCTCCTGCTATTCTGCCTCTGGCCTCTCACTCACAGGTTTTCCAATGACTTCTAGTCCTGACGAATGCCGGGCTAAAATTTTGCATCGGAAGTTTCTGGCGAGTACTGTCGCTTTGACTAAACTGAAATTTTGCACAAAATCGGATCATTTTGATGAAATTTTGTCTTGGGGGGGAAAAAAAAAACCTGCATGGGGAGGAAACCATTTTGACATTTCTAGAATGCAAAGTTTTGATTGTCTTTGTTTTGAAATAACTTTACTTGATTTTTTTCTCGTTTTACATTTTTTAAATAAAATAAATAAATGGTTGAAAACAAGAGACACTTTGGCTTTTTGTCCCAAGTCAGGATGAAAAATTTGAAATCTCACATTTCTTTAGACAAAACAATCAGGTTTTGACCATCTCTAGTCCTCATCTGCCACCCTTCTGCACATGCTTCCCCAGTCATCTCCTGAAGAAACTCCTGCTATTTTAGTCCCAAGCCTCCCAATAGCTTTGTCCCTGCACCCTAGCCCTGGGCCCCACACAGCCCTGCCCATGCCCCTCAATCCTGGCCTGTAGGTCTCCTGGCTATTCCAGCCATGATCCTGATTAATCATGACAAAGTAATGTGTTTCTCTAATTAATTTCTATATTAAAGATAACCATATCAAATAGAACAGCAGATAAGCATCATATCCAAACAAGGCAGGGCAGCATACAAGCCAAGAAATGTAGAACTTAGAATGTTGGGGGCCATTTGAACTGAGCAGGCGTGTTACAGTAAGGACAGACATCCACTGGAGTCTAGGCAGGAACCCATCAAAGCCATCCTTCCCAGGAGCTATGCTGGAAGTCCTAGAGGGACCAGTTATTGTGTGTAGCCTCTGAACTCTCAGATGTCCCATCCATCAACATACATTGTGCTCATCACCGTGATATCTGTCTGTCTGGCTCTCCCTGCTCCACCAGTCCTGCTCGCTGTCCAGTGTTGGCTTCCAAGCTGCTGAGCCCGTCAGTTTCTGCTCAGCAGCAGCCTCGTGTTCTTCAAGGGTCACCTCCTCCTGCTGACCCATGCACGGTGAGGAGAGATGGCCAGCCTGGCAGCTGTTGGAGTTGGATTGCAGTCACATGACGCCTGCTCTTGGGTGGCTTCTCTGCGCCTAGACAGCAGTGTTTGGTTGGCTGCCCCTCCCGCTCACGCCAGGCTGCTGGAGTCTGTTGGCGCAGCAGGTGCAGCAAGGGAAGTCACACACTTGCTATAGCAACATCCAACTTGTTGGCTGTCAGTGCAGAGTGATTGAGCATGAACAGGGATGCTGAAGGCCACTGGAGAGCAAGGATGGAGGAAGGCTAAGCGTGATCCAGAGCAACCCAGAACACAGGGCCCTGAACTCTGAGGTATTTCCAGCACTCTCTGCATGATGGCACAAGACTTATGGCACGGGGGCATGGATGGCAAAGCATCAGATCCTTCCACTTGGTGCATGGGGAGATACAGAGGCGGTTCCTCTCTTTCCAAATGACCAGCCTTTCCCATCTTTTCCCCTATCCCCCATCGGAGGCCCCAACTCAGTGAAGCACCCAAGCACATCCCCCATTTGGATCTCCACCATTCACCTTTTTTCCCCAGTTCTACCCTAGTTTGTGGATTTTTTTCTCTGCCCCCTCCCCCTCTTCCTTCCCTTCATGGACTGGTTGTCAGGCCTGGCACCTCTCCATACAAATCTCAGCTTGCTCAAACCTGCCTGAAAGCGGCTAGAGGCCCTGTCCACTCGAGGAGGCAGGCATTTGACTCGTGGAGCCCTGCCAGCCCCCTGCGGGCATGAGCTACTTGTCCCATTCTAACAACACCCACCCTCCCAACAGACTCTGGCTTTAAGACACAGGCGGGCCCATCTCTGAGACCTCATTGGTGCCCAGGATTGTGGCTGCTCACCATCATCTGCTACTTTGGCCTGGGCGTGGTGTGTGCTAGCATAGCCCACCGGCCTGTCTGTTGATGGTGCCCTTCTGGCTCCCATCCACAGAAGCTGTCCTATATATCCAGGAGAATATTTATTTGCACCAATATTGGTGCAAATTTCTATTTGTGGGGTGTTTGTAACAGAACTGATAGATATGGAGAGGTGTGTGTGTGCGCATGTGGATAGATAGATAGGTATAGAGATGAATGCATGGTGATAAATTTTTTTTAAATGAGGGAACTTGTTGCATTTTTGCCCTCCCACAGCCAGCTGGAGCCATGCACAGCAGTGAAATGTAAGTGGGAATATGTTCTCTGAACTCTTCCAAACCCCCAAGCTGCTTGGTTTGAGTTTTGGCCAACTGCTCAGGTGCATGGGGGAGGTTTCTAATTTGGTTCAAGCCGGTTCTCCCATCTCTGACTGTTCCTGCAGGTCCCAGGGCTGATGGGAAGGTCCCTCTCTCCTCAGCCTGCAGCAGTGCTGTTGTGTTCGCAGGTCCAGCAGTAAGGGAATACCAATCCTCTACACAGAGGGGTTACTGGGAGCATGGCAACAGGGGCCTTCATGAGCCTCAGACAAGCCACAGGCTCTGATGCAATATCTCATGCAATGCAAGCGACTTGTGACCAGCACTCAGTAAACATCACAGCAGTGCACTCATTATTTCCTTCACCATGTATGAGCGACTATGCGCTGCTGGCCAGAAGCAGGCATAACATGGGAAAATGACTCTGCAAGCTTGCCCTGTACAGCTGTGCCACTGGAATTCAATCTTGCCCAGCAGCACCAGCTACTGTCCCAGTCCTTGGTCCCCTCCTGGCTGGGATGCATCTCACACCTGCCCTGCAGCCCTGCCCCCCTTCTGACCTGCAGCCCCCAGTCAAACAATGGACTAAGATTGCAGCAGCCTGTCGTTGTCTGGAATGGTTCATGGCCCTGAGTGCCTACCTCAGGGCAGACTGTCACAAACAGGGCAGACACCCAAACTGCAGGGGAAGGGGGGGGGGGGGGAAGAGTATTGTCTATAATTAGATTTCACCAAGCCAGCAACAAATGAGAACTCCTGGATCACTGTAACAGTCGTACCATAGAGTCAGAGGCCCTGGGGCTCTCCGGTCTGTCTTACCACCTAGGCAAGCTGGACTTGGTGATAAATGGCCACTTGCACAAAAATCACACAATATCCAGGTTGCTCCCAGTCCCAAGAGACCAGTCACTTACCCCAGATCAGTTGGTATCTTAGATCTCACTCTGAAGACAAGGCCTGTAGCCAATCCTGTAATAAACTATCTAATGGTTTATTAACTAGGCAAGATAAATAAGAGTTATTTGCAGGTTTAAGCCAGCAAATGCATACACACCAATGGGCTGCAATCTCAATCCTAAAAGCGACAGAGTTGTTGTGGTCTGTCAATTCAAAACGTCTTTCAGGGCAGCCCCAGGAGGCAGCTCCTGAGGATCTCTTTTCTCTGGCTTCAATTTGGTGTCTCTGACCCTGGCAGAGTTCAAACAGCCTCCAAATCCATCCATTCAGCCTCCAAATCCATAGGACAAGCTTCTGACATATAGCATTTCTTAAAGTGCTATAGAGCCATTAACCAATCCTTTGTATTGCAATGTTCCTTGATGGCCCATCTGATTTTGATAGTTCTTCTGGATGGGCAGGGGGGATGGGGAGGGAAACACTTCTCAGCTGGGTTCACAAGCTTAGAGCAAATATTTTTAAAGTTATAAAGCAAAATTTACATATTTCTCTCTAGCCTGGGATACAGATATCACAAGTGAGATTAATGCATGCAGCAATTTACAAACATTCCAGTCTAAACACCAAATACTGTGGCAGAGCTCCGACCTTGTCCCCGTGGGTCCCGCGCTTCCAGGAGGTTTATACTAGCCTCAGAGGCTCAGTGCGACCCTCCAAGTAGCCCTTCTCTCTCTAGGGCAGGGTACAGTCTACTGAGCCCTTTTCATCATAAGCCAGCAAGAAGGTTGGTGAGAGAACTCCCACAGTCCCTGTTGTCTTAATCAAGAACAGTTTAGCCTCCTGTCCTGACAGGGGCTGTCTTCCCCTCCCAGGAGGTGTTTCTGTAGTGGCGGGTTGGGGGGAACCCAGGCCCACCCTCTACTCCAGGTTCCGGCCCAGGGACCCTAATGGCAGCAGCTGTTGGCAGCCGACCTTTCACTGCCAGAGTTGCTACATTTTCCTGGGCCACTTCCCCACAGCTCCCCTGCTTCTCTCAATGCCTTCTTCACCCTTACCTTAGGGCTCCCTTTCCAGTGGCTTGAGGGTGTCTTCATTACCCAGCCCTTCTGCTGCACTTCCTCTCCTCAGCCTGACTGGAGTGAGCCCTTTTATAGTATCAGAGGGGCCTTAATTAGAGTCAGGTGTTCACATTAGCTTAACAGCCTCACCTGACTCTTTGCAGGTTAATTGGAGTCATGTGTCCACCCTAGCCTGGAGCAGCCCCTGCACTGGTTGGTCAGGGAACAGACTGTCACAATACATTCTGGTAAGATTAATGCCTCTTTTGAGTAACACTAACACATAAGTGACCTGGTCTGGTCTCCAGCTATGAGTTTGTCAGGTCTTAGCTAATGCCTGCAGCCTTGACAGGAGCTGGCCTCTGGCCTGACAGCATCACATGGCTTTTCCTGGCTCTGCACATCAGAAGATCCCCAAGCTTTGGATTCCTTCTCCGCCTCCCTCAACATATACAGACACACTTCTGAGCGTCCAGCAGCCATATGTAGAAGCACTTATCTACACCCCATCTATGATGAACCCACCTCCCCCACTCCCCCACTCACCTTCAGTCTCTCACAATTCATCTTTATGCTGTGTCTGGCTGGGCTGTGTCCATGGGCCAAAACGATACTAACAACAATACTAGGCTTTTACACGGTGCTTTCCATCTGCTGATTTCGGTGCATTTTACAGAGCAGGTCAGTATCGGTAGGGGAAACTGAGGCAATGGGCGACTAAATGACTTGCCCAAGATCTAGCCACTAGACCAGTGGTTCTCAACTTTTTTGTGCTCAGGACACATCTGGTAAATGTTCCTGGCCTGTTGCAACCCAGTAAATAGTCTGGGGTGGAGGCCCTGAGGCAGAGCTGTAACTAGGCATTTTAGTGCCTGGGGCAAGCAAGCATACTTGCGCCCCTTACCACAGGCGATGTGAGGGGGCATGTGGGGTCACATGCCCCCCCCTCGATTTTTTGGTTGCCCCCCAATCCAGACAAGTGGGTGTGGCCTGCTGAGGTGAGTCGGAGTGGAGGTGGCACTCCCTCCCTGAACCACACAGGGTTGGCCCGAGCAGCCTAGCATCATCAGCCCAAGCTGCCCCCGCAACTTTGCGCCCTGGGCAGCTATCCTGGTTACAGCCCTGCCTCAGGGTGGTTTTTGTCCTGCCTCCCGGGGAGGGTCCTGCCCAGCACTCCCGCCACAGTGGCAGCTCCTGTGATGTGGGGCTGGCAGGGCTTGGCTCTCCACTCCCAGCGTTGCAACCTCTGGAATTGCAGCGCCACTCAGGTTTGGGGAGCTGCCACACGACTCTTTGAAAATTCTGGTGACCCAGTTTTGGGTCCCGACCCATGGGTTAGAAACCCTGAACTAGACCACACTGTCTCCAGGTCTGCAAGTGGGTGGAAGGTGATGCAGCTCGGTCAAAGCCAGTGGCTTTGGGCCTGTTTGCACCAGGACCGAACTCATTTCCATCTCTCTCCACTGCATGCAGAGGCACTGACTTGCCACAGAGCGCTCAAGGTTGTATGACCCCTTCTGCCAGGAGCTAGGATTCCCCTGGCACAATGAGGTGCCTCCTCCTCCCTAATCATGGGTGGAGACTGGTATGCAAATATTAGCAGATCGCCCCTTGTTATTTCTATCAACTGTTTGCAGAGATTAATCTGTTCAGGGCTCACTTTGAATGGAGACTTAAGTCCCTGTGCTGGGGTGATTAATAGTGGTTTTCTGGTCAAACAAAAGGCCATTAAGACCTCTAATATTTGCTTTCCCTACTCCCTGCCTACTTCATTTCATAATTCAATGAATGTTCAATGTGGTTTGTCCCCCAATGAGAAATTAATAAGAGAGCAGGGCCACATTTATTTGGATTCAGACTCCATTTTCCATGGCTTGGATAAGAACTGCTGAGCTCTCAGAGAGGCTGCTGGGGGAGGAGGTGGAAAGCAATGGCACACCCATCCCTGTTTAGCCATTCCCATCAGGCTGCACTACATTATACTGTGCTGATGCCTCCCTTGCCTTGGTTTGAGCTGCCTGCTGAGACCTTTTGCTGCATTTTTAATCCCCACCCACCCTTGCAGACAGATCGATAGGCATTTTAAAGCCTTAGGAGTGGATTGAAGCAGCTGATTGCTGCCCCTGCTGGGGGGGAAGGAAGCTTGTGAAGCATGTGTAACCCACACTACCTGGGTGTGGTGTTCTGTCCCATCTAGTGGCACCGAGACACGAGAGAGAGCTCTCTCTCGCCTTAGCTAACAGTCAGTTGGCTTTTAGCTTGTGCGGTAGAGGCTGATGCACTAAGCTCCAGAGGTCCCAGGTTCAATCCAGCCCACCGCTGACTGGTGTTTGTCGGTGTTACACATTCCTTAGAACCAAGAGCCCATATCCCATACCATAAGTGTAATTCTCATTGCAGCTTCTGAGCACCTCACACAACATTAATGGGTTTAGCCTTACAGCACCCTTATGAGATAGATTGTGTTAGTTGGAGTTTGCACATGGGGAGCTGAAGCACAGAGAAGAATTGACTTGCCCAAGGAAATCTG
Source organism: Trachemys scripta elegans (assembly GCF_013100865.1). NCBI lineage: Eukaryota > Metazoa > Chordata > Testudines > Emydidae > Trachemys > Trachemys scripta. The sequence continues at coordinate 40,849,753 of NC_048307.1, forward strand.
GGGCAGGATAGGCCAGGGAATCCAGCTCAGGTCTTCTCAAAACCTGCACCCAGGTACGTAAGCCCTAGACCATCCTTGAAGTTGATGGGCCTGCTGTTGTGACAGATGCTGTGGAGGTGCAGCTAGCAATGGTAGCCATTCCTGCTTCTTTTCAGCTTTAGCTGGTGGAAAAAAATTCAATGTTTAAAATTTTGAGGGGGGGGAAGGAGAGAAAAAGATGAAATTTTCTAGAGCATTTTCCTGCAAAAGTTGACCTGTTTGGGGACCAGCTTCTGCACTTCACATAAGCTTGAGGAGAAGCCAGGAATACTTACCCATGTTCACCTCCACCCATCCCAAGTGTCCCGTGAACAAACAGCAGTATGGCACAAGCAGGAGGTGCTGTTAACAATGGATGAAGCCCAGAGAGTCTGGATGTCTGCAGTGGAAAATCCTAAAATCCTGATGCTGTAAAGAAATCTGCCTGGAAACCTCAGGAGTTGTGGCCTTCTCCAAAGACTCTCTGCAGCTGGTGGCTTTGACCAAGGCCAACGTTTCAAAGGAACAGTTCTTCATGACAGGTGTACCACCACCAGGAGGCTGGGTGCTCTCCAGACTGGCATGAAGATAAACTCTCGGCCCTGGAAACCTTACAGTCTAAAGAGACAATGCACGTTTGAAGACTAAGATGTAAGAAGAAGCAGAGGGACTGAGTAATGATGTTTTGCATATAACCTGTTCATTTGGTGATTCATATTATCCTGAAAAATATTATACAAATCAGAATGCTGTTCCAATGATTTCAAAGCTTTGGGGTAAATGGAGTTGCAAGAATCATAGAATATCAGAGTTGGAAGGGACCTCAGGAGGTCATCTAGTCCAACCCCCTGCTCAAACTGCTCAAAGCAGGACCAATCCCCAACTAAATCATCCCAACCAGGGCTTTGTCAAACCTGACCTTAAAAACCTCCAAGGAAGGAGATTCCACCACCTCCCTAGATAACCCATTCCAGTGCTTCACCACCCTCCTAGTGAAAAAGTTTTTCCTAATATCCAACCTAAGCCTCCCTGTCATGGGGAGTGTGTGTGTGGGGGGGGGGGAAGGGGGGACACAAGGCCCTGCACCCCCTGCTTCCTGCAATTCACTATGACTCTTAGCCAGCCAGCAAAGTAGAAGGTTTATTTAGACGACAGGAATACAGTCCAAGACAGGTCTTGCAGGCACAGACAACAGGACCCCCCCAGTTAGGTCCATTTTGGGGTCCCAGGGCACCCTAGCCCCCTTGGGAGGTCAGAGCCCCATCTGCCTCCCAGCCATGTCACCAGCCAGCTCTCAACTCCCTCCCCAGCTTTTGTTCAGTTTCCCTGGGCAAAGGCATCACCTGGCCTCTAACCCCTTCCTGGGTTCTCATGTTACATGCTCAGGTATTCTCCCTCAGCCAGTCTCCCATCCCCCAATGCAGACCATCCTAGCCACACTCCCCTGTCAGCATTCAAAGACCACAGTAAGAACAGTCCCAGTTCGTCACACTCCCCCAATGCAACTTGAGACCATTACTCCTTGTTCTGTCATCTGCTACCACTGAGAACAGTCTAGACCCATCTTCTTTGGAACCCCCTTTCAGCAAGTTGAAAGCAGCCATCAAATCACTGCTCATTCTTCTCTTCTGCAGAAGAAACAATCCCAGTTCCCTCAGCCTCTCCTCATAAGTCACGTGCTCCAGCTCCCTAATCATTTTGGTTGCCCTCCACTGGATTCTTTCCAATTTTTCCACATCCTTCTTGTAGTGGGGGCTCAAAACTAGGCACAGTACTCCAGATAAGGCCTCACCAATGCCGAATAGAGGGGAATGATCACATCCCTCGATCTGCTGGCAATGCTCCTACTTATACATCCCAAAATGCCATTAGCCTTCTTGGCAACAAGGGCACACTTGACTCATATCCAGCTTCTCGTCCACTGTAACCCCTAGGTCCTTTTCTGTAGAACTGCTTCCTAGCCATTCGGTTCCTAGTCTATAGCAGTGCATAGGATGGAAGAATCCCAAGTGCAGGACTCTGCACTTGTCTTTATTGAACCTCATCAGGTTTTTTTTGGCCCAATCCTCTAATTTGTCTAGGTCCCTCTGTATTCTATCCCTACCTTCCAGGGGTATCTACTACTCTTCCCAGTTTAGTGTCATCATCAAACTTGCTGAGGGTGCAATCCACACCATCCTCCAGATCATTAATGAAGATATTGAACAAAACCAGCTCTAGGACCAACCCTTGGGGCACTTCGCTTGATACCGGCTGCCAACTAGACATGGAGCCATTGATCACTACCCGTTGAGCCCAACTATCTAGCCAGCTTTCTATCCACCTTATAGTCCATTCATCCAGCCCATACTTCTTTAACTTGCTGGCAAGAATATGGTGGGAAACCGTATCTAAAGCTTTGGTAAAGTCAAGGAATAACATGTCCACTGCTTTCCTCTCATCCACAGAGCCAGTTCTCATCACAGAAGGCAATTAGGTTAGTCAAGGAGGAGGTGTAGCCTCCCGAGTCAGAAACAAGTCTATGTGGTATTGTTCCTGTTTGCTGACTGGAGTGGTATATCTTTTAGAATGATGTCTCTGTCATGAATACTCACTTCGATGCTTTCCAGTTTTGCCCTCGGGGTGAAATGCATCCTGTGCAGAGGGCCAGCACACCGCATAAGCTCTGGTTTTGAAGTAAAAGTTATCCTCTCTGCATAAGACTCGCTACAGGCAGGGCTTGATCCTGCAGTATGCTCAGAACCCTAGACTCACCTTGATGTCAGTGGGAGTTGAGGGCGCAGCCCAGCATTCAGCGCCATGCTTGTCTGCATCAAACCTCATTTACACCCAGGGATTGGGTTGTTGGAGTAATCAGCCTGTCTCTTCCTCTGGGGTCCTTGGATGGGGCATGGATTCTGCTACCTCCTCTCCAGGCAAAAAACAAAACAAAACAAAAAAAACACATACACAAACACACATTGTGGTGGTTTGTAAAAATATATAGACACTTCTTATTTATCCCTTTGAATTAGCTACCCCTCAAACTCTGGTTTGGCTTCAACCCATTCCCTGCTTTACTGTGGCAATTATTTTAATGATGATGATACTTCTGTGAACAGATCACAAATTCCCAATTAATTCAGATCCTCATGCTGCAATGTTCTGGGGCATCAACAAGGGCTTTTTCCTTCCCCTCCCACAGGGGCAGAGATGCTGAAACCAGGGGTGCTGGCTTGAAGTGGTTTCCATCATATACAGGGTTACAGTTTCATTCAATGGCTCTCAGCACCCCCCCCCACACACACACTATACAAATTGTTCCAGCCCCTCTGTGCAGGGGTAGTTTCTTGGTGGAACAGAAGGGGATCCAGTTAAAGCTCTGCTAGAAGATGTAAGTTTCTGGAAAAAAAAAGGACTCTTATGCGGATTATTTGTGTGCTGGGAGGATGACCTACATTAGAGGAACCTGCCCGGCATACTCAATGATGCTGTGCTGGCTTGTTAGCACCCTAGTGGCATTGCTGCCTGATCTGAGATCACTGCCTGTTATCTGAGTGCTTGCTGCAATTCAATTACATTCGTTCATTGCTCTTGGCAAACTGCATTTCCCCTCTCTCCTCTCCCCATATTTCTCCTTTTCCCCACTCCGCTTTTTGCAACCTCTTCTATTGATCCTCTGTTCCCAACACCTCCAGGACGTGCTTACCACAGCACACGGCCAAAGCTCAGCTAGGACTCCAGATAGCTGGTTATTAAAGGAAACAAAGGGAAGAAACAGAGTCCACAGGCCAGATAGTTGCATTAGGGACTGTTATGTTTTCAGACTAATATTTGGTGTCATTCACCAGCCCAGGGAAACCATACCTGAGAAGTTTCAGAGTAGCAGCTGTGTTAGTCTGTATCCGTAAAAAGAACAGGAGTCCTTGTGGCACCTTAGAGACTAACAAATTTAATTTGAGCATAACCTTTCGTGGGCTACAGCCCACTTCATCAGATGCATAGAATGGAATACCTGAGAAGTAGCCTCAGAACAACCTTTACACTGAGGCTATTGCTTCTTATAACATTTCCAGCTGGCTTCACCAAGGCCCTGTGTCTTGCGAAGGCCACACTGTGAGTCAATAGATCACCAGAACCAAGGATCGGAACTGGAAAGAAAAAAAAAAAAAAAAAAAAAAAAAAAACCACAACAACTAACAGCCGGGGATTTGTAAATGAATTCACCTTCACCATCCGCACACCCTCTTTGCGTTTTGCTTGCTGCAGTAGTCTAGCAACCAGCCTCAATGCCAGAAATGGCTGAGGAAACTGCTAGTCTTAGAACAATGTTAGTAGCCACACATGTAGAAAAGATGGTTTATAGTCAAGGTGCTGACCTAGGCATCACAAGTTCTTGGTTCAAGGCTTGGTTTTGCCATAGACTAACTGTATGATGCTACATGGAAAATTAAATCTCAGCATGTCTCAGTTTCCTTATTAGGAGTTACTTGCCTAGCTCTGCTCAGAATCTTTGAGACACCTGGTTCTGAGACCAGCCAACTCCCTCTGTAGTGCAAATGAACCATAATAATGAATGGATACCACAGACATTTTTGGTGAGTATTTCCAGGTTCAGTTTGCTAAGACTCATCTTTATCTTCCCACACCCTAAAATGCACAGGGTGTCCATCACTTTCTACCATTTTTTCGATCTTGTGCTACTCTGTTCAGGCTTCTGAGTGTTGTGTTGATTTATTTGTCTTCTCTCTCTATTTGTTCTGCATAATGGTTCTCTAGGCCACTGTAAGAGGGTCAGGACTCACCACCGCTGGCACCTCCTGCTGGTTATTCCATCAATTAGCACTTTTTCAGCTCCAGAGCGCCTCTTTCTGGCCAGTGTCCCTCCCAGACTCCAGTGTCCTTTTCCTCAGGGTTCCACCCCAGCAGTACCCCCACACTCTGGGTCTCCCCTCCCAGGGGAACCTCCAACCCTCTAAACCCACCTTGCCTCAGTGGCTACTGCTAGTCATCATCTAGCCCCCACTCACTGGGGCAGACTGCAGTCTGTCATGGCTACTCATCACTGGCAAGGGGTTCGGACCAGCTACCTCTGCCTAAGCCTAGGCTGCAGCCTCTGCAGCCCCAGTACCTGTTTTGGCCTTTTCCCAAGGCCTGCAGCCTGGGGAGTTGCCAGGCCAGAGTGCCTCTTGCCTTTCCCCAGCCCTGCTCTGGTCCCTGTACCCTGAGCTTCCAGGCAGCCAGATCCTTCTCCCTCCAAGGCTGGAAAGAGACTCCTCCAACTTCTGGCCCACAGCCCTCTTATCAGGGCCAGCTGGGCCCTAATTGAGCTGGCCACAGCTGTGGCTGCTTCCCCAATCAGCCTAGCTTGGCTGCTTTTAATCCCTGTTCTGCAGGAGTGGGGCAGTTGCCCCACTACAGCCACCCTCTTTCTCTTTCCAGATGGTGTCTATTAATATACACTTGCCACGGAAGCTGGGTTGGTGGCATGCTTAAAGTGTGTACTAAATATGTCCTTTGTCGTCCTCTTACCATATTTGATGCTTTAGATTGGTTTGCTCACCTTAGAATGTCTGATGTTTTAAGATACTCTTTCCAATGGACTCTGAAGATCTTCTGCAAGCATTTACTTTGGAATGAGTTGATTTTCTTATCAATTTCTGTTGTATATTTCCATGACTCTGCTCCTATTATTTTGTTATTCACGATTATTTGGATGAACATTCATGAAAGCTTCAGCAAATCTCAAAGGTTGCCAGAATTTTAACACAAATGATCATTCATCTGGAACTTTGAACCAGAAAGTGCCTCATTTGCTATTTGTTATTCTCCTGTTTGAAAAAGTTTCAGTCATCCAATCTGGGAGAGGATCCAATGCCACATGACTTAAGTGACTAGCCGCGCAGCACAATCAGTGAAGAATTGGCACAAACAGCATGTGGACGTGTTGTCTGAAAGGGATTTCCCCCCCCCCCCCCCCCCCCCCCCGAGTACTTGGGGAAAATGTACAGAGGTGCTCCTAGGAATTCAGGATCCATTTATAAAGGATTCACTAATTGAAAACCAAAGGGTGAGATTTTCAAAAGCATCTAAATGACTTAGGAGCTGAAGTTCTGTTGACATCAATGGGTCTCATCTGCCTAAGTCACTTCAGTGCTTTTGAAAATTCCACCTTAAAGTCTTAGGGCCAGAGTATGATGGCATTGCTCACACTGAGTAGGATCTTGCTCTACAAATAGGTCAATGGGACCGCCCCAGGAGTCAGGTGTTCCTCACCATACCCCAGAGCAGTGGTTAAGGTATATTTGTGGTGTCAAGGGATAGTCCTGAGAGAAGGCTATTTTGTTCCTATCTCTGGTGTAGACTGTGCACATATGCACAAACTTGCTATGTGTTTACACAGACCACCGAGTTCCTTAGGAGATGTAATGGCCAGCTGAAGGTTGTCCTAATCTTTGTCTGAATGAAAGTGAGGAATAGCTCTCTGTGCTGGGAACGGCACCTCAGACCAGGGAGTGAGCAGGAGTAAAAGTCCTTGCGAGAAAATCAGTAAAGGGCAAGAGGAGTTTTCGTTTGGGGGTTTTTTTTAATTAACATGCTTCCTGTGCATGCACACACACATGCTCCCCATGCACACACATGCTACAGATGTGGCCTTGCTGGAACATCACGTCCAAGCCCCCACCTCTCCCATGCATTCTGGGCAAGTTCAGATCCCCAGTTTCAAACTCACCACTGTGGTTCTGATCCTGAGTTGGAGCTGCACCCAGGGTCTGGCTTGGATACAGCCCAAGAGGGTGGAGGCACTTGCTAGAGTAGCTGCCTGGTGAGACTTCCATAGTCTGGGGCTGAAATCTGGGAAGAACAGCTCTCGGGAGCTCAGCAGGGTCTGGACTGACCCTCTAGTCCAGCTTGGCTTTGAACTTACCCTCCATAGGCTACCCTAACCCTACCCCAGATCCACATGCCAACGCCTGGACCTATATACAGACGCTCCTGTTGAACCCACTCCCTCCCACACAATGCACATACCACAGCCATAGGCTCGCCTGCTCTCTCACTCACATACTTCCACACAGACACACTCTAGCCCATACACAGTGTAAACACACCCAGACACAGGTTCCTTACACACACACACTAGATAGACATACACACACTCGCTCTCTCACACACACAAAGTGCACACACAGCCTGTACATAGACACACCTCCACAGCATGCAAACGGAGAGGGGGAAGGGGCGGAGAAGACCCTCTGTGCTGGACACCGGGCTGGCGGGAGCAAGTGGCAATCATCTCAGCGCCATTGCAACTTTACTTGTGAGCCAGGGTTGTGGGGTGAAGAAGCTAGTGAGACCACAACAGCGTCATGGAGCCCCTCCTCCTCACCTGTCACGAGGGGAGAGACATCCTCTGGGCAGCAGCCATTTGCCAGGCAGCTGGGGTTGCTTGACAGTGCAGGTTTTAAAGGGACTGTCAAGGATTTCAGGTGCCTTTTAAAACTGGCCTTACTGGGCAAGGCAAATCTTTTGGGTCCTAAATCAGAAAGACTGGGAAACCCAGCCCTGGCTGTGAGAACTGAGGAAGAGCTGAACCAGGCCAGATCCCATTTCTAGGTACCCCAGCATCACTGCAGGCTTCACCCTGGTGTTCCTGACAGCAGGCTCTGGCCCAATGGCCTCAGCTATGTGTCTCATAGCCAGAGTGTGATGTGTAGCAGGTCCTGTGAACTCTCTGGGCCTTGGTTCCCCCTCTATAATATGGGGGCACAGTAATTCACAGAGGTATTGTGAGGGTGAGTTCATTACTATGTGTGAGCTGCTGGAGGCCCTGGAACTGTCTGAATAGATCACATGAGTCCTGACCTTTCCCCAGCTCTACCCTCCCAGCACTGGGGGATGAGGCTCCAGCCCTGCGTTCGTTTGGCAAGAGATTTAATGCAGCGTCGCTGCCTTTGTGGAGCCAGATGGTGATGGAAGGGGACAGTGATGAGCACTTTCCCCCCATCTGTTTCCGTTTGCTTTTCCCCTCCATTGCTTCCAGCCCGTTGAGATGTTCAGAAAGAACACTTCATTCCTTGCCATTTCTCTTTGTCTGTCGCTTTGTCAGCATCTGACTTGGCTGCTTCTTTGCTGCAGCTGAGACCAGCACGGCTGCCTTCAGATTCCTTCTGTCTGGGCACGAGAGATGATGCAAAGGCCATTGAAATCAGTGAGCAGCTTTCCATTGATTCCAAAGAGCTTTGGATTGGCCATACCTCCACAGTATCAATGCAAATGGCAGCAGTCGGGGGCTTGGGAATCTTAATGCCTCTTGGCTTGTCTGGTAAATGGCCACAAGTTTTGCCTAGATTAATGACTCTTCTCAGATACAGTATCTTGTAAACCAGCAGGGCTGGAAACTAATCCACTTAATTTTTCTACCCCCACTGGTTTATGCCATATTGAGCCTTGAAATCACATCATTCTGATTAACATCTTGCATTCTGCTGCATGTTCCAACTCCAGTCTGATTTTAATGGCTGATCTTAACATCTGAAACCAAGGGTGGGTGACATCTGACAGCTTGTATTCCAAGCTTCCAAATGGTATAAAACCTAAAGAATTAGTGAGAAGAATGGCTGGTAATATCATGCTGCAATTTAGCTAGTGAGAAGAAAGCAGGGTGGAAGTTGGAATGAGTGACTGACTGACTGACTGGAAAGAGTGTATATTGCCTAATACAAGGGTTCTAAACTGAGGAGCTCTTTCAGGGGATTGCAACCACTCTCTCTTGGTTTTGGTTAGATGACAGGGAAGGCTTGGAACTCACAGAGGGGTGTGGAGTTTCCCAAAATTCATTTTGCTTGTAACATAGCGTTAGTGTCTGCGGGAGGCAGAGAAACCCTGACCTAGTGTATCATAAAACTTTTTTTCAATATTTTTGTCACCTCTGTAAAATATCTCCATAGTGGCACAACACTTCATAGGAAGTGAACAAACCAGGCCCTGGGGACAGCTGGGGAGTCCCTGGCAGATGCTCATTCATACAGGAGACAATGCAACTTAGTGGTTGGTGCCTCAGACTCCAGTGACCCAGGTTCTGTTCCCAGCTTTGCCCCGGTCTGATGTGTGACCTCAGACAAATCACTTCATCTCTGTTTAACAGCTATGAGTACCACAGTGTTGTGGATAGTCTCCACTGGATCATACCAAATTCAATGGAGGGTCAAATTTTGGCTTTAACACAGATGATAGTGTCCCTAACAGAACAGGATCCTAAATATTCCATCAATCTTTATTATTAATATTAATCAGACATATTATGGTAGTGCCTAGGGGCCAGCCAAGAAGAGGTGCTGTACAGAGGAGCAGACAGTCTCCTCCCTCCCCCTATGAGTTTACAATCTAATAGACAAGTCAGACACGGGATAGGGGAAAGGGATATAACTCTCAATCTCTGTTACTCATGTAAACAGTACTTGGTTTATGGCCTAGTGTTATTGGTTGTGACACCCCAAATGAAAAAGGGTTTCTCTGCCTTAAGGCCTGATTCCATAAGCTCCCTAGGCACATCCCACAAAGCCAATGGCTGCTTTGCTATGGGGAAATCAATGGGACTTCTTGTGTGAGTAAGCACTACTCTGGGAGGGAGGGTTTGCAGGTTTTAAAGGTCACAAGAGGGAGCTGGGCACTGGGGACAGATAAAAAAGCAGATTTCTAAATGCAGCTTTAAGCAGAGAAATCTGAAGGGAAAACTTTTTTTTTTTTTTCTGTTTCTTAACATATTCTCTGCAGGTTTCCTCCTAGCTCCTGGAATCTGAGGCTCTCCCAGGTTAGAAGCCGACAGCAGATATTTCTATATTCTCACATTGTTCACAGATAATCTTTAGGGAAAGGGAAATTGACAAACGGGTGAAAAACTGACTGACGTTCTGATCAAAATACAAAAGAAACAGAAATAAATGGCTCTGAAAAGAGTTGCAATTTAATTGGAAATTACGTCTCTGCCAGTGAATCACAGCCAGAGTGCAATGCTGAGCAGAGAGAGGCACCCGCCACTAGCATGAGCGCTGACGCCAAAGCCATGCAGTGTGACTGCTAACACTGCTCTTTGTGTGTCAGTGCCCTCTACCTAAGAAAGTGGACCAGCTTCATGTGCTTTGGATTCTCTTGCTGTCTGGTGGCTGGTGGCCTGAGAAGAGGTCGCACTAGAGTGATTGGATATCAGCACACCATGTGACATCAATGGCAGGTGTAGCAGAAATTGAACCGGGAACCTCCAGAGCTAAAAGTAGGAGCTGCTGCAGCTTGCACTAAAGAAGCCTGTAATAGATGCCTGCTCTCTGTGGATTGGGCACAGAAGGGGCTCTATATGCCTGCTAACCAGTGGGTCACATTAGCATTAGGTGGAGCCTATCAAGGAACATCTGGAGTGGACTAGGACTCAAGATCCTGACCCTGCAACTGCATCTGTGCTGAGTTTCTCTGGAACCCCAGTGCAGTCCGTGGGATTCCACACACTGGCAGGGCTCTCCATACATGGCTCAGGTGCAGAATCAAGGTTTGAAGTGGAGACTGGAGCCATCACATGTTCAGGGTTCCTTGCTGTCTGCCTGTCCCATGCAAAAGAGAAGATGCAGCAGCTCTAGAAAAGCACCAGCTTTTGGTGATTAGCACCCTGTGCCTGCCATGCAATGGCCAGTTCACTCAGCAATGAGGCACGCTGGTCCTTCCACACCAGCACTGGCAGGCCATAGAATCATAGAATATCAGGGTTGGAAGAGACCTCAGGAGGTCATCTAGTCCAACCCCCTAGTCAAAGCACAACCAATCCCCAACTAAATCATCCCAGCCAGGGCTTTGTCAAGCCTGACCTTAAAAACCTCTAAGGAAGGAGATTCCATCCCCGCCCTAGGTAACCCATTCCAGTGCTTCATCATCCTCCTAGTGAAAAAGTTCTTCCTATTATCCAACCTAAACCTCCCCCACTGCAACGTGAGACCATTGTTCCTTGTTCTGTCAGCTGGTACCACTGAGAACAGTCTAGATCCATCCTCTTTGGAACCCCCTTTCAGGAAGCTGAAAGCAGCTATCAAATCCCCCCTCATTCTTCTCTTCTGCAGACTAAACAATCCAGGTTCCCTCAGCCTCTCCTCATAAGTCATGTGTTCCAGCCCCCTAATCATTTTTGTTGCCCTCCGCTGGACTCTTTCCAATTTTTCCACATCCTTCTTGTAGTGTGGGGCCCAAAACTGACACAGTACTCCAGATGAGGCCTCACCAATGCTAAATAGAGGGGAATGATCACATCCCTCAATCTGCTGGCAATGCCCCTACCTATACAGCCCAAAATACTGTTAGCCTTCTTGGCAACAAGGGCACATTGTTGACTCATATCCAGCTTCTACAGTGGACTCATATCCACTGTAACTCCTAGGTCCTTTTCTGCAGAACTGCTGACTAGCCATTCGGTCCCTAGTCTGTAGCAGTGCATGGGATTCTTCCGCTCTAAGTGCAGGACTCTGCACTTGTCCTTGTTGAACCTCATCAGATTTCTTTTGGCCCAATCCTCTCATTTGACTAGGTCCCTCTGTATACTATCTCTACCCTCCAGCATATCTACCACTCCTCCCAGTTTAGTGTCATCTGCAAACTTGCCGAGGGTGCAGTCCACGCCATCCTCCAGATCATTAATGAAGATATTGAACAAAACTGGCCCCAGGACCAACCCTTGGGGCACTCCGCTTGATACCGGCTGCCAACTAGACATGGAGCCATTGATCACTACCCGTTGAGCCCAACGATTTAACCAGCTTTCTTTCCACCTTATAGTCTCCAGCCCATACTTCTTTAACTTGCCGGCAAGAATACTTATCAAAGAATACCTATCAAAAGCTTTGGTAAAGTCAAGGAATAACACGTCCACTGCTTTCCCCTCATCCACAGAGCCAGTTATCTCATCATAGAAGGCAATTAGGTTAGTCAGGCATGACTTGCCCTTGGTGAATCCATGCTGATTGTTCCTGATCACTTTCCTCCTCTCTAAGTGCTTCAGAATTGTTTCCTTGAGGACCTGCTCCATGATTTTTCCAAGGACTGAGGTGAGGCTGACTGGCCTGTAGTTTCCCTGGATCCTCCTTCTTTCCTTTTTTAAAAATGGACACAACATTAGCCTTTTTCCAGTCATCCAGGACCTCCCACAATCGCCATGAGTTTTCAACGATAATGGCCAATGGCTCTGCAGTCACATCCACCAACTCCTTTAGCACCCTTGGATGCAGCGCATCCAGCCCCATGGACTTGTGCTCATCCAGCTTTTCTAAATAGCCCTGAACCACTTCTTCCTCCACAGAGGGCTGGTCACCTCCTTCCCATGCTGTGCTGCCCAGTGCAGCAATCTGGGAGCTGACCTTCTTCGTGAAGACAGAGACAAAAAAAGCATTGAGTATATTAGCTTTTTCCACATCCTCTGTCACTAGGTTGCCTCCCTCATTCAGTAAGGGGCCCACACTTTCCTTGACTTTCTTCTTGTTTCTAACATACTTGAAGAAACCCTTCTTGTTACTCTTAACATCTTTTGCTAGCTGCAACTCCAAGTGTGATTTGGCCTTCCTGATTTCACTCCTGCATGCCTGAGCAATATTTTTATACTCCTCCCTAGTCATTTGTCCAAGCTTTCACTTCTTGTAAGCTTCTTTTTTGTGTTTAAGATCAGCAAGGATTTCACTGTTAAGCCAAGCTGGTCACCTGCCATATTTACTATTCTTTCTACACATCGGGATGGTTTGTTCCTGCAATGTCAATAAGGATTCTTTAAAATACAGCTAGCTCTCCTGGACTCCTTTCCCCCTCATGTTATTCTCCCAGGGGATCCTGCCAGTCGGTTCCCTGAGGGAGTCAAAGTCTGCTTTTCTGAAGTCCAGGGTCTGTATTCTCCTGCTCTCCTTTCTTCCTTGTGTCAGGATCCTGAACTCGACCATCTCATGGTCACTGCCTCCCAGGTTCCCATCCACTGATCCTAGTTCTCCAGGGCTTCTGCCTCAATGTGTCAGTGTGTGATGTCATGGGTAACACCTGAATTCCATCACATTCCAATGCCCAGAATGAACTGGGGGCATTTTCCTGGCCTGCAGGCTTGACTTTGCAATGATAATAAATTGCATAACTATGCAGGAGAACAAAATTCCTAGCAGCTTCCTGAGCCAGCTGCATGGTGCACATGCTGTCACCAGAACCCAGAGTGCATTCATTGTTTTCATACACTGGGCTAGAGTCCTTGATTTGAATCCAGATCAGCTCATTAGGGATCAAGAAGTCAAAGCCATTGACAGCTTTTAGAAGCTGACAAGATCCTCTGCTGGGCTTCCCAGCTCCCTGTATACTGGGGCAATCTCGCAATACGAGGGCCTGCAAGGTGATGGCTGATTTGGAGGTGGATAGATCCACAACTCCAAAGGAGAGCTGAGTTCTTAGTACTCAACAGGAGGCACTAAGCACCTCATAGGATTGGGCCTCAGGTGTCTAAGACATCTGGAAGGTCCAGGATGCATGGAATGCTAATCCCACAGAGTTCTGGACTAGCCAACACCAACACTGTGTGCTCTTTCCTAGGCTGTCACTATGCAGAGTAAGGAATTCACTACAGGCCTCGTCTGACTGCCACTCTCAATACAGGAAGACAAAGGTCACCCAGAACATGACAGTGGAGGGATCCAGGTTCCTAGAACCCCCTGGTAACAAGCAGGAGAGAATGGTGTTAAAATTTACAGCTTAAGAATCCATTAACACTGACACTGATTTAAACAAGCCAGCAACAGGGTGGTAAAAACTGGTACTTCCAAACCAGAGCCAAAGAAAACCTGATGCCCAAAGAGCAAGGTTTGTGGCTGTCAAGGCTGATTCCCCACTCTGGCACTTCGAGTGCAGAAGGTGGGGGTCCACAAGGATTCTAAAAATTAATACTGGCCACTCCAGGCTTGTGTTAAACTCCCAAGCTTACAGCTTCACTCTGACCTTTGATGGGTAGATGCTGCCACCACCCAAGTGCAAAAAGAACCAACCCTTTGGACCCAGGAAGGCGCACTTGGGAATTCCTCCCTGTGGCGTATCCTCAAGCCCTTCACTCTCCCCCCCCATACCCTCCTCCCCAGGGAAGAGCTGAGAAAGAAAACAAAGAAAATCAGCTGTTGCACCAGCTAATTAAACAACATGTGCACAAACCTCTTAGGACACAAAAATCTAATTCTGTTCTTAATAAAAACAAAAAGAAAGAAAATACATCTAAAAACTCAGACTATTGCTAGATTTTAAAAATAACTACTTATACGGATTAAGCATCAAAATAACTTTCTTGAGGTCCAGCTTAAAGGTTACAAGGAAAACAAAACCACCTGGGGTTAGCACAGAGAAGTCCACAAGCCTTACAGAAATAAAAGAGATTAACCTAATCATGCCTGCCTAGACATTTCCTGATCTACTTACATATCTGGGGTTTCAAATAAGTAGTTCTAGGTATGATTTGATGATTTTTCATACCTGGTGCAAGCTTCTTACAGCATTGCTGCTCTGTGTCTCCTCTCTGGAGAGAACAACAACAGATAGACGAAGGGAAAGTTTTTTTCCAATTTTAAAAAGTTCTAGCTTTCTCATTGGCTCTTTTGGTCATGTACCCACTCCCTTCATTTTACCTATGGGCTTTTTTAACCCTTTACAGGTAAAGCAAATAGAGAACAGCTACTAACAAGGATTTTGTAGCTAACTGGCTGGCTGGGTGTCCTTAAAAGGTAGCTACCCGCCCCCTTCATTTATCACAGTGACCAAATGACCCCATGTGAATTGCATGCCAGTTGGCTGCATTTCCTCTGATATCACCCTCTTCCCACCCAACAATAAATAAAAAGTCTCCCAGTCTAAAACCGGGAAGGTGAGATCTCATCTGAGAAGCATCTCTCCTGTAAAGGGAAAATCTCCAATAAATCAGAGCTAACGAAAATCATAAATAAACGCTGCGGCATGAAAAGAGAGAGTGAGATCCTGTGCAGGGATGTAGTAAAAATGCGCCTCTCATTACAGTCCAGAGTGATTCATTTAGAGGTGGGCCCGAGCGACAGAGGCTGGATCCACAGCCGGAGTCCGACTTTCCCAAAGTTCGATAGTGCCCAGAATGGAGCGTGCAGTTTATCCCTGTTACAGAGATGGGG
The DNA here is from genome assembly GCF_013100865.1 of Trachemys scripta elegans. NCBI lineage: Eukaryota > Metazoa > Chordata > Testudines > Emydidae > Trachemys > Trachemys scripta. The sequence goes on from NC_048307.1 coordinate 40,864,932, forward strand.
TCAGCTGTGGATTTTAGGCACAGCTCAGTTCTCCTGCAGCTCAGGTGGGAAAGGGGACCTGACGCAGGGGTTGGTTTGGATTTGTCTACTGGCCACTTTTGAATTGCAGTAAAGGAATCGGGGGAGCCTCAGCCCAGTGCACAAACTCAGTACAAACCCCCTGACCTGCACCACGTTAGTCCTGAGCTGGGACACGGCAAGAGCAGCAGCCAGTGGGGAGCCTCTGCCCCCACACTGTTGTGAAGTGGTGTGTGATGCTGGCAGACAGCCTATCACAGGGTGCCTGCCCAGCCCAGGCTCTCCTGTGCAGAGGGCATTACAAGAGCCAATCCATGTCACCCTGATGTATAGTGCCAGCAGCCCAGGGGCTGGGGTGTTCCTGGAGCACATCGACTCATAGGGTATCTGCACGGCAGCCCTGCCCTGTTACCCAAAACTGGGGCAGCTAGTAAGCTTAGGGAGGACTAATAACCCACCAGAGTTTGGCAGAAAGCAGCATGTTTATTATATTGATAGCTAAGCTCAAAAGAAGGGGGGGGGGGGGGGGTGTCACACTCACGCTCCCAGGACAGGCACGGCACTGGAAATGTCAGGATTCTTTAAGGTAAGTCTGTCATTCAGAGGAGAGACGTGGGTTTGTAAAGCTACAGCTTTGCCAGTGTAAAATCCCATCCTTCTATTCTATCTCCACAAATGATGAACCCATGAGCAGCTGGACTCTTCCGCTGCATAGCCAATGGAGCCAGGACAGACCCGTGCAGCACTGGAAAGCCCAAAGGTGTTCCTAGCAGCAGGACTGCTGTCATCACGGGTATGGCTTTTTCCTGGGTGTGGCAGTGCAGCCTAACAGACATGGTGCTAGATGGGACCCTGTGCCAAGGCTAATTCCCCACTCTGGCACTTTGAGCGCAAGGATTCTCAAAATTAATACTGGCCACTCCAGGCTTGAATTAAACTCCCAAAGTTACAGCTTTTCTCTGACCCACCTAAGTGCAGAACCCCTTTGAGAGCCCAGGAAGGCACACTTGGGAATTCTTTATTGTGGGGTACCCTCAAGCCCTTTCATCCCCCCATCCAGGGAAGAACTGAGAAAGAAAAAAAAAAGGAAATCAGCTGTTGCCACCAGCTAATTAAACAATGTGTGCACAAACCTCTTAAGATACAAAAATCCAATTCTGTTCTTTAAAAAGGTAAATTTTATTAATAAAAAAAAGAAAGAAAATACATCTGGGAACTCAGGCTATTGCTAGATTTTAAAAGAACAATCTCCTCAGGAGAACAACAAACAGACAAAAGGGGAATCTTTTTCCAATTTTAAAAAGTTCTAGCCTTCCCATTGGCTCTTTTGGCCAGGCACCCACTCACTTCCTTTTACCTATGCATAGCAGTGAGACTTTTTAACCCTTTACAGTTAGAACAATTAAAGAACAGCTACTAAGAGGGATTTTACAGCTACTGGCTGGTTGGGTGTCCATAAAAGAGAGCTACCCCACTCCCTTCATTTATCACACGCCCCCCAAATCACAGACGGTGTTGGCCAGCCTGGTTCAGGTCGGGTCCTCACCGCCTGGGATTTCTTCCTGGAGGTTTAGGAAAACAGAGTTAATAAGATACATGCACCTCTAATTTTACTACTAATTACATGAAGAACTAAACAGTATTTTCCACATTTTAAGGACTACAATGACTTAGAATACAGGGACATTTTTACCTGGCTGATTCTGGGAAACCTTCCCGGGAGAGTGCATCAGCCACTTTGTTAGAGGCTCCTGAAATGTGTTGTATTTCAAAATCAAAGGCTTGAAGAGCTAAACTCCACCACAGAATTTTTTTGTTAGTCATTTTGACTGTGTGAAGCCACTTCAGTGCAGCATGGTCAGTCTGCAGGTGGAACCGCTATCCCCAAATGTATGGGTGTAATTTCTCCAGAGCATACACAATGGCATAACATTATTTTTCTGAGACTGACCAGTGGCTTTCCCTCTCAGAAAGTTTTTTGCTGAGAAACACAACAGGATGGAGATTCTTCCGTCCTAAGTGCAGCATCCATGGGGCCGGATGCGCTGCATCCGAGGGTGCTAAAAGAGTTGGCGGGTGAGATTGCAGAGCCATTAGCCATTATTTTTGAAAACTCATGGCGATCGGGGGAGGTCCCAGATGACTGGAAAAAGGCTAATGTAGTGCCCATCTTTAAAAAAGGGAAGAAGGAGGATCCGGGGAACTACAGGCCAGTCAGCCTCACCTCAGTCCCTGGAAAAATCATGGAGCAGGTCCTCAAGGAATCAATTATGAAACATTTAGAGGAGAGGAAAGTGATCAGGAACAGTCAGCATGGATTCACGAAGGGGAAGTCATGCCTGACTAACCTAATTGCCTTCTATGATGAGATAACTGGCTCTGTGGATGAGGGGAAAGCAGTGGATGTGTTATTTCTTGACTTTAGCAAAGCTTTTGATACGGTCTCCCACAGTATTCTTGCCACCAAGTTAAAGAAGTATGGGCTGGATGAATGGACTGTAAGGTGGATAGAAAGCTGGCTAGATCGTCGGGCTCAACGGGTAGTGATCAATGGCTCCATGTCTAGTTGGCAGCCGGTTTCAAGTGGAGTGCCCCAAGGGTCGGTCCTGGGGCCGGTTTTGTTTAATATCTTTATTAATGATCTGGAGGATGGTGTGGACTGCACTCTCAGCAAGTTTGCAGATGACACTAAACTAGGAGGCGTGGTAGATACACTAGAGGGTAGGGATCGGATACAGAGGGTCCTAGACAAATTAGAGGATTGGGCAGAAAAAAACCTGATGAGGTTCAACAAGGACAAGTGCAGAGTCCTGCACTTAGGACGGAAGAATCCCATGCACTGCTACAGACTAGGGACCGAATGGCTAGGTAGCAGTTCTGCTGAAAAGGACCTAGGGGTCACAGTGGACGAGAAGCTGGATATGAGTCAACAGTGTGCTCTTGTTGCCAAGAAGGCTAACGGCATTTTGGGCTGTATAAGTAGGGGCATTGCCAGCAGATCGAGGAACGTGATCGTTCCCCTTTATTCGACATTGGTGAGGCCTCATCTGGAATCCTGTGTCCAGTTTTGGGCCCCACACTACAAGAAGGATGTGGAAAAATTGGAAAGAGTCCAGCGGAGGGCAACAAAAATGATTAGGGGTCTGGAGCACATGACTTATGAGGAGAGGCTGAGAGAACTGGGATTGTTTAGTCTCCAGAAGAGAAGAATGAGGGGGGATTTGATAGCAGCCTTCAACTACCTGAAGGGGGGTTCCAAAGAGGATGGAGCTCGGCTGTTCTCAGTGGTGGCAGATGACAGAACAAGGAGCAATGGTCTCAAGTTGCAGTGGGGGAGGTCCAGGTTGGATATCAGGAAAAACTATTTCACTAGGAGGGTGGTGAAACACTGGAATGCGTTACCTAGGGAGGTGGTGGAGTCTCCTTCCTTGGAGGTTTTTAAGGCCCGGCTTGACAAAGCCCTGGCTGGGATGATTTAGCTGGGAATTGGTCCTGCTTTGAGCAGGGGGTTGGACTAGATGACCTCTTGAGGTCCCTTCCAACTCTGATATTCTATGATTCTATGATTCTATGGAATTGTTGATCTGGTCCTTCCTGCATTAAAACTGCTCCTACACCACGCTCAGACGCATCTGTGGTTACAACAAAAGATTGGTCAGAGTCCAGGGCCCTTAGTACAGGGTCAGATGTAAGGGCCGCCTTAAGTTGGTTAAAGGCTTCCTGACACTTCTCAGTCCACTGAACTGCATTTGGCTGTTTTTTCCTGGTTAAGTCGGTCCGTGGGGTGGCAATTTGGCTGTAGTGTGGTACAAATTGTCTGTAATACCCGGCCAAGCCCAGGAAGGATTGGACCTGCTTCTTTGACTTAGGGACAGGCCAATTTTGGATAGCATTTACTTTATCCTGTAGGGCGTTGATAGTTCTTTGACCCACCTGGTGCCCAAGGTATGTTACCCTGTTTAGGCCTGTTTGACATTTTTTGGCCTTAATGTTTAATCCTGCCTCCCTTATGCTCTGGAAGACAGCTTAGAGGTGTTCCAGGTGTTCTGCCCATACATTTTGGAATATAGCCACATTGTCAAGGTAGGCGACTGCAAATTCCCAAAATCCAGCCAGAAGGTTATCCACCAGTCTCTGGAAGGTGGTGGGTGCATTTTGCAGTCCGAAAGGGAGCACATTAAATTCATACAGCTCCACATGGGTGATGAAGGCTGACCTTTCCTTGGCGGGGTCATCTAGCAGCACTTGCCAGTACTCCTTAGTTAAGTCTAAGGTGGAGATGAATTGGGCATATCCCAGTTTCTCCAATAGCTCATCTGTGCATGGCATTGGATAGTTCTCTGGGTGAGTTACAGCATTGAGCTTACAGTAGTCCACGCGAAAGCAGATTTTCCCATCTGGTTTGGGAACCAGAATCACTGGAGAGGCCCATGTGCTCTCAGAAGGGCAGATTACACCCATCTGTAACATGCCCTTGATCTCCCTTTCTATCGCAATTTTGGCTTGAGGAGCCATCCGGTAGGGTTGGACGCTAATTGGGCATGCATCACCTGTGTCAATGGTGTGGGATGCACATTCTGTCCATCCTGGGGTGGCTGAAAACATTGGCACGAAGCTGGTGCACAGCTCCTGGATTTGCTGTCACTGTTTACAGCCAAGGGTTATGGAAAGGCTCACTTCTTCTAGGCCACTCTTGTTTTTTCCTTCAAAGTAGACTCCTTCAGGCCACTCAGAGTCATAGAATCGTAGAATATCAGGGTTGAAAGGGACCTCAGAAGGTCATCTAGTCCAACCCCCTGCTCAAAGCAGGACCAATCCCCAGACAGATTTTTACCCCAGTTCCCTAAATGGCACCCTTAAGGATTGAACTCACAACCCTGGGTTTAGCAGGCCAATGCTCAAACCACTGAGCTATCCCCCCGCCATCTCTCTCCTGGGCTGTAAACTGGAGAACCTTGAGTTCTCAGGAATAAAAGGGCTTTAGAGAATTAACATGGTATACTTTAGGTTTTAGGGTAGGGTCTGGGAATGCTATGAGGTAATTAACAGCTCCCAGGCACTCTCGGACCATAAATGGCCCCTCCCACAGCGCTTCCATGTTATGGGACTGGAGCACTTTCAGGACCATGACTTGGTCACCTACTCTGAAGGAACGCTTTCTGGCATGTTTATCAGACCAGGCCTTTTGCTTTTGCCGAGCATCCTCTAGGTGTTCTCAAGCAAGAGCTAGAGAGTCCTTGAGGGTGTTTTGCAGGTTGGTTACAAAATCCAAAATGTTAGTTCCTGGAGAAAGATATAACCCCCTCCCATTGCTGCTTCACCAATTGTAATGGCCCCTTTACTTCATGGCCATAAACAAGTTCAAAGTGTGAAAACCCCAAACTGGGATGTGGTATAGCCCTATAGGCAAAGAGCAACTGGTGCAACACTATGTCCCAATCATTGGAGTGCTTATTCATGATTTTATGTATCATGGCCACCAAAGTTCCATTAAACTTCTCAACTAGACCATTTGTTTGATGGTGGTAAGGGGTGGCAACCAAGTGGTTCACCCCATGAGCTTCCCAAAGATGTTTCATGGTCCCTTCCAGGAAGTTAGTTCCCAAATCCATAAGGATGTCTGAGGGCCAACCTACCCTGGCAAAAATGTCTGCCAATGCCTGGCTCATGCTTTTAGCCCTGGTATTGCTTAGAGCTACAGCTTCCGGCCATCGGGTGGCAAAATCCATGAAGGTCAGTATGTACAGCTTTCCTCTGGGTGTCTTCTTAGGGAAAGGACCCAGAATATCCACAGCTACACATTGAAATGGAACCTCAATTATGGGGAGTGGCTGGAGAGGGGCCTTGACCTAGTCTTGGGGCTTTCCCACCCACTGGCACACCACACTGGAATAGGTAGAAACATCCTTGCCCATTCCCTCCCAGTGGAATGACTTTCCCAAACAATCTTTGGTCTTGTTCACCCCAGCATGGCCACTAGGGTGATCGTGGGCTAAGCTCAAGAGCTTTTCCCTATACTTAGTTGGAACTACCAACTGTCTCTGAGGATGCCAGTCCTCCTTGTGCCCACCAGAAAGGGTTTCCTTGTATAAGATTCTCCTTCTACAACAATCCTGGACTTATCAGAAGAGCTGAAAGGTGGTGGGTCGCTCAATGCTGCTGTCCAAGCTCCCTTGAGGCTTTCATCTGCTTCTTAATCTGCCTGGAACTGCTCCCTTGACGCTGGAGCCATTAGTTCCTCACTGGGTTATGGACTTGGGCTTGGTCCCACTGGAAGCGATGCAGGTGATGGGGGTGTCTCCGTCGATTGTAAACCGCTCTCCATTGGTGCACTAAATTGTATTTCAGGCTCCGGTTGAGCTTCTTGCGCTGGTTTAGCTGCTGCTGCAGGCGCAGGCTCTGTGGCGCCCCTTGGTGCTGGCTCCCCTGACTCTGGTGGGGTTGCAAGCATGGGCTCTGGTGCTGACTGCTCCGCCAGTTCCGATCCTTGGGCTGGTTCTACCTGGGTCCCAGGACCTGGATCTATAACCTAGACCTAGACAAATGAGAGGATTGGGCCAAAAGAAATCTGATGAGGTTCAACAAGGACAAGTACAGAGTCCTGCACTTAGAGCGGAAGAATCCCATGCACTGCTACAGACTAGGGACCGAATGGCTAGTCAGCAGTTCTGCAGAAAAGGACCTAGGGGTTACAGTGGATGAGAAGCTGGATATGAGACAACAGTGTGCCCTTGTTGCCAAGAAGGCCAACGGCATTTTGGGCTGTATAAGTAGGGGCATTGCCAACAGATTGAGGGATGTGATCATTCCCCTCTATTCGGCATTGGTGAGGCCTCATCTGGAGTACTGTGTCGAGTTTTGAGCCCCACACTACAACAAGGATGTGGAAAAATTGGAAAGAATCCAGTGGAGGACAACAAAAATGATTAGGGGGTTGGAACACATGACTTATGAGGAGAGGCTGAGGGAACCTGGATTGTTTAGTCTGCAGAAGAGAAGAATGAGGGGGGATTTGATAGCTGCTTTCAACTTCCTGAAAGGGGGTTCCAAAGAGGATGGATCTAGACTGTTCTCAGTGGTACCAGCTGACAGAACAAGGAGTAATTTTAAAGGTCTCAAGTTGCAGTGGGGGAGGTTTAGGTTGGATAATAGGAAGAACTTTTTCACTAGGAGGGTGATGAAGCACTGGAATGGGTTACCTAGGGAGGTGGTGGAATCTCCTTCCTTAGAGATTTTTAAGGTCAGGCTTGACAAAGCCCTGGCTGGGATGATTTAGTTGGGGATTGGTCCTGCTTTGACTAGGGGGTTGGACTAGATGACCTCCTGAGGTCTCTTCCAACCCTGATATTCTATGTTTCTATGATATTCTAACTGCTGCCATAGACTTTGGTCTGGGGTCTGGTTCCACGACCTCTGGCTAGATCCCCGGCCCTGTGGTAACAAGGGGAACAGACTGGGTCCTTGTAGGAGGCTCAGGAATGGAGATAGGTGTGGAGGCCTGTTTAGCCTGACTGCGGGTGACCATCCCCACCTTTTTTGTTAGCCTCACATGGTTGGCTAAGTCTTCTCCCAGAAGCATGGGAATGGGATAATCGTCATAGACTGCAAAAGTCCATATTCCTGACCAGTTCTTGTACTGGACAGGCAACCTGCATGTAAGCAAGTTAAAAGAGTTGGCCTCTCGGTTCGTGAATTTGGAGTCCACCAGGGATTGGTGGATAGCTGACACCTGCGCTCCAATGTCTCTCCACGCTGTAATCTTCCTCCCGCCCACACTCACAGTTTCCCTTCACTCTGGGGGTATTTGCGAAGTATCTGGGCCTCAAGGCTTTCTGTGGGATCCTGGGGTGATGAGTTGCAGTTGGCTGGTGCTCTTGGGGCAGTTGGCCTTCACATGCCCCAACTCATTACATTTAAAGCATCGCCCAGCTGACTGTGGGCTGGGGCAAGGTGAGTGGTTGGAGAGTGGGGTGGTGGGATGAGAGGGCATCTGGGGTCTCCCTGGCTGTGTGGAGGGCTCCTCCTTGTGCGGTGGGGCCTTGGGATTACTCCAATGGTGGGGTGTCATCTCGGGTTGCACCTTCTGGTATCCCCACCAACTGCTACTAGCTTTCTTCTTCTCCGCCACCTCCACCCATTTGGTTCCGATCTCCCCCACTTTGATTACAGTTTTATGCTTCCCAACTAGGATGTACCGTTCTATTTCCTCAGGAACACACTCTAAGGACTACTCCATTTGTATTAGGAGAAACAGATCTTCCAGAGACTTAACATTTGCTCCTGATATCCAGGCATCCCAATTTTTTACAATGTGGTAGGCGTGTTGGGAAAATGCCACGTCTGGTTTCCACCTTAGGGCTCTGAACCGCTGATGGGCATGCTCGGGTGTTAGCCCCATCCTAATTCTGGCCTTGTGTTTAAAAAGTTTTCACTCATTCATGTGTTCTTTAGGCATTTCAGCTGCCACCTTTGCTAAGGGTCCACTGAGTTGTGGCCTCAGTTCCACCATATATTGGTCTGTAAGGATGTTGTACCCAAGGCAGGCCCTTTCAAAATTTTCTAAGAAGGCCTTTGTATCATCGCCTACTTTGTATGTGGGGAATTTCTTGGAATGGGGAGAGGTACCTGAGGAAGACTTTTAGGGCTACCTGGCTGACCCAGCTTTGCCCTTTCCAGCTCTAAACGCTTCAGCTCTGTCTCTGCTTCTAAGCACTTCTCCTCCATTTCTGCCTCCAAGCACTTCACCTTTCTCCTCTCCTCCACCTTCAAATGCTTTTCCTCTGCTTCCGCCTCCAAGCACTTCATCTGTAGGAAGAAATTCCTGTCTTCCGCAGTTAGAACTTGGTCTGGGTTAAGGGCATCCCTCCATCTTGGCACCTGGATCTCGGGTTGGAGAGGGCTGACCATTCCCTCCAGGGAAATATCCAGTCCCCCATTCCCTCCCTGCATTTCTGTCATGGAGCTGGATATCTGAGCTTGATCTGGATCTATCTTCTCCGTGTCATGCCGCTTTGGGAAGTCTGGTTGCTCTAGGGTTTCGGTGTCCGACCGCAGCCTCATGAACAGGGCTGCCATACTCTAGCCTAGCTATTTTATTGCCATGAAGCTAGAAAAAAAAATAAACTGCTTGTTGGATTCCCTGGCTTTGCAGGCTGAACCCTTTGCGTGCCTGTTCCCCCTCAGGGAACAAAGAAAAGAAAAGAAAAGAAAAGAAAAGAAAAGAAAAGAAAAGAAAAGAAAAGAAAAGGGAAAAAAAACCCTCCCTGGCTTTACTGGCTGCCAAAAGGAAAAGTGTGTCCTTGTAAAATCCTGAGGCCTGCGCCTCTGGTTCAAAATGATCCTACTGCTCTGCCCCCATGTCAAGGCTAATTCCCCACTCTGGCACTTCGAGTGCAGAAGGTGGGGGCCTGCAAGGATTCTAAAAATTAATACTGGCCACTCCAGGCTTGAATTAAACTCCCATGGTTACAGCTTTTCTCTGACTTTGGATTGGTAAATGCTGCCACCACTCAAGTGCAGAACCCCTTTGAGAACCCAAGAAGGCACACTTGGGAATTCCTTATTGTGGGGTACCCTCAAGCCCTTTCACCCCCCCATCCAGGGAAGAACCAAGAAAGAAAAAAAAAAAAAGGAAATCAGCTGTTGCCACCAGCTAATTAAACAACATGTGCACAAACCTCTTAAGATACAAAAATCCAATTCTGTTCTTTAAAAAGGTAAATTTTATTAATAAAAAAAGAAAGAAAATACATCTGGGAACTCAGGCTATTGCTAGATTTTAAAAGAGCAACTACAAGGATTAAGCACCAAAAAAACTTTCTTGAGGTTACAAGCAAATGGCTGCATGCATCTCTGACCTCCGAGTCATCCTCTGCCTCTGGGTTCCCCTCCCACTCCACGTCCTCATCCGAGATTTCTTCCTCCTGGCTTGGTCCACTCTCAACTGGCGTGCAAGCCACCAAAGTATCCACAGTGGCCTTCGCAGTGGAGGTGGGGTCGCCACCGAGTATCACATTCAGCTTTTTGTAGAACCAGCAGCTCATGGGGGCAGCTTAAAGGTTACAAGCAAAACAAAAGCACCTGGGGTTAGCACAGAGGAATCCACAAGCCATAACGAAATAAAAGGGATAAAGCTAGTTACATCTTACTAGACATTCCTGATCTACTTACATATCTGGGATTTTAAATGAGTAGTTTCTAGGTATGATAGTGATGATTTTTTCATACCTGGCCCAAGCTTTTTACCGCATAGCTGCTGCCCTGTCCACCTCTTCCTGAGAGAACAACAGACAGACAAAAGGGGAGTCTTTTTTTCAATTATAATAAGTTCTAGCCTTCCCATTGACTCTTTTGGCCAGGCACCCACTCACTTTCTTTTACCTATGCATAGCAGTGAGACTTTTAAACTCTTTACAGGTAGAGCAATTAGGGAACAGCTACTAAGAGGGATTTTATAGCTACTGGCTGGCTGGCTGTCCATAAAAGGGAGACAACCCCTTCCCTTCATTTATCACACCCTGCAAACCTGTGTTCTTTTTCCAGCTGTGCTTGCTGACTGTGGGCAACTCACTTCCTCTCTCTGTGCCTCAGTTTTCCCTTCCACCCTTTTTTTTAGACTGCAGGGACTGTCTTAATAGGTCCCCTAATTAGTCCTGATCTCAGTAGGGACCCATAGGTGCTAATCTAATAGTAATCAGAGTTGGGGAGGTGGCAGGGGTGCTACAGGTACCATGGCATTTTTGACCCCTACATCTTAAAGGTATAGCTAGGCCTGCTGGGGCACAGAACTGATCTCTGGGTGGAGGGGAGGCATGGAGGTAAGAGTGTGTATTTGTGGGAGTGTGTGGGGTGGGGCTGCGTGCACATGGGTGTCTGTACTATTTGTGTATTATTGTAGGTGTGTGCATATTTGTTTGTGTGTTGGAATGTGCACATGTGGGGGTTATATGTACATGTATATTTGGGTGTGTGTTCACGGGGGAGATCGTATTGTCTGCGTATATTTGTAGGTGCAATTTTATGTATCTCTATGTGTGTGTGTTTCATTCTCTCTCTTCCAGGGCCAAGTGATCCTGCTTTTTAAGTGTAACCCTTCTGCCCATCTAAGTTGGCAGCAACAAGGGCCAGGTTCTGTATCTAGGGGTTCCGCTTCAATAACGCAATGCAAAACCGTCTCGAGCCCCCACCCAGTGACCTGAGACAATTACATACCACCCGCTGGGTGCCTCTAAGAGGCAATACTTCCCCTCTCGCAAGCACGGAGTCTGAGTGTAACAAAAAAAATGTTTAATAACATGAGGTAAACGACATCAGCATTAAATTGGAAAAAACACCACAAACAGGATTCATAACACAAACCATGAGCAAAAAAAAACCCACCCCAGCAAGTTGGGCTGTGTCCTTTCCCTTGGGTTCTTGAAACCAGCAACCCAAGGATCACCAAAGTCCCAAAAGTCCAACAACCCCCCAAAGTCTCTGTCCCTGGTCAGTGCAGCCCCAGAGTTCGGGGGGGGGGGCACACAGGGCGTTAAGGGGCACCTTACATGATCCAAGGCCGACGGGGTTCTGCCACAGCCTTCACCACGAGCCACTCCACTCCACAAGCTGTCCCGTGAGCTGCTCCCGCCGTCCCACGAGCTGCTCCACTCTGCTCACCGACCTGTGGGCCGCTCAGCTCTGCTCCACTTCAGCCATCCCTTGAGCCACTCCCACAAGGCTCCGCTCCGCTAGCTGCTCCTCCAGCCACTCCGCTCCACTCACCAACCTGTGAGTCGCTCAGCTCCACTCCAACCGTCCTGCAAGGCTCCACTCTGCTAGCTGCTCCACCAGCTGCTTAGCATTATCGCTTCAGGCTCCCCCACTAGTTAACACAGCCTCAGCGATCTCAGCTCTTTTGTGATTTCAGCTCATAGTAGGGGAGCCCCAGTGCCAGTGCACCATTGGCCCAAAGTGAATTCAGTTCAGCAGTCTGTAACTAGACTTCTAATGGAATCAAAGTTAGCTCTGATATTCAACAGTGGAGAGAGGGAGTAGTGCAATTGGTGTTTCAACCCCTCAGAGATGGGCCCATACCATCAGGTACAAATACCTGTCCCCATCCTCTCTCTAGTCACTGGGTTTTGTAACCCATGCCCCTTGTCAAGCAAGTGCTACTTAGGTAATGGTGAAGGACTCACTCAGTCCTTCTGTCATACAACAGGTTCACTGCCCTTGATTCACAGAATCAGGGTAACAAAACTTTATTCTTCCTGCCCCAATAACAAAGAAACTGGGGATCCCACACCAGCCAAAGTAACCACTTTGAGTTGCTGTTGTTTCATGCCAGGCGAGTGGGTGTGCCTATGCAAACAAGATCAGCCCCTGGAGTTCTTTTCCACACTCGCCATAATTCACCACCAGATGTCAGGGTAGAGCTCATCCTGACTCTGCTTACATCAGCAACCCTGCAGTCAGTCACCTAGCCAAGCTCTCACCCGGCTCCTTCCCTGGCCACTTGAACAGAAGAGCAAAGGCAGGGAGGAGATTGATCATCGCTCATTTGCATGTCTGGCCTTGGAGTGGCTTTGGCACCTTCCTTTTCTTTCATGTAAAATAGACCCCGCCTAGCCAGAAAGTCCTAGAGGATGGAATACAAACTGAGCCGGTGGGGTTGGGGGGTGTAGAGCAGCCCCACACTGAGGGTATGTCTACAGTGACAGAGTTACAGCACCAGGAGTTACAGCACCGATCAGAAAGTATTGAAGGGAAACTGTTGTTGTGTGTTCACACTATCAGCTGCCTGCGCAATAGTGTGTTCACACTTGCAGCACTTGCAACGGTATTTGGAGAGGTGCACTCTGGGTAGCTATCCCACAGAGCATCTCGTCCTCTTCTGCCGCTAAGAATTGTGGGAAGACAAAGGGAGTCATGGGGCATCCTGGGTCCAGTACTAATGACTCGTGATGCATTGCTTCACATCCCAGCAATCCCTGTGCTTCCGTCCACATTTGGCGCCATCTTTCAATGGTTTGTGTACTGTGTGCCCTGCCTCTTTGGTCTGCAGAAATGGATCCCAAACTGTTGACCAATATGCTGCTTGCTCTGACCAACATGTCACGAGTGGCAGTGGAGTTATTCCTTAAACTACAAAGGCAAGAATTGTGTGACATTGATCTCGCCATGTGTACTTGCTACGACACGAGATTGCTTGTGGCATTCACGGAGGTGCTGACCACAGTGGAACACCACTTTGGGGCTCAGGAAACAAGTACTGAGTGGTGGGATCACATTGTCATGCACGTCTGGGATAACAAGCAGTGGCTGCAGAACTTTTGGATGAGGAAAGCCACATTCATAGGACTAAGTGATGAATTTGCCCCAGCCCTGTGGTGCAAGGACACAAGAATTATACCTTCAGGCAGCAATTTGAAGCTGAAAGCCACTAATATTTGTTGCTATACTCAGGAGTGCAGTGCTTGTAATGTTAGGAGATGATTGTGATTGGTGCAGACGATGCAATATGAAGGTTTAACATAATTGTCCATTGCTTTGCAGGGCTCTTTTTGCTTTCAATTAATAGAATAAAGATTGCTTTCAAACCAATACCTTTTTTTTATTAAAAAACAATAACCGGAGGAGAGAGTCAAACAAAAAACCACATCAGCACTAAAGGGGATGGGGAAGGTCCCAGGAGGAAGTGGGGTCCCAGGATGGCTAAAGATTTGTGTATTTCCCAGGATCATATCCAACCTTCTCCTTTGGAGTACAATGCAGTGGGTACTGTACTTCAGCAGGGCCAAACTGCAGAGGGATAGGTCTTGAGTGCAGTGGGTACTGAAAGTCCACAGTGCTGGACTGTGAGGGGGGAGGAGTGGAATGCCGTGGGTACAGACTGGAGCCAGGAGGTTGGTAAGAGTGTGTTGGCAGTGTCTGGGGGTGCATGGGAAAGAGTTTTGCAACAGCGCCTGTAGGGGAGGGTGGGAGCGGAGCTGCTTCGTTTGCAGTGCAAGTATCGTCTGGAGTGTGTCCACTTGGTGCTCCATAACGTTTAAGAGCTGCTCTGTGGCTTCATTCTGGTGTGCTGTGTTCTCCTTTCGGTCCCTCTTCTCCCTGTCCCACCACTCCTTCAATTCCTGTTCTTCGGCTGCGGAGTGTTTCATAACGTCACGCAGAAAGTCCTCCTTAGTTCTTCATGGCTGCTTTCTAATTCTGCGCAGCCGTTCAGCCGGCGATAACAAAGAGGGAGGCTGGGATCCCAAGGTCATCTCCGTGAAGTTTAAACACAACATTTTACAGAAGCAGTATTGTTTGCAACACAGAGAACACTGATTCAGTGATTTAAAACACAACCAGTATTCACACATCTGCCACTAACTGGCTGACCCCAGGCAAGCACACATTAGCCACAAGAGCCCCAAAATGGTGAGTAGCTACCGGGGAAGAGTAAATTACTCTTCCCAGAACCTGCTGTACACTGGGCATGTGACTCTTGGGGAGAGCCAGCACTGTAGAGAGGCCTGATAATCATTCATGTCCCCACATTTTCCACAGAATGTGATCATTGTGGAAGATATCTCGCTGCTGAGGGTGAGCAGGGAATCAAGGGAGGGTCTTCTCCAAGTAGGGTGACCAGATAGCAAGTGTGAAAAATCGGGATGGGGGTGGGGGGTAATAGGAGCCTATATAAGAAAAAGCCCCAAATATCAGGACTGTCCCTATAAAATCGGGACATCTGGTCACCCTATCTTCAAGACTGCTGCTTTCACCCTGGCCCTTACGCAGCTTGCCTGTGTGCAGCACAGGAAAGTTACCTTTAATGGGGCAAGAAACAAAGCAGCTCTCCAAAGAACCTGAGGTAGCAGATTGCCCAGTAACTCCATGAGAGTTTCCTGGAGATCTCTGAGGCAGATTCCCCTGAAGTGAAGGAGTCAATCAACAGCCTGTTCTGCCTCTCAGACTAGGCATGTGGTACCTGCATCATACAGAGACAAGCCTGCTTTCTGCAACCCTCCTGCCCACAACAACTCACCTCAGCGATTCCCAAAATCAAATCCACTTACCAGGAGCCTCCTCTCCTGTTTGCGCTTTGCCAAAATCCGACAGCTGTGATTGATTAGCCTCCTCTGGGGTAGAAAAGAGCTCCTGGCTGCATGCATTTCTGACCTCCGAGTCATCCTCATCCTCTGCCTCTGGGTCCCCCTCCCCCTCCAAGATTTCTTCCTCCTGGCTTGGTCCACTCTCGACTGGCAAGCGAGCCACCAAAGTATCCACGGTGGCCTTCGCAGTGGAGGTGGGGTCACCACCAAGTATCGCGTCCAGCTCTTTATAGAACTGGCAGCTTGTGGGTGCAGCACTGGAGCAGCGGTTTGCCTCCTGTGCCTTGTGGTAGGCAGTCCACAGCTCCTTCACTTTGACCCTCCACTGCAGTGTATCTGTCATGCATCGTGAAATCTGTCCATAGGTATCACAATTCCTACTGCTGGAGTGCAGCTGGGACTGGACAGCCTCCTCTCCCCAAATGCTGATGAGGTCCAGCAGCTCAGCATTGCTCCAAGCGGGGGATTGCCTGGTGCGTGGAGCAGGCATGGCCTCCTGGAAAGATGTGCTGAGACCACTGCACGGATCACTGAGCAAACAGGATGGGACTTTCAAAATTCCAAAGGAATTTATGGAGTGGGGTTGACGGTTGGTCACCTGAGGGCAGAGCAGTAGAATTCAAACCAATGACCAGAGAGGCAAGAACAGGCATTGTGGGACACCTCCCGGAGGCCAGTCGCAGCACTGTAATTGACTGTAAAAGCTGTTCGCCTCTTGTTGGGGTGGGGTTTTTTACAGCGCTGCAACTGCGCAGTTTCTGTGCACTAAGTGGCTTGGCAGTGTGTACACCTCGGGAATTACAGCGCAGAAAGCTGCTTTACTGCGCAGAAACTTGCCAGTGTGGACAGGGCCTGAGCCAGCAAGGGTTAATGAGCTGCTCAGCCCTGCCCTCCTGGCAGGTAATGAATGGGCTGCTTAAAAAGTAGCTTGGCTATGGAGAAAGATGACCCTTCTGCAGGGGCTGCCCACTGCAAGAGACTGCTGGAGGAGAGGGCAGAGGACCATAGTGTTTGTTTCCATCCTAGGGCTCTTCCTGTGGTTTATTATGAAGTGAGTACTGGGTGGGCTGTGCTCACTGGGCAATGCTTAGTGTTGCCAATTTTGGTTGGACATATTCCTGGAGATTTCATCACATGACAATCTTTAATTCCTGGAGACTCCAGGCAAAGCTTAGAGGGTTAGCAACGCTAGCCGAGGCTTGAGGGGCCTAATGAGACTAGGGCAGGGAACCCCTTTCCTAGCCCGGGGGGCGACAGGAATAAACTCGGGAGGCTTTTGAATCTGACCCCTGCTTGAGTCTACCCTGTAGTTTGCCTTGCAGCCTGCAGGGTGCAGTCACGTCCACCTTCCAACTGTGGGTTGCACCCACATGCAGGAGGTAGGGTTGCCAGACGTCTGGTTTTTGACCGGAACACCCAGTTGAAAAGGGACCCTGGCGGCTCATGTCGGCACTGCCGACCAAACCATTAAAAGTCCAGTCAGCAGCGCAGCAGGGGCCTGGGGCTAAGGCAGGTTCCCTTCCTGCCCTAGTTCCGCGTGGCTTCTGGGAGCTGCCACCAGGTCGCTGCAGCCCCTAGACACATAGGTGGCCAGGGAGGTTCTGCACGCTGCCCCCGCCCTGAGTACCACCTCCACAGCTCCCATTGGCCGGGAACCAAGACCAATGGGAGCTGCAGGGGCGGCGCCTGCAGGTGCGAGGGCAGCGTGGGAGGCTTCCCTGGCCACAGATGCATCTAAGGGCAGGGATCTGGCAGCTGCTTCTTGGGAACCGCGGAAAGCGCTGCAGGGACCCCGCACCACGAACCCTCTCCTGCAATCCAACCCCCTGCCACAGCCCAGAGTCCCCTCCCACATCCAAACTCCCTCCCAGAACCCTCTCCCACAACTCAACCCCCTGCCTCAGCCCCCTCCTGCACCCCAAACCCCTCATCCTTGGCCCCACTCCAGAGCTCACACCCCCAGAATGAGCCCTCACACCCTCCTGGACCCCAACCCCCTGCCCCAGCCCAGAGTCCACACACACCCTGAACCCCTCATTTCTGGCCCCACCCCAGAGCCCACATCCCCAGTTAGAGCCCTCACCCTCTCCCACACCTCAACCACATGCCCAAGCCCAGTGAAAGTGAGTGAGGGTGGGGGATCGCGAGCCACTGAGAGAGGAGGAGTGTAGTGAGCGGGGACAGGGCCTCAGGGAAGGAGTGGGGCTAGGGTGTTCGGTTTTGTGCGATTCGAAAGTTGGCAACCCTAGCGGGACCTGGAGAACACTAAGCCTGGTGTTAAGGTGGCTCCACACACCTACAGAAAGGCTCTTGCTCCCCATCACTCTAGGCCCCTAGTGCACTGGAGAAGGCTCTTCCACAAGGGCGCAGGGTTAGGGCTCTTATTACTGAGTTGATTTGTGATGCACCAACAGGCTGTGCTGGTCACAGAAAGAGACCTGGGGCCTGATACAAATCCCACATTGCAAGGGGCCCTGCCCCCAAAAGCTTGTGCTCCCAAGACTGTAGAGGCCAGAGCCATGCTGCCCCTGTGCCCCTCTGTGGCACATCACCTGCTCCCCATGCAACCATGCAGCCAGCCAGATCCATGGGCTGGTGCTGGGGGGCAGAGTCAGGGCCCTATCACTCCCCTGCCCATCTCCCCTCCCTGGGGGGCACAGTGTGCTCCCAGAGGAGTAGGGAGGGGGCAGCCGTAGTGTGTGCAGGGACTGCAAACCTGACTGGCCCTTATGCCTGTCAGTCAAAGTGTGGGGTGGGCTCTTAGCTCCCTCTCCATGACCATTGAGCACCCATGTCAGGCACAGGTAGAGCCCAGCCCTAGAGGCCATTCCTGTGGCACTTGGGACATCGTCAACCAACTGGGCTGAGCCTGGATTAGGCCTGGATGAGCAGCAAAACTCTCCAAACCTTCTGCTGAACTCGCCCTCTCTATGAGGTTCCCCCAGCCTTGTTAGGGCCTTGGGGCCACAGAACCACTGGTGGGGACATCAGCTTCCAGGAGTTGTGCCTGCTGCCCGGTGCAGCCAGTCGCCTGCGGATCTGCTGCTTTCTCCATCTGGCTAGCGGAACAAATGACCACTGTCAGGGAGCTGCTTTCACAGGTCACTGGCCTGTCACAGGCAGGGGGGCAGGAGGGATCTCCAGATAGATGGTCACTCTTGGCCGCCACAGCATCAGCTGCAATCAGTGGCATAGCCAGGTTCTAAGTGCAGGGGGAGCAAACATAAAAGGGCCCCCCCCTTGGCTCCTCCTCCAGCCACGCCCCTCCTTGGCTCCTCCAGCCGCTCCGCGTGCCCTCCCCCCTTGGCTGGCTCCTCCAGCCGCACCATGCCTCCCCCAGGCTCCTGTGGCCATGCTGCGCCCCCCCTTGGAGGGGCTCGGTCCGGGGAGAGGGGGCCGGGCACGGCACAGCATGGCCGAGGAAGTTTTTAGGGTGCGGTCGGAGAAGCGGGGGGAGAAGAGGTGAGAAAGTTTCACACGCCCCCTGGGCGGGACTCACCAGCTGCCGAGCGACCTCAGACTCGGAGGAAGCCATGACACCGCGCTGGGCAGCCGCCGCAGGAGGGGGAGGGGAGAGGCTCACGGGAAGCTCCAGGCGGTGTGGGCTGCCCCCCTGCCCTGAGGCCGGGCTGGAGGCTGCGGGCATGGGGAAGGGGTGGCGGGTGGGCGCTGCTCGCTTCTCCTGGGGGCTGGGGGGAGTGGAGCAGTGGGACGGGCAGCAGCTGGCGGGCGGGCAGATTCCCCCCCGCCCCCCGGTAGCTTCCTGCTTCCCTTGGCCCGGGCCTGACCTACGGCGTGGCGGGGCTGGCGGCCGCGAGCTGCTGCCGGGAGATGCTGCTGCTGCTGCATTCAGGGGCAGGGAGCGCTCAGCCGCCGAGTCCTGAGCTGCCGCAGGAAGCGGCCACGGCGATGTTGGGGCCACGCTGAGTGTGGGGCGCGATGGCCGAGGAGCCGGCCCCTTCGCTCCTCTGGCCGCACCCGCCCTCCGCCCCCCATGGCTCCTCCGGCCGTGCTGTCCCCCCTTGCCTGCAGGAGCCCAGCGCTGGCCTGGCAGGCGCCGCTTTTGAAAAATGTGCTGAGGGGAAGTGGCTGCTTCCCCTGCACCCCTCTAGCTACGCTACTGGCTGCAATATAGTGTCCTCTAAATTACAATTCTCTGCTGCCCACAGCTCCTGCCTCTGCAGAATAATCTGTGTGCATCCCTAAATGCGCAGGGCCCTGATCCTATTCCTATGGTAGCTCATGAGCCCGATCCTGCTCCCATGGACGTCAATGAGTGTTTGGCCGGCGATTTCAGTCCTTGGGCTTTCTGCAGATACTGCCAACAGTGGAGCCAGTTGCAGGGATGTATTTATGTGATGTAGACACTTGCCTTCTAGGAACTGACTTTGAGATCCACCAATCCATTTCACCTACATCACTGAACAGACAGACAGACACCTGATGGGGTAATTTTCAAGTGGTACCATCGTACTATTGAATGGGAACCAATGGATTAGCGTTAGAAGAATCATCTAGCTACTTCCCTATGCTATCCATCCCTGAATTGGATTGGAGCCAGTGCAGAGACCAAGCATTCACTCGCGTAACAAGGTGGCCTGCCTTTTAAAGGCCAGATGGCAGCCAACTCTAGTTACTAACTAGACACACCTGAGCAGGGATCAGATGATGCCCCCTGAAGAGCAGAAGGAAGTGTCAGAGAGGGACTCTCTAGGGAGCCCACAGTGTAGTGAGAGAGATGATAGCTACTGCAGGGAGAACCCTGAGCCATCAGGAAGAGTAGGCTCCAGCAGACAGCCCGGTTCAGGGAGTGAGGCTACAGGCAGGAAAGGCCTGGGAGTGACCTGGTAAGGGGGTGAGTGGCTGGACTTGAGAACTTTATTTTGGATGTTTGTTATTTGAATAAGCCACACCCAAAAAGGGGTGAGAATGGACAAAATTATCTGGATTATTGAAGAAGCCCATTGAAAGGAGAAACTAAGGCAGGGACTGCTTGCGGGACCACCCTGAGGTCATGAGGGGGCACATAGGAAGCTCACAATAACCTGCTACTAAAGCAAACATCTGCATCAGGGCTGAGTGCAGATGGCTTTTTTAGTTGGGGGTATTCGTGTGTTCATTTGGGGTTTGGACCAGTTGAGGTTTGGGTACAAATACATGAAAATGATCATCTGAAATGGCTGGACATTACCTGGGTTTAAGTCACACCCTTAAGGAGCTGTGGATTTGTTATCCCAGCTGGTCCTGTGTTCAGAAATCTTCATGAAATTTCAGTTATTCTGGTCTAAGGCTCAGGTCTGCAACAAAACCTAAGACCAGGTGAGTTTCCTTTTTGGGTTTCAGGTTTCATTGTGAAAACATCACATCAGCTGTGCTACACCATAAAATGCACCATGTGCTTGGCTACCCAGAGCTTTGTTATGGTCAGTCTGTTAACACACAGCATCACTCTTGCATTCCTAAAAACCTACTTTCTGTCTATCCTCCACACTGCTCTCCAGCTCACTTCTCCTGCCTCTACACATCCTGATACAGACAGGCTATGTCCACAGTGCTGTCCCGCTGTGGCCCTCTAGATCATCATTGCAACAGTAAGGCAAGGCCTCAGATATTCCTGCTCCAAAAACAAAGGTGCCTATAACAGGAGGATCAGCATTATCCGGACCCATACAGGTGCCTATAATAGGAGTCAGAGGCTAATCTGTTAGCAGTGCAGGGTGTATGACACATTGTTGAGCAATTTGATTCCATCCAATATGTTGTGTGCACATACACTAGCCACTTAATTATAGACAGCAGGTAGCAGCATTTATAGGTAAGGTTGCCCAACATTTCCCATTATAAAACCTTGGTTTTGGTTTCTTATCACTTGGCCAAACTTTAACAGTTTGGGCTGAAATTCCCCATGCCAGATGTCTGCCTCAGGCTGGTTATGTTGTTGTTGTTTTTTTTTTTTTTTTTTTTTTTTTTAAGTTTAAAATGATATGGTTCAGCTATTTCCAAGAACAAGGTTAGGGGGAAATACACTGTTTTGTCCATGGTAAAAACAAAAAATACAGCTGAAGCAGGGACTCAGATTTGGCAGAGGAGCTGCCCTGGTGCCACGGATGTGCCTTTTGCCATCCCCATGAAAGGTGGCCAAATTTTGGCCAAGTTCTGAGCCTCTGCAAAATCTAGTTTAGCAGCTAAAATCTCTGAAAGTTGTTTGCACTGAGCATGCTCCACCCTCTCCCAGATCCTGTGTGCTAGTGGCATGACACATCTAGCATCCTCTGAGAATGACTGAGCACACTCCATCCTGAGGCTGCAGTAGCTGAGTGGGACTCCACGGAATTGCTTCTCCGGGCCACAGGAACTGAGAGCAGGGAGTCTGTTTGTCCTGGGCTCTTGATGCTCTACCCTGGCAGCAAGGTGAAGAAGGAGAAAGCCACCTGACTGACACACAGAGGGGGGAAGAATGGTGCAGGAGGTTGCAGGGTCTGGAGGGCGGGGATGAGCAGAGGGGGAGGGGGACAGGAGTTGGTGGAGGGATGGATGAGACTAGGGGGAGGGGTGTATAGGTGCAGAGAGGGGGAAGGCAGGAGCTGGGGTGTGGGATATGTGGATAGGAGCAGAAGGGGTAGAGGCAGAAGTTGGGGGGATAAGAGTGTGATGGGGAGCAGCAGGCATCTGCTGCCCCATGGCAGATGCCCTGGGGCACTCTGCCCTATGAAACTCTCCTTGTGAAAGAGAGGACCAGCAAGGATCAGCTGCTGGTGGAACCAGTGAGCCTTGATCTTCCAGTGGCTAGAAGGGCAGGGACATGCTAGTCAGGGCCCCAAAGGCCAGATAAAAAGAACTGGCTGCTGCTTTCAAATGCCAGTTGTGGGTGATGCTGTGGCTGGGGTGGGAGGCTGGGCCTTTTCTAAAGCCTCAGGAACTCACCCTGGTCCAGTGCCCAGCTCTGATGGTATTTGGGTTGGATCAGGGTCTGCAAATGCCTGGTGCACCCTATAACACTCCTGTCCACTCCCAGCTCCTGCCTCCCTGATCTGCATTTTGGAATTTAATGCCCATGTGAAGTATTACCTTAATTTTATGGAAAATGAATTAAGCCTGCTCCATGGGATGCTTGGCTCAGGCAAACCTGTTACAAGGAGTGGGAGTTCAGGGTAGATACATGGGAGGGGGAACCAGGCTGAGGGTCTACAATCTCTAAAGCACATTTCCCTCCTGAACCTGGATTTGAACCCAAGCTTCCTGACTCTGTACATTCCTGTTCCTGTGGCAGAGGCAAATCACCTAAACCAAAATGTTCACAAGTGGCCACTAGTTGCGTATGGCTTGTTTTCTGGGTGTTCAAGGTGAGATGGCCATGGAGGTGCTGAAGTCTGGGAACTGAGCTTTGGACATCTAAAGTGCAATAAAAATGTGAGCTATTCTGAAGACTCAGGCCCATGGTGTCTCCAGTTGGGCACCAACAATTAGTGGCCACTGTTAGCAATTTTGACCTTTACTCTGTGTTTCAATTGCCCAGCCTTAAAATGGGAATAATAAAACCACCTAATCACACAGGAATGCTGTAAAGATACATTCATTAATTTTTGGGGAGTGCTCAGATACTATTGTGAAAGGAAATTAGTAATTCTGTATTCATTGCAGGATTTGGATGGCATGTGGGCCACACACTGAATGAGGAGGATTAAAAGAAATATTGAAGAATTCCTCATTCACTGAAGGCAGCAAGGGTCCTGTGGAGGAAGTGATATGTGATCATGGCGTGAAGCCAAGGGGCTGGATTAAGGTGACACAGGCAGCCTTAATTCTGGCATTTCCTAACTTTTGATTGCTGAAATGTGAAATCTTAGTGTTCTTTTAACATAGCGTTTTGGGGGATGTAATTATATAGCTCACAGCATTCCAGGTATGTATAGCACACTACAGAGAGAGTGAAAGCCTGGTCCATGCTTTAAGAAGCTGCAGTCGAAGGGAGGTGCAGCAAGAGGTGATGCAATGAGGCTAGATGACATTGTGCCAGGGTCACTGTGAGAAAGAAGTAGGGTTTGGAGGTGGGATTCAGAGGAAGGATGCAGGTTGTGTGGTGGACAGGCTCAGGGATTAGCCCTCAACTACCACTGATGAGCAGCATTATGAACCTCCAGAGAGACTAGAGACAAGCTAGGCGACCCCTCCTTCCCCCTGCAGGGAGGAGCTGCCTTTCACTGAGCGTGTCCATTGGTATGCCTTGCTCTTTCCTGACCTGGCCCTTATTTTACAGAAATCTTCCAGGTAGGGTGACCAGATGTCCCAATTTTATAGGGACAGTCCTGATTTTGGGGTCTTTTTCTTATATAGGCTCCTATTACCCCCCACCCCCTGTCCCGATTTTTCATACTTGTTGTCTGGTCACCCTACTTCCAGGGGAGGCTGGGGGCATCTGAAAGCAGGACAGTGAAACTAATAAAGAGAGGCTCCTCTGAGGGTGCATCTACACTGCAGCTGTGACAGTGCTTCCCAACTCGAGCACAGAGACACACTTCCTCTGCTTAGGCTAGCTGTAACCAAGAGTAGCATGGGCAGGGCTTGGGCTAGCCACCAGCTTCCAATCCAGCTGGACCAGTGAATACTTGGGTATCTAACCTGAGCCACTGCCCATGTTACCCCCTGATATGCAGCTAGAACAGAGCTACTGTGTGCCTGCCAACCCAAGCTGGCTGCACGCTCCCAGCTGCAGTGGTGGCTCCCTGGTGCACGCATGCGCCTACCTTGTTCTGAATCACACTACTATGGTTACCCTTCCTGGGAGCTGCCTCTGGGTACCCCAGCTCCTTGCAGCTGGAGGGCTCAGTGCTGTGTGTTTTCACAGATGAAGGGCTTGGAAGTAAAGGGATGATTGCCTCCTTGAGCCCAGCAGCTCTGAGGTTCTGCTTTGTGCAGTGTGCCACATGGCCTGAGTCTCCTCTTACTCCCAGCAGTGTAAATCAGAGCAGCCTACAACCAACGTGGTGGGAGAGGAGATTCTTACCCCTCTGTGACTGCAGCACATGGACATGGGAGAGAGGACCCATGGGAGGGCAGGACCATCCCTTCCCCTGAAGCAGTGGTTCTCAACCTATTTACCATTGTGGGCTGCATCCAATACTACCTGTATGGCCCTGGGGAGGTCATATGGGCCGCCGCTCTGTGCTGATTGGGCTGCAAGCAGCCCGTGGGCCACATGTTGGGAACCACTGCCTGAAGAAAGGGCATGGGCACCTGTGCAGCAGGGATGTAGCTGCCTTACAGTCCATGGTAGGTAGGTGTGTTCAGGGCTAAGTATCAAATCTACTGGCCTCTCTCTGGAGCGCCACACAGGCCCCTCCCTCCCCTGCACTTTTGCGGTGGCCACAAGAGGCTGCTGACTGCAGTTATGTGGCTTCTTTGCAGGGGAAGAGCAAGGCCTTGGGTGGCCACAGCAGGGTGGGGATTTGCCCTGGGAATGTTCATTAATTCATAGATTCATAGATTCTAGGACTGGAAGGGACCTCAAGAGGTCATCGAGTCCAGTCCCCTGCCCGCATGGCAGGACCAAATACTGTCTAGACCATCCCTGATAGACATTTATCTAACCTACTCTTAAATATCTCCAGAGATGGAGATTCCACAACCTCCCTAGGCAATTTATTCCAGTGTTTAACCACCCTGACAGTTAGGAACTTTTTCCTAATGTCCAACCTAGACCTCCCTTGCTGCAGTTTAAACCCATTGCTTCTGGTTCTATCCTTAGAGGCTAAGGTGAACAAGTTTTCTCCCTCCTCCTTATGACACCCTTTTAAATACCTGAAAACTGCTATCATGTCCCCTCTCAGTCTTCTCTTTTCCAAACTAAACAAACCCAATTCTTTCAGCCTTCCTTTATAGGCCATGTTCTCAAGACCTTTAATCATTCTTGTTGCTCTTCTCTGGACCCTTTCCAATTTCTCCACATCTTTTTTAAAATGCGGTGCCCAGAACTGGACACAATACTCAGCTGAGGCCTAACCAGAGCAGAGTAGAGCGGAAGAATGACTTCTCGTGTCTTGCTCACAACACACCTGTTAATACATCCCAGAATCATGTTTGCTTTTTTTGCAACAGCATCACACTGTTGACTCATTCATGAAGCACCATGTAACTGGTGAGTTGGGTCCAGTGGTACACATGGGGAAACCGAGGCAGAGAATGTGACTTGCCCAAAGGCCATGCTACCAGTTTGTAGCAGAGGCAGAATTAGGCTCCAGATATTCCTGGCCAGCAGGCCTGTGTGCAGACCACCAGCCAAGATGCCTTCCCAGTGACCGAGGAGATAGACCATGGGGCAGCGCAGACAGGGGCTCTAGTCCCAGCTCTACCATTGGCCACTGGGGGACGCGGCATGGTTCTGCCCCTCTGTATGCCTCAGTTTCTTGCCTGTCAAATGCCACCGCCCTCCGTTGCGCACGGGCCCAGCTGGAGCTGACCAGCCTTGCAGTCAGCCGGGGGCGGGAGGGGTTCTCGCCGGGCAGAGTCGGGCGCTGCCCCCCCACCCCCACCCCCTCTGTCGCAGGCGGCCCAGCGCGCTCTGCCCCTTTAAGCGCCGGCTGCTTTGCCTGGCTCTGCCCCCTCGCTGACAGCACCAGCCACACGCCTGTGTGCGGAGCCCCGGCCGCGGGCGGCACCAGCCCGGCTCCAGGCAGGACGCGCGGCGCGCTCCCACTGCAGCTCTCTCCATGGCCGCCCCTGCCCGCGCGGAGCTGGGCGCCAGGGGCCGGGCACCAGCCTCCCGGGGCGGGCGAGAGGGCGGGATCTGAGCCGCTTGCAGCTGGGCCCCCCGCCATGTGGGCAGCTCCGGCGCCCCCCCGCCAGCAGCCCAGCCTGGGGCCGAGCCCCGCGCCCAAGGAGCGGCCGCTGCAGCGGTAGCCGTCCCGGTTGCAGTGCCCAGCCCACTAGCTCCAGCGCGGCCGGTGGCAGAGCCCGCCCGGCGACCTGCGGGACCCCCAGGAGGGCTGTGTGTCGGCCGGAGACCCTGGCACCTGTGGAGCGGCCCACGGGCTCCATTCGCACGATGGGCCACCGGAGCGAAGGCGAACGAGTGGCACTGCACCGCGGCGCTGGCGACAGGGGGAGCGCGGCCGCCTCCCCCGCACACGACGCGGCAGCTCCCCTCCTCCTGTGAGCAGGTTCCGCTCCTCCACTCGCGGCGATCCAGCCAGAATAACAACAGGGCGCTCCCCCTCCCGCGCCCATCTCCCCTCTCCGTGCTTCCTGCCCGCCGGCAGGCTCTGCTCCAAGGGGGGAGGCAGGGACAGATCAGGATGGCATCTCCCGGGAGCAGCAGCCAGGAAGAGCCGCGGAGCTGGCCCTCGTGACCCCGGGGCAGCCGCAGCCGGAACCCTTGAGCTGGAAACGGAGAGACGGATCGGTTTTGTTCGCTGCTGGGTAGTAAGTGGCTGGTTTCCGTGGCTTGTGGCTCTCGCGGGGTGGCTGGTAAATAAACTTTGCGGTAGCAGAGCCGCCGGCCCGGCGACTTTTGACAGCCCGGTGCGGCGCCCCAGCTGCGCGCAGAGCCGGCAGCCAGAAGCTGGGGTGCAGCCTCCTCGTTTAACCTCCCCCAGCGATGGGGACTCGTGGCTGGCTACTGCGCCGGGAGGGGCTGGGCATGGAGGGAGTCCGGGGGGGAGAGGGGGGACTGGTTCCTTTTGCTGACACGAACAATCCCCGCGGAGCCGGCTCCAAATCTGGGTCACCTCCCCCCTCCCAGGAAAGAAAGGGTCGGGGATGGGAGGGGGGACCCTTGCGATCCTGGCTCGGAGGTTGGCGCCCCGGGGTCCTGGCTCGGGGGCTGGGCTCCGGGTGCTCCGCTGGCCCTGGCAGGGATGGATAGGGCGAAGCTGTCCCGCCCCGCACAGCCAAGGGCCAGTCCGGCCTTCGGGGCCCCTGCCCGGCTCGCATCGTGACGCGCTGCTGGTCTCTCTCCGCAGCAGGCCGGCGGACCCCCGAGCCCCAGGACACCCGCCCTAGCCCTGGAAGTCGCCGTGGATCTTGCGAGGCGTTTTCCGAGCTCGCCCCTCTGCGAATATCCCAGGAGCATCGTTCGCTGCCCTTGAGCCAAGTGGGCGAGGCTCGCCCGGACAGGTGGCCGCTGTGCCCGGAGCCGGCCCATGGGGGCTCCGTGCGCGGCACAAGCGAGGCGGGGAGGCTGAGCAGGTGGAAGAGGCGGCGCTGCTTCCAGCCTCTGCGGGACATCCGGAGCGATGCCCTTTCTGGCGAGCCGGCGAGCCCCGGGCAGAGGGGCAGTGCCCGCCCTCTCTCGCTAGCCGGGAGCAGGGAAACGATCGCTCTGGGTCCATCTGCCAGTGGATCTCCCCCGGCCATCTGCTGAAGGCGGCTCCCTGCGCCCGGGCAGCGCTCCGGTCCCATGGGCGTGCGGCTGCGTCCCGGGCGCGGAGCTCGGTTAATCTGGGCCCGCGACCCGCTGCTGTGAGCGGTCGGGGCGAAGAGCGGCGGGAGGCAGAGCGCGGCTGCGGCTCTCTGGCGCGTGGGACGTTAAGATGGTGAGTTCTCCCCGGCCTAGAGGGGCTCCGCGGAGGCAAGGCCGGGCTGGGGGAGAGCAGCATGGACAGCGCCGGGCGCCCAGGCAGCTTGTGAAGGATGAGCTCCGGGGACTCGCAGGACACGCAGCCCAGTGAAGATCCCGCCGGCGGCAGCAGCAAGGAGAGGGAGCAGATCAGGTGCCGCATGAAAATGGTGATCGGGCAGCTGGAGGGGATCCTGCAGGAGCTCAAGGAGGTAGCCAAGGAGCTCCGGGAGGTGAGCGCCGCTGGGGCGGGAGCGCCATGGGGAGCCCCAAAGCGGGCCAAACTTCCAGGCTTTGCCATGCCTAAAGAATTCCCCTCATGGAGCAGGGCTGGCTCGGAGGAGCAAACTGTTGTGGGTACAGCCTGTGTGTGTGTGTGTATCCTCTATTGTGGGTACTGTGTGTCTCCCCAGCCCCTATTGTGGGTGCAGTGTGTGTGTGTCAGTTCCTCCCTCTATCCCAGTCCCCTATTGTGGGCACAGCCTCTCTTCTGTGTGTGTGTGTGTGTGTGTGTAGGGGGCAAATTAGATTCCCCTATTGCCCTGAAACCCAGACAGTCAAGTCACCAGTGCATATCCTGACTGCTGACACCCCCCTCCCCCACCATGTCAGTGGAAAATCCAGCCCCCATTTCTATGCCTTCCTCTATCTCCAGGTTCAGGATAGCCTTTCACAGGAGAGAGGTGATGCCCCCCAAATGAGCGAATGCAATAGCTCAGTCCCAGCAGTGCCCTTAGCACGGCCACATGTGCCTGTTTTGTTTTTATGGTGGATGATTTCCAAGAAGCAAGAAGGGCTCCCGATTGCCCTTGACTCCATTGACTTCAATGCCATGGGCTACCCAACTCCACACTGGATCAGGCCCAGTGTAGAGCTAAGGGCATCTGACCCCTGGTGGATTGGGTCCAGTAGGCCCCCACGTGGATCAGGACCTAATATACCAAGCTGTGCCTGTGAATCACAGAAGTAACCTAGACATTCCACCTGTGTGAACAGTGTAGTAGAGCTAGTGTTGTTTGGGTTCCCCATTGGCTATTATGACTTGCTGTGCTTTGGACTGTAAAGTGCTGCAGTCAGGTCGTTTTTTTACATTTAATTTCCTTCCCTTCTTTAAAGAAAAGGGGGTGGAGAAAGGAGACACATTCCCTGTTCTTAAATGATACCAAATAGGCATTGCTTCCTTAAGGTTGTTCTGATGAATCCAATTGAATGTTTAGCTACAGTTTGCTGCATGCTGCCCTGGGTGACAAGAGTAGCAGCCTTCCAGTTTGGCATTGTGAAGATTGGATCTTTGCAGCAGAAAGAGAGAAACTTAAAATTGTTTCACATAAAATTGTAGAATGCGGCAAATCTCACAGAGAAACCCTGAAATCAAAGGATCCAGGAGGCCCACACCTAACCCTCAGGTCAACAATTCTCCTGTCCCCTATACCAGTGAATTTTGCCATGGGAGCAAGTTATTTCCAACCTCCCTTGGCTGGTTTGTCCAAGTGGCAGGCCTGCATCTATCAGACCAGGCAGGGAGCAAGTGTGTGATGTCACAAACTGGGTGGTGCATCAACAGGGTCTGCTAAAATCTCAAGGCCAGATTCTCAGCTGGTGTAAATCAATGTGGCTCCGTTGATTCCCACAGCCCTTTGCTGGTTTACACCAGCTGAGGATCTGGCCCTTAGATGGTGAATGAGCATGCTCCAGGGTTTTTGTTCCATTCCCCCAGCCATGAAGCAGCAGTAGCTGAAGGGGCTGGCTCAGCTTTTCCAAAGGGTATGGCACCAGCTGTGGGCAGAAATTTGGGACATTTCCCTGTGTGAAAATAGAAGCTCCTACTGGGAATCATTTGGGCATGACTAGCTTTCTCTATAATGTGTCCATGAGAAAACATACTAAACCACATTCAACTATGGCTGAGCTCCAAGGGTATCTTTCTTTGCTCTTGCTGCCCCTCCACCGCTCCTCCCAAGGCTGGATTGTGCCTGGGCCTATGTGGTGGGCAGCATCGCAAGGAATTCCCCTCCCAAACCTTGCACCCCTGTGCAGGGGAAATGCATAGAATGGCTGGGAAGCAGAGCTGCTGCTCCAGGGACCTGATCCAAACCCTTGGAGTCAACGGGAGTCTTTCCATTGACTCTAGTAAGCCTTGGATCAGACCCCATCTTAGCACTGCTGGCAACACTAGTGATGTGGCAAAGGCAGGGGCATGGATGCAAAGGGGAGTGCACATGGCACGCAGTCAAAGTCGGGAGGAGCTGATTGAGCTAGCCAGATCCCCACTTGGCATTGGAAGCCATATACCTCTCCGTGCCTCTTCTTGGCCAGAGCTCACAGCCACAATCCAGCTCTGGTGCCTTGCCCAAAATAACCCATCTTGGAAAATAATAGCACAGAGCTTTAAAAAAATAGCCAAGGATCAGTGACTGGGTGGGGAGATGCAAGCAGCAATTGCATAGGAATCTGTGGGGTAAATCCTGCTGCACTTATCTCTTGGCTCATTGGAATTCCTTCAGGGCGAAGAATCTGTGGGCATGAAGGTTGAAAAGGGTTTGCAGAGGACAGAGGGGCAGGTTGCTTATTGTGGCTTGTTGCTTTGCATCTCTCTCCTGACTCAGCCCAGCCTGTGCTGTGGGAGGTGCAGGCAGCAGGAGAAACTCTGCGTGTCTAAGCAATGATCAAACCCTTCTTGAATTACTGCTTTCAGCACCAAAGAGTCAGTGAAACACAGGCAGTCCCCTCTTTGCCCTAAGGGCCACTTTGGAGCCTAGAAGGCATCATGCACCATCAGGACCATCTGGTTGGTATTTGCCTATGGGGTCACATTTGGTTTGTTGGGGGGCCTTTAGGCAAACTTGTAGCCCTGCTGCAGAGATGCAGTTGGCCAGAATCATGGGTGGCTTGATGGAAGGAAAAGGCCAACCAGCTAGCCATGTGTTATGTGACTAACAGCTAATCCTTCTCCCCTTTGGAGAGTGATCGATATCTGCCAAAGGGGAAGATTAGAAATGATAACACTAGACTAGGGAGCAGAGCTAGGGCTTGGTGGGAAGAAGAGAGAGAAAGCAGGAGTGTTGATAGCTGCTGTCCTGTGGCTGGAAACACAATAATAGCTCTAGAAGAGAAGGGTCTTTCAGCTCCCCGGAAAGGAGGCTGGGCCATGTGGTTAAGGCATAGGAAGGTGTTCTGGCCTAGTCCTGGCTCTGTGACCTTCAGCAAGTCACTTGGCCTTTCCATGCCTCAATTTCCTCCCCTGTAAAACAGGGAGAGTGATATTTATCTGCCTCATCAGGCTAAATCCTGTCATGTCCCTAATGTGCTTTGAGATCCTCAGAGGGAAGGGTGAAGCATTGTTCTTGTAACAAATCCTGAGAATCGGCCTAGCAGAGTGATTCAGACAGAAAGCTCTAGTAACGGAGGCTGAGCTGGGAAAGCGCCTAAAACGGGGCACCTTTGCGCTGGAGGTGATGTCAAATGAAGAGTGCCCACTGGAGATGATCAAATGCTCTTGCTTAGTTGGAGTCCTTCATCTCGAGGCTGGATTCTTGGCACCTGTGTGTTTTTGACTCTGCAACTGAGACTCCTGTGGGATCCTGTCTGAACTGATAAACAGAGTGGGATGAGGCCAGGTCAGTGCTGGAATGAAGACCTCCAGGGAAAAGCCTAGAGGTGGGGTTGGATGATTCAGTGCCTGAGTTGCCCTGATTCTGCCAGGTCGTGATTCTGAGAGAATGCACATGTGAGCTGAGGGGCAGAAGCCAACCCTCTTCCATCTAAGTCAGGACTGAACCAACGCGGTTGCAATGTTTAATGGGTGAGATGTTACATGGAAATCCTGAGCACTTATGCACTTTCAAGGCCTGTTGGAACTTTTCACAACAGCAAAGGGCCTTATGGCCAACCTCCTGGCCAAATGCCACTATGGCTAATTATACCCAACCACTGCCATTTCAATCAGATGCATTTTTCTTCTTCGCTTCCTGGCTCATTGTTGCTCCAAGCTGTCACAAATAACGCAGCTGCCCAGCCTCAGCCCGGAAGAGAGAGAATGTCAGGGGCTGCTGAAGTGTTTGCTGTATGTATTAATCTGTAACATGTTTTGAGATCCTTCAGACTGGAAGACAGCAAGATCCGTGGGGAAAAGTGCTCGGTAAGAGCCAGTTGTCATTATTTATTAGCACGCAAAGTTTCAAAGAAGCTGCCTGTTCCAAGCTGACCCCCCAAGAGCTGAGATAAGCCTTCCTTATCCACACCTAGCACCCCAGTTTTGACAGCAGGTTGGTTGTTGCCTTCCCAATGTGAATCCCCACCAGGGAAAGTGCTTTATGGTTAAAATAGGGGACATGGTCAGTGTCCATTAAGCAAAGCTTGAAGTGGCACTGGCTCCCACCTGAGATCCACAGCTTGACCTACTTCTGAACGGCTGTGCTCTGACAGGGGCTACCCTCGGCACTGGAAGCAGTGTTTTGAAAGGGCAGTTTGAAAAAGCACATTTGTGCCTGACCATGGAAGCCAAGGCACACCTATGATTGCTGAATCTGAAAGGAATACAAGGGAGAATTTTTCTTCCATTTGTTTTCTTCGTGTACTTGAACCCACTTGGTGTAGAATCAGTTTCACTGATTCCATGGTGTACTCCATCAGTCGTTATCTCCCTTGGAGAAAAGACCCTTCGAAACATCCGCAAAGGAGCTGAAAAACCCTTATAAAAATCTTGTAAAGGATTAAAAAAAATAATCAGAACTTGAAGCTGGTTTTTCATCTACACTGAGATCTCTGTACACAGCCCCAGCAGCTTAAAGGAGGCTTACAATGAGAGTGGATGTAATTTATGCTCACTTTAAGGCCCCTTTCATAGATATTTATAGATTCATAGATATTTAAGGCCTAGTGGGACCATTCTGATCATGTCTGACTTCCTGCATAACGTGGCCAGAGCAGTGTAAAGAGGACTGAAGGTAAAGGACAATCTGGGCCATGCTGTTTAAAGGGTGCACTCGCAGAATCAAACTTGGGGGAGGGGAGGGGGGGGGCAACTGGAATTACTGATTTAAAAAAAAATCAGATGGATGGTGTTCCATTGGAGAAGAACACTTGATCACCCACTCACGGACTCCGCCCACCAGTTCACCCCTGCCATGTCATAAACAACAGTATTTGAATTGGGCAAAATCTTTCTTGAGACTCTGCATTGAAATTTTTAACCTTTTCCCTGTGTTTGTGACCCTTTTGTGTTGTTGCCCCAAAATTGCAGCCAGTTGCTGTATTATTTATATTACACTAGCACCTAGAGGCCTCAAGTGAGACTTGAAATTGTGTTAGGTGGCTTTGTGGTAGATATTGTACAGACACCTAGTGAAAGATAGCCCCCTGCCAAAGAGTTTGCAATTTAAACAGAGACAAAAGGTAAGAAGGGAAACTGAGTCACAAAGAGAGGAAGTGACTTGACCAAACTCTCACAGCAGCTAAGTGGTAGAACTAGGAATAAACCCCATGTCTCTTGAGTCCCAGTCCAGTGCCCTGTCTACTAGACCACAGTGCCTTCAAGCAGTTGGGAGGTTTTGCGGGAACAGCTAATATTGAACAAATAGTGCAAAATATTTCTATAAAGTGACTTTCACTTTTGTAATAAAACCACAAACATGAGTTTAGAATAAAGTTTGTGAAATCAGAGCTCCCTACCATACCATATGACTTATGTGGCCAGTCAAAACAGCTAGAATTTTGACTACACACTGGCCACAGCAAACTGCTCATGCATTAGGTACAAGCTAACTATTATTTGCAGAAAGCATTCTGAGTAATGAGTAAATCCCAGAAAACTTCACTAAGGCCTCTTCATACCTCTCTGGTAAAAAGAATGAGTACTTGTGGCACCTTAGAGACTAACAAATTTATTTGAGCATAAGCTTTTGTGGGCTAAAACCCACTTCATTGGATGCATGCAGTGGAAAATACAGTAGGAAGATATATATATATACACACACACAAAGGACATGAAAAAATGCGTGTTGCCATACTAACTATAACAAGAGTAATCAGTTAAGGTGAGCTATAAGCAGCAGGAGAAAAAAAAACCTTTTGTAATGATAATCAGGATGGCCCATTTCCAACAGTTGACAAGAATCAGAATATCAGGGTTGGAAGACTTCTAGTCCAACCCCCTGCTCAAAGCAGGACCAATCCCTAGACAGATTTTTGCTCCAGATCCCTAAATGACCCCTTCAAGGATTGAACTCCCAACCCAGGGTTTAGCAGGCCAATGTGCAAACCACTGAGCTATCTCTCCCCCTTCAGGATAAGTTTCAGAGTAACAGCCGTGTTAGTCTGTATCTGCAAAAAGAAGAACAGGAGTACTTGTGGCACCTTAGAGACTAACAAATTTATTAGAGCATAAGCTTTCGTGGACTACAGCCCACTTCTTCGGATGCATATAGAATGGAACATATAATGAGGAGATATATATACACACATACAGAGAGCATAAACAGGTGGGAGTTGTCTTACCAACTCTGAGAGGCCAATTA
>NC_048307.1:40903950-41030609 GCF_013100865.1 Trachemys scripta elegans
TATACCGGAAACCTACTGACCGCTACACTTACCTACATGCCTCCAGCTTCCATCCAGGACACACCACACGATCCATTGTCTACAGCCAAGCTCTAAGATATAACCGCATTTGCTCCAATCCCTCGGATAGAGACAAGCACCTACAAGATCTCTATCAAGCATTCTTAAAACTACAATACCCACCTGCTGAAGTGAAAAAACAGATTGACAGAGCCAGACGAGTACCCAGAAGTCACCTCCTACAAGACAGGCCCAACAAAGAAAATAACAGAACACCACTAGCTGTCACCTTCAGCCCCCAACTAAAACCTCTCCAGCGCATCATCAGAGATCTACAACCTATCCTGAAAGATGATCCTTTACTCTCACAGATCTTGGGAGACAGACCTGTCCTCGCTTACAGACAACCCCCCAACCTAAAGCAAATACTCACCAGCAACCACACATCACTGAACAAAACCACTAACCCAGGAACCTATCCTTGTAACAAACCCCGATGCCAACTCTGTCCACATATCTATTCAAGTGACATCATCATAGGACCTAATCACATCAGCCATACCATCAGGGGCTCGTTCACCTGCACATCTACCAATGTGATATATGCCACCATGTGCCAGCAATGCCCCTCTGCCATGTACATTGGCCAAACCGGACAGTCTCTACGCAAAAGAATTAATGGACACAAATCTGACATCAGGAATCAAAATACTCAAAAACCAGTGGGAGAACACTTTAACCTGTCTGGTCATTCAGTGACAGACCTGCGGGTGGCTATATTACAACAGAAAAACTTCAAAAACAGACTCCAAAGAGAGACTGCAGAGCTAGAATTGATATGCAAACTAGACACAATCAACTCCGGTTTGAATAAGGACTGGGAATGGCTGAGCCATTACAAACGTTGACTCTATCTCCCCTTGTAAGTACTCTCACACTTCTTATCACACTGTCTGTACTCGGCTAGCTTGATCATCACTTCAAAAGTTTTTTTCCTCTTAATTAATTGGCCTCTCAGAGTTGGTAAGACAACTCCCACCTGTTTATGCTCTCTGTATGTGTGTATATATATCTCCTCATTATATGTTCCATTCTATATGCATCCGAAGAAGTGGGCTGTAGTCCACGAAAGCTTATGCTCTAATAAATTTGTTAGTCTCTAAGGTGCCACAAGTACTCCTGTTCTTCTTCCTTCAGGATAAGTTATAAATCCTTGATGATGTGCTGGAGAGGTTTTAGTTGGGGGCTGAAGAATGCCACTAACCATCACCTCACTCTCACAGATCTTGGGAGACAGGTAGGGTGACCAGACAACAAATGTGAAAAATCGGGACGGGGGTGGGGAGTAATAGGTGCCTATGTAAGAAAAAGACCCCAAAATTGGGACTGTCCCTATAAAATCGGGACATCTGGTCACCCTAGAGACAGGCCAGTCCTCGCTTACAGACAGCCCCCCAACCTAAAGCAAATCCTCACCAGCAACCACACACCGCACAACAAAAACACTAACCCAGAAACCTATCCTTGCAACAAAGTCCGTTGCCAACTCTGTCCACATATCTATTCAGGCTCGTTCACCTGCACATCTACCAACATGATATATGCCATCATGTGCCAGGAATGCCCCTCTGCCATGTACATTGGCCAAACCGGACAGTCTCTATGCAAAGGAATAAATAGACATAAATCAGACGTCAAGAATTAAAACATTCAAAAACCAGTCGGAGAACACTTCAACCTCCCTGGTCACTCGATTACCTGGTCACTCAAGGTCGCAATACTCCAACAAAAAAACTTCAAAAACAGACTCCAACGAGAAACTGCAGAATTGGAATTAATTTGCAAACTGGACACCATTAAATTGGGCTTGAATAAAGACTGGGAGTGGATGGGTCATTACACAAAGAAAAACCTATTTCCCCAAGCTAATTTTTCCCCTAGTGTTACTCACACCTTCTTGTCAATTGTTGGAAATGGGCCACGCTGGTTATCACTACAAAAGTTTTTTTTCTCCTGCTGATTATAGCCCACCTTAATTGATTACTCTCGTTATAGTTAGTATGGCAACACCCATTTTTTCATGTCCTTTGTGTATATATATCTTCCTACTGTATTTTCCACTGCATGCATCCGATGAAGTGGGTTTTAGCCCATGAAAGCTTATGCTCAAATAAATTTGTTAGTCTCTAAGGTGCCACAAGTACTCCTTGTTCTTTTTACTGATACAGACTAACACGGCTACCACTCTGAAACCTGTTACCACTCCGGTAATGGTTCCACAGGCCTAGTGGCATATCCCTCTGGGTAGGGAAGCAAGGTGGGGGGTGGGAGGGAAGGGATGTGCCCGGGCAGCGATGGGAGCTGATGGGAGCACTCTATTCTCCACCTATTCACTGCTTCCCAGCACCTATAGGAGTCATGGTAAGCACAGCATAAGTAAGAGCAGCCCTGAGGCTGCTCTAACTGATGTCAGGCATTGTGCTGGACTCCAAACAGCCTCAATACATGGGGAGTGCAAAGGTGGCTTGAAGCAATCTTTGCCCCCACTTCCTGTGCCCTGTTCCAAGTGCAGGAATGGACTGGATAAGAATCAGGGATAGAAAAAGGAGTCCTGCTGGCAGGGTCAATCAACATTAACCCACATTATACCAAGCCATGGTGGACGGCTGGGACAGATTCATGCCTGGTGTGACTCAACTGAGAATGAATTTGGCCCTTTCTTTAGTGCAATGGGCATTTAACTGACTATCCACACTGGTACAACAGCTGGGCCTGATCCAGAGCCTTCTGACGTCGGTGGGAGGCTTTCCAGTGACATTTGGATCAGAGCCACATGGAAGAAAGCTAGGATGTGTGTGTGGAAGGGTGGGGAGGCTTATACACTATCTATGGAACACCACCTTTCCTTTTCATGGTATAGACACAACCCCAAGCGTTCTTGTAACTAGCTCAAAGTACAACCTCAAGGCCTTCAAATATCCTATCCCGCAGGATGGAGGGATGTCTTGTACAGGAATTCAGTGCTATTCAATGCAATTCATCCCACAGGATGAGAAATATAGAGCAGGAAAAGTCACAGTTTAAAGGGACTCCATCCACTTGAAGTGCAGTCTATTTCTTTAAAAAAAAAAAAATCTGTTGAACTGCTTCCAAGCCCTTAATCTGCCTGGTAGTCCCCTGCCCATTCTCCTGCTTTTATAGTCACAGTTTTCTAGTTTAATAATCTTTGTTTCTCCCTTGTTGCTGCCTGAAAGACCCATGCAGACAAGTGGGGAAACTGACTAACTGATTGCACAGAAGAAGCAGGGAAATTGACTCTACAAAAAGTACAGTCAAATGTACAAAGCAAATAAACCGGGGCGGGGGAGAGTATATTTCCTCCATCTCTGTTACATGAATTGTAGGTGTTACAGCTGTAACAAGTGCAATAATTTCAGACAAGGGTAATTTTTAAGGCCCTGATGTCCCTTTAAGGCTCCAGGGCTGAAAATTACATAAGTCTCTTCCCTCAGGGTGAAAGACAAATGAGATTCTCAACTGGTGTATTTATGGAGTAGGTCCATTGACTTCAGTGGATCTGCATCAATTCACACATGCTGGGAATCTGGCCCAAGTTATGAACTGAGCTGGGTGAAACCTCTGCACCACAGTTTGCTTTGCCAATATTCGCACTCAAAGCCTGATTCTTCCCCGATCCGCCCTCCGCTCCCCCAAAAATGATCCAGGGAAAATGTGTTCTCTCTGCCAGCAATTATGTCGTCATGTAGCTCAAACAGTGCAGTTGCACACACTTTCCTACCTGGAACAGCCGATGCCATGAAAAATCACAGCTGGGCCTTGTGGTAGGAAGCAGTCATTTTTCTCAGAGAAACATCCCCATGTTTCACTGCAAAGAAAGCTGTGAAATCACTGGAGTAGTGGTAAAAAAAAGCACTGGGTAAACTAACTGTTTTGGTATTCCAGGCTAAGCAGTAGCCTGACAGACATTGTGGGTGAGCCAAGATGCCCTTATTCTGATTTGGATTTGGATTTAGGCTAGGATGACATCAGGCAAAAGCCAGAAGAGCCATTAGACTGCTTTTTGGGAACTCACTTTCATATACAAGTGACCATGCTGTGTTTTAATCCTTATTTAATGATTTGGATAGATTTGTAAATAAAAGAAAATGTGAATAAACTCCAGATTTCCCAGATGAGCAGTGGTACGCACTGTTCAACCATGTGTGACGGGCTGTCCACCTCACACAAGCCCTGAGTGGGTTAATGGGGGTTGGGGGCCAATTAACCTTAGACACTGCACCTGGAGGGGAAACAGGGCCTGACAGGGCCTAAAGGCAGAGGAAGCCCAGCTGAGAGGAGCTGGGATAGGCATGTAAAGCCAGGAAGGCAGAGTAGGAGGAGGCTGCAGAGAGGATGCCTGTGATCACTTCCTGGAGGGAAAGGGTGTTTGTCACAGGCAAGGAGAGGATCCAGGGGGTGAGTGAGCCCTGAGGTCCTGCCAGGTCTAGGGAGTCTTACAAGAGGCCTACAGGGGTGAAGTAGCCATGGGGAGCAGAGGAAGCTCCAGTTGCAAATTCAGAGATCGGGAAGGAGATAGAGGCTGAGTAGGAAGGAGCCCAGGGAATCAGCAACCAGGACTTGAGAGTGAGCAGAGCTGGATTTCTAGTCAGAGGGTCCCTGGGCTGGAGCTCACAGTAGTGGGTGGGCCTGGGTTCCCCTGCTAGCCACTGGGATGTGGCCCAGGATCTGGAGGTGGAACGGAAGGCTGCCTGAGGTGGCATGTGGACAGCTGGTCCAGTGGGACTCTGTCATCCCAGGATGGGGGACTGCGTAGTGACCTGGCCAGAGAGTTGAGTTGCAAAGGGGGTGGAGGTGGAGGGGTGTCACAGCATGAATAACCAATGGCAAGCAGTGCTGGATGGGGAGGGAGCTAATTTCCTGCCCTAACCACAAAGATGCACACCTGTGGTGAGTGGGGCCCTTCACACCATGTTTATCTTGGTCCACGGCCATGTGTGAAATGACAGTGGATCCATCTGTGGAAACTGACTTTTGGGAAAGGAAAACAAAGGCCTGAAAATAGAAGTGATTCCCTGTCCCACCCACTACCCCACCTCATTAATTAGACATTGTTTTCTCACCCCTAGAAATGGGACCCTGGCATCAGGGGACCTGGGTTCCATTGTCCGCTTTGACTCAGGGTGCCCTTAGCCTGGAATAATTCATAAGTAATTGTGAGGCTCCATTAGTGAATGGTGAGCAAAGCAAGCAGAGATCTGCCCTGCAAGGTGCTGAAGAAAGGTGAAACGTCATTACTCTTACCAATGTTAAGATTTTGTTGGGTGTGGGAGGCAAAGTTCTCACTCCATGTGGTGTTGTTTCTGTCCCGGGGGGCATATTACAAATGCCAGATGAATGAGCAGCAACTGGCCAGCAGCATGTAATGTCAGCATGAGACAATAAATGCCCTAGCTAGAGATGAGCCCAACCCAGGGCCGGCTCCAGGCACCAGCGTAACAAGCAGGTGCCTGGGGCGGCCAGTGAAGAGGGGGGGCGGCATGTCCGGCCGTTCGGCGGAAATTCGGTGGAGGGGCCATCACTCCCTCTCAGAGCGAAGGACCTGCCACCGAATTGCCACTGATTGCGATCGTGGCTTTTTTTTTTTTTTTTTTTTGGCTGCTTGGGGCGGCAAAAACACTAGAGCCGGTCCTGGCCCAACCTACAAAATTCAGGCTAAGAGGGGTTTTTATACAGCGGTTTTGCAAGACCCATTATAGTCACCGCAAGGATTTATAACAGGATAGCAGGTGGTAGGGCTCATATGGAGATGGAAACTACCCGGAGTTATAATCAGTGACGATAAAAATGTTTTGGCAGGGATATTAAACCTCATGCTTCCAGGTTTAAACCAACCCTTAGCTACTGGAGAGCAGGGTGAGATCTTCAGTGGGGGCAGATTATCCCCATCTGTCTAGTGTGAGGTTCTTGTGCCTTCCTCTGAAGCAGTTGATGCTGGCCCCTGTCAAAGACAGGCTGCTAACCCAGATGGACTTTGGGTCTGATCCAGTTTGTCCATTCCTACGTTCAGGTGCTTGAACCTTCTCAGAAGGTGCACAGTAATCACTGCTGACCCATGCTGGGAAATGGGTCTATGAATAATACTGAGGTCTTGTAAACCTCACTTCCTGCAGGTCAGGAAAAACTTCAGGGGCCAGGCTGGTCCAATGGGGCTCCCCAGGAAGTGGGCTAGCCCATGGTATATTTGCCATGAACCTGTGGCACCATTATTAGATATCAACTCCCTGGAAGTCCTTGCCAAATCAGCCCTTGGTTGCCCTAAAAGAACCACACAGGATTCACAAATGCACAAGCTGCTTATCTGCCAACACAGGGCCCTCGGCAGGAGAGAGGCCCTAATGTGGAACTGTTTTACAACATGCCCATATAACTGAATGGAAATGTATAGCATTGATACAACAATGCATAAAATCCTATCCAAATGCATGAGCTGGCAGCACAGCATCCAGGCACGAAGACTCGCCAAGCAGCCAGCTGGAGCTAGGAACAGACCAGAGCCCTGCTGTGCCCTGAGGTGGAGAAGCTGTGAAATGGCTTGTACGAAACGTGCTGGCCCAGGAAGCCAGGACATGAAGGTAACATCATGCAACTAAGCCACCACTGAGAGAGTCCACCAGGGTGCACTAGCAGAGGGGGTGAAATTCCTTGGCTTCAGTTCTGTTTCTCCTGAACGTGAAATTCAAAGTGGAACTTGGGGGCTGAACACAAGTTAAAGAATTGCACGAGCCTCTATGTAAAGAAACTGAAGAAAGGGGCCTGAGTCTGCACTTTGGTGTCAATATGGAAACCATCTAGCGAGGAGGGGCTGGAACCTACGATCAGATTCAAATATTTGCAGCTAACCCTTTTTTAAAATGATCAGCTAATCCAAAACCCCAGAGCTTGATCTGGGGGCATTTGAAATCCAGGTCCAAAGTGTGTGTGTGTGTGTGTGTGTGTGTGTGTGTGTGTGTGTGTGTGAGAGAGAGAGAATGAATGCCCCCATACAGAAAACTTTACGTTAGCAGTGTGACTGTGATGGGTTCGGTCACAGAGATCCCCTTGGGACTGTCACCTGATGTGCTGAAATTACCTCTGAGCCCATTTTCCCTGCCAGTTTGGGACTCCAGAACCCTGCCTTGTTGAGCCAGACACGCTAGCCTGCTGCAACACAGACCCAGGGTCTGGGCCATAGCCACAGAGCTGCAGACTTTAACTAAAAAGAGCTCAGCAGGTTACCTGTCTCCAGCACCCAAACACCTAGCTCCCAATTGGATCCAAACCCCAAATTAATCCATTTTACTCTGTATAAAGCTTATACAGATAAATTCATAAATTGTTCACCCTCTATATCACAGATAGAGATATATGCACTGCTGTTTTCTCCCCCAGGTATTAATCACTTACTCTGGGTTTATTAATAAACAAAAGTGATTTTATTAAGTATAAAAATAGGATTTAAGTGGTTTCAAGTAATAACAGCCAGAACAAAGTAAGTCACAAAAGCAAAATAAAACAAATTTGCAAGTCGAAGCCTAATACATTAAGAAACTGATTACAGGTAATATCTCACCCTTAAAGATGTTCCAATAAGCTTCTTTCACAGACTAGACTCCTTCCTAGTCTGGGCCCAATCCTTTCCCCTGGTACAGTCCTTGTTAGTTCCAGCAGAAATCTCAGGTGGTAAGCAAGGTCTTTTTTCATGACTGGCCACCTCTTTTGTCCTGCTCCACCCCCTTTTATAGCTTTGGCACAAGGAGGAAATCTCTTGTCTGTGCTTGTCCCCACCCCCACCTCATCAATGGAAAAGTACAAGGATTAAGATGGATTCCAGTATCATGTGACAGTCTCCATTCTTCCTGGGTCAGCCCACACATACACAGCAAGGCATGTAGGTAAATAAACCATATACAGTCAATTGTCCTAGTCAATGGGAGCCATCAAGATTCTAAACCACCATTAATGGCCCACACTTTGCATAATTACAATTGGACCTCAGAGTTATACTTCATATTTCTAGCTTCAAATACAAGAATGATACATGCATACAAATAGGAGGAATATATTCTGTAGGTTTAACCTTTGTTATGATACCTTACAAGAGACCTTTTGCATAAAGCATATTCTACTTGCATCATATTCACACTCATAGGCATATGTCCATAAAACATATAGAGTGCCACGTCACACCCTCCTCCTCAACTTACTGCCATAGTCTTGGACACTGTCCATGGCGGAGGCAATACATGTAAAATCCCTGTTGTCTCTGGTCACACCCCCTTCCAGTACCTTTAAACCCTAAAATGTCATTCATGTAGTGATCAATGGCTCCATGTCTAGTTGGCAGCCGGTTTCAAGCGGATTGCCCCAAGGGTCGGTCCTGGGGCTGGTTTTGTTTAATATCTTTATTAATGATCTGGAGGATGGTGTGGTCTGCACTCTCAGCAAGTTTGCAGATGACACTAAACTAGGAGGCGTGGTAGATACACTAGAGGGTAGGGAGCGGATACAGAGGGACCTAGACAAATTAGAGGATTGGGCCAAAAAAAACCTGATGAGGTTCAACAAGGACAAGTGCAGAGTCCTGCACTTAGGATGGAAGAATCCCATGCACTGCTACAGACTAGGGACCGAATGGCTACGTAGCAGTTCTGCAGAAAAGGACCTAGGGGTCACAGTAGACGAGAAGCTGGATATGAGTCAACAGTGTGCTGTTGTTGCCAAGAAGGCTAACGGCATTTTGGGCTGTATAAGTAGGGGCATTGCCAGCAGATCGAGGAACGTGATCATTCCCCTTTATTGGACATTGGTGAGGCCTCATCTAGAATACTGTGTCCAATTTTGGGCCCCAACTACAAGAAGGATGTGGAAAAATTGGAAAGAGTCCAGCGGAGGGCAACAAAAATGATTAGGGGTCTGGACACATGACTTATGAGGAGAGGCTGAGGGAACCTGGATTGTTTAGTCTGCAGAAGAGAAGAATGAGGGGGGATTTGATAGCAGCCTTCAACTACCTGAAGCGGGGTTCCAAAGAGGATGGAGCTCAGTTGTTCTCAGTGGTGGCAGATGACAGAACAAGGAGCAATGGTCTCAAGTTGCAGTGGGGGAGGTCCAGG
The DNA here is from genome assembly GCF_013100865.1 of Trachemys scripta elegans. NCBI lineage: Eukaryota > Metazoa > Chordata > Testudines > Emydidae > Trachemys > Trachemys scripta. The sequence goes on from NC_048307.1 coordinate 40,913,124, forward strand.
TTGGATATTAGGAAACACTATTTCACTAGGAGGGTGGTGAAGCACTGGAATGCATTACCTAGGAAGGTGGTGGACTCTCCTTCCTTAGAGGTTTTTAAGGCCTGGCTTGACAAAGCCCTGGCTGGGATGATTTAGTTGGGAATTGGTCCTGCTTTGAGCAGGGGGTTGGACTAGATGACCTCTTGAGGTCCCTTCCAACCCTGATATTCTATGATTCTATAGGTGTTCTAGCAAAGTTCTGGGTTCCTGGTCCCTGGGTGCCTGAAAACATGTTGGGGTGTAGTATTGCTAACAGTATGCAGATAGCAATATCTGTTAAAGTGTAGGTGTCTTGGCATTTAGCCACCAATGCCATGAGGCGGTGTGCCTCAGTTTCCCCTTCCACATAGCAGTGCTCTTGCTGCTGTGCCGAGCTCTAAGCCTGTTTACAGGTATTAGCTGAGAAGCATCATGTTTGTAGGATTGTCTTGCTACTATCCCTAGAATATACAAAAGTTTTTCCCCAAAATCAGGTATGTTACACATTTTCACAGGGTTTGTCTATAGCATCAACTCCATTGTCTTGACCCCTAGATAAAGCAGCAAAAGACGCAAGATTAACAGCCAATTTATCACAGACAGACTCTGTTCACACAGTTTGGCTTGTTCAGGGTCTATTGCATTTCCCAGTCCCTTAGTGTACCATGGCAGGTGTTCAGATACAGATTCTCCTGTTTCTTTGGAGAAGGTTTTCAATTCAGGTATATGTTTGGCATTTTGGCTAGGAAAGGGTGCACTGCAACCATGCCTGCCCTTAGCCCCTCCCTCTGGAATCTCTTTGTGTTGGGCCCCAGGAGCTTGTGAAGCTTCCCAAATACAAAGTTTTTCCTTCTCTTGCCTTAAAGAGACAATGTTAGTTTCTACAAGCATAGCAGGAACAACATCTTTCAGTGGAGTTCTTTGGGTTGGTAAGATCCCCTTGGACACCCCACTCTCTGTTCCCAAAAGGTCAGCTAGGTGGACTCTCCCCTTCAGGAGATCTGAACCCCAGTCTTCCCTTAAAACCTGATTCAGAGGTGAGGGGTCTGGCATTTCAGATGCAGATCCTTCACCCTCCTCCTGGGGAAAAGCCTTTCTACAAAAGGTGGGCAGACCCTCCTGTCCCCATCACCTTCTGTCTGGACTTCCCTCTCTGGGCTCCCCTCTGAGGCAGACACCCTTCTGTCCCCCAAAAGGGAATGTGACCCTGATCCAGTTGTGGGCTCACAGCTACTAGCTCTGACAGACCCTTCACTGGCCAGCAAATTCCCGCCCCTCTTTCATTCAGCTTGGGCTTGCTTCCAGCTACAGAGGCCTTGGGGCCTGTTCCCACCGCAGCAGTCACCAAGACCCCAACTTCCAACTCTGGGATGCATGTCCCTGTGCACCCTAGGGCAGAGCCTGCCCCCTGCTGACCTGCAACTACATGGTAGTCAGCAGCTGGGAAGACCTCCCTGTTACAAGGTGGAACATCCCCCTCCCCCAGGGAGATGATCACAGGACAGGAACTGGCTCTATCCACCCCCTCCTGCAGGGACCTGCCTTGAGCCCTGAGGCTACAGGAACTGGTCTTGACCATCCCTGTCCCCAAGGGCCCTATTTCCCCAGCAGCATATGTGACTTCACCCTGCCTCATGGGGCTTTCAGCACAAGATTCCTTCTTGCTACTAACAAACCCTGGGACAGATTCTGCCACATCAAAAAAATCATTCCCCAGTAGGAATAGTGCAAAATTGTGTACCACCGCTGCAACAGTTAGTTCAGCCTGCAAATCACTAGTTTCCCCGTGTACCTTAGCTAAAGGTGCGAGGACTTTGTAACCTCCCACCAATTCTAATTCTGCCATTTTTCTTGGTAATAAATCCTTTTCATGGATCAGGTCTCTCCTGACCACAGAAATCTCTGCACCAGTATCCCTCCAACCTTAGAGCACTTTGCCATTAAGCTTAACAGCATGCATATGCTCACTGCTTGGTTGTGTAGAAGCAACCTTTACAAATCCTGTGTCATAATAGGCAGTAGCTTGGGATACCCCTGTGCTCTGAGAAGCAGCAGTTCCATGTGTTACCTGCTGCCTGTTCCCACTCAGCCCAGGACATTTATTCCTCAGCTGCTCAGTGGAATTACAATGATAGCACCTTCTGGGCTCCTCTGCTTGTACAGGAGATTTGGGATGAGTAACGGGAATGGGAAGGTGAACACCCAGCCTCCTTTTTCCCGGGGTAAAATGGTGATTCTACTTTCCACCAACCCTGTACCCCTCTGCCAGTGGTTTATGTTTAATTGCAGTTTGTGATTGCTCATAAGAGTCTGCAAACCCAGCAAATTCACCCACTGCATCTGCCTTTTTGTCCCACAAATACTGTTTTACATCATCACTGCACATATTCAGGAACTGCTCCTGAGCAACCAAATCACACAATTCTTCAAAGCCTGTAATGCCTTTTCCCCTCACCCACTTGTCTACAAATTCCTCATTTCATTTACATAAATCACATTACTTAATCCAGTTCCCCTCTTAAGGCTCCTGAATTTAATCTTGTAGGTTTCAGGTGTAATCTGAGACTGTTTCAAATCCAGTTCCTTAAATATTTGAAAGCAAAAATATTTGAAGCATCAGCAATAGGTTGTGTAGTTCTGTACCTATTGGTGTTTGAAGTGACGGTGAGATGCTTCGCCTGGGACATTATAGAGAAGTCATGTGACAGGGAGAGCTGTGCTGTTAGCAGCTTTGTTCTAACTCTCTTATGTTTCATGTGGAAAGGGAGCGCTGTGTTTGGTCAGAGTTATGGCAGCACATGGGTTGTGTGTGTTACACAGGCCACGCAGGTCACAACACTAGTAGTTAACGCTTCCCAGTTTTCCACTGCTGCTATTGCTATTGGTTAACTCAAGTGGCAGAGATCTGTGTGAATCTAAAATTTCTAGCCCTGCTGATGATCCATGTAGGTGTCAATGTGGTTCCCTATGATGGAATTTCAGCAGGGAAGGGGAAGGTTTGTTTGGTGTGTTTGCATGTTTGTTTTTCCAATTTCGTTCTTTTAAAACCCTAGGAAATTATACACAAAAACTGTTACAAGATTTTGCAATGTCACGGGTGGTCCCTAACTGTGTTCCTCATTTTCTGGGTGTCCAGCTTGAGACACTTGGCTCTGATTTGCAGGAGCTCCGAATACTCCCAGAAGTGTCTGTAGTCAATGGGAGCTGGGCTTTGAACACAGAAGGTGCTACATCATGCCAAGCACTCTGAAAAATCAGGCCCCACATGTGTCAAATTAGACTTAGTGGAAACTTTTGCTGTTAATGTCTCTGTCCCAGCTCCCCATGTGTGAAAGGGGAAAACATCGCTGCTCACCACACGGGGAGTTGGGAAAATACATTCAATAAGGTTTTGTGACACACTCAGGTACTACAGTGATGAGCTCCATAAGGAAATTAATAATCCTGTCTCAGAGCAAGGTTTGACTAGTGGATGGTAAATAAGGCCTGGACCACACACCAAACAATGAGGAGAAAACAAAATATTGAACAGTAGCTCATTCAGTGAGCGGTGTCCATTCTGTACAGCGAATGAGGCAGGGGTCCTGAGGAAATAAAATTCTGAAACCATGTAATTAAAGACTTACTCCTGGGGGCATTCTGTACCAAAAAATTAAAAATTCTGTGCACAATATTTTAAAATTCTGTAAGTTTTTATTTGTCAATAAATAAATGCAGAGGCTCTAGAATGGCAGTGGGGAGCACAGACTATTGGCTGCATGAAGATGGGAGATCACGCTGCAGCCCCCACGCCCCTGGGACATGTAGTCAGCAGTGAGCCTGCACCCGACCCTGACATAGCAAAAGGCCTGGGCCTGCCCCAGAAACACCCTGGAGCCCTGCACCTCTGTGCCAGGCACACCAGGTGTGGGGCAGGCATACTCAGCCAGACAAGATCCAGGTGTAGAGGGGCTCAGTGTGGAGGGATCCAGGTGTGGGGTGAGAGGATTCTGTGTGGGACAATCTGGTTGCATGCAGCTCAGTGGGGGGATTAGGTGTGGGGAATCCAGGTGCAGGGGCAATGGGACTCTGCAGGGGCTTCCAGGTGAAGGTGGTTGGGGCTCAGCAGAGGGGTCTGGGTGTGGGGGAATGGGGCTTGGTGGGGTGGGGGTCTGGTTGCAGCTAGTTGGGGGTCAGTGGCATGGGGGTCTGGATGTGGGGGCTCAGGGTGGTGCATGGGGTGGGGCCTCAGGGTGGGGGTTTGAGTGCAGGGAGCTCGGGGGGGGGTCTGGGTGCAGGGGGGGTCCAGAGGCCTCGGGGCTGGGTGCAGGGGGGCTCCAGATGGAGGGGTTGAGGTTCAGTGGGGTAGGGTTCAAGTATGGATGGCTAGGGGGGTTCTGGATGTACCAGGTGAGGCTTTGCAGGGGTGTCTGGGAATGGTAGGTTCGGATGCATGGGGGTTGGATGGATGGGGGAGCAGCTCCCCATACAGTGACCCTTCCCCCCCACAAGTGAAGAGTGATGGGGGCAGGAAGCAGGGGAGGATCCTGAGCTTCCTGCAGCTGGGGGAGGTTTCTGGGGGTGGGTCTGCCACAGCCCCAGCTACTCATTGCAGGGGAAGAGGAAGTCCCATCCTCTCCTGCCTCCAGCCAGCCAGGACAAGCAGCTGATCCTGGCTCAGGGTAGGAGCCACTGGCTGGGGTGTCCCCAGCCCCGCGGTGATTTACCTCTCTGCCGGCTGCTGTAGGTGCCTGAAACAATGTATCTGCTCTGGTAGGGAGTGGTGCGTGACTGCTCTTGCAGCTTCCCTTTGCTTCCCTGTCAGAAAGTCATTTTTCTGCAGGGAAGCAAAGAAATCTGTGGGGGACATGAATTTTGCGCACACGCAGTGGTGCAAAATTCCCCCAGGAGTAAAGACTGTAGCATATGAACACACTCCAGGGGACTGAACTGAGATTGCAGAGGCAGTCTTCATGCTGGCATTTCCGAATTTTTGAGTGCTTGACTTTGCAACTTGAACATTCTCTTAATCTAGCTTTGTGTGTATTTACATATTATCTCAGATTTGGGAGCATAACTTTAGGCATCCACTTCCACAAGTAGGCACCTAAATAGACTGATTTTCATCGGTGCTGCTAACTTCAATAAAACTGCACCTTGTTGCACCATCCTTTATCTCAGAACAATGAAGGGCTGAATTGATCCAAGCTGACCTTAAATTGACCTGACCTTAGGAGCCTCTTCATTCCATTGGTTAATGTCAATGGGAGCTATGCATGCAACTGACACGGCAGGGCCAATCCTTAGCTCCCCAACTTCAGTTAGAGCTATGTTGCTTTCTGCCAGCTGAAGATTCCAGCTAGCTGTGGCCTAGACCATTAAGCTGGGCATCTAGAAAGAATGCTAGAGATGGGTCCATGCTGCAGAGCTGAGACTCTCATCCAGACCTGAGTTTACCCAGAGTTTGGTTCACAATGTTCTAATTCAGAATTATCCTCAAGAGCCAGCTAGCTCAGAGCTTGACTCAGAGCAAAGTTGAAGGGACAGCGCTGAGAATGGAGTCCCAGCAGGAAAGCCGTGCTGTGATAATCCTCAGAGATTACACAAAATGACAGGCTAATGGAATCACAGAATTGTCTGCGAACAGCAGGGAGGGTGACGATCTGGTGGCAGGGGCAAGAGGGAGGTTCTCAGAGCTCTGAAAAGAGCCAGAGCCAGCTGCAGGAGGAGCCACAGGACTGGAACTCAGATCAGTGGGTCCCCAGGCAGCCTTTGCAGCCTGGCCGGATCTGGAGGCTTGCTATTAACTGGTGGGCTGAGTGACTAATGGAGCCCTCGCCCCCACAGAGGCACCACCCATGTGAGTCCTGACTGGAGGAGCTCCTGGCCCCACCAATTGGTCCAGCAGTGCTATTTAAGCATGAAGAAGGTACAGGCAGGGCCGGCTCTGGCTTTTTTGCCGCCCCAAGAGAAAAAAAAAAAAAACAGGGTGAAAATTTTCAGTGCCACTTACTTGGCGGCTCACGGCTGCCTCCCCTGGCTGCACTGGCGAGCCTCTGGGTGGGCGGTGGCTGCACTCTGGCTAGCGGGACTCCCTGCACTGCAGACATGACCGGGGCAGCAGAGTGCACACCTCGGCTAGCGGGGGGGAGAGAGAGAAGGGGGCAGCCAGGGCTTTCTTCAGCCGGGGCGCTCACCACTCGGCCCCTCCTGCCACGCCACCTGGCACCGCTCCTGCCTGCAGGTGAATTGAAAGGCGTCAGTTGGCGGGGAGGGAAGGACGTGGGCTGCTGGGCTTGCTGCAGACTGGCACTGGCTGGGGCAGATGGAGCGCGCAGCCTCCTCCCAGCAGGGCGCTCCCCTCTGCGCCACTGCCCCCTACAGTGGTGCACTGAAAGTCGTCGGCGAAACAAAAGAAAAACAAAAAAACACCAGGGCACAGGGCGGCCAGAGCAGCGAACCAAAAAAAAAAGGCGTCTGTGCCACCCTAGGTCCGGATTAGACGGAATGCCGCACCTTAGAATCTGCCGCCCCACGCACGAGCTTGCTTGGCTGGTGCCTGGAGCCGGCCCTGGGTACAGGACATTTTCTGTGTAACTGGTAAATTCCTGGCTGGCTGCTACTGTGCTCCCTGCCCTCTCACCTGATTCCTGGTTCCTGCTTCCCTGACCTGTTCCTGGTTCCTGCCCCTAACTGACTGGTTCTGGCTCTAATCCTTGGATTGGGTTACTGACTCTGACTCCTGCTCCAACCACTAGGTCTGACCACCCAAGCCCCAGTCATGACTTGTTGCTTCCCATCGAGCAAAGCTGTCAAATTGGTGAAGGCGATAGCTGAATGTGCTCCGAGGCCATGAGCCATCCCTGATGTGGCTGGTAGTTGAGAAGCAGGCAGCTGTGGCAAAGATGGTGACGCAGGGAGGTTAGGAAGGGGACGGAAAGGCTGGATCCCATGCTGTCTCTCCTGGGCTTGCTGCAGCAGCACTGCTGGATCTAAGGCAGCAGATCTTGCTGATCTCTCTGTAGCGCAGTTAGCTGGGCTCTGCTCCAAGCAGCACACATCACTTACCAAACCCAGGGAGGCTGCTAAGAATGCAGAAGCTTCTGCAGTCCTAGGGGCTCACTTCCGTTCAAGGTAAGTCTTAGTTACAATGAAATTATATGTGCTGGGCCTGAAAGTTCCCACTGAATGCAACAGCATAAACCAGGTCCTATCAGTGGCGCGGGTGGAGTGAAATGCCAGCTGGGCCTTTAGGAATGACTGCTACAGTGCCACACCATCACAGCTGTGTTGAGCTGGTGGGCTCAGTCAGTAGGCAAGTAGAATGGACACTATCTAATTCAGGGGTGGCCAACCTGAGCCCGAGAAGGAGCCAGAATTTACCAATGTGCATTGCCAAAGAGACACTGTAACATGTCAGCAGCCCCCCATCAACTCCCCCCTGCCCCCAGTGTCTCCCACCCACCAGCAGCACCACCAATCAGCACCTAACCCTCCATCCTTGTGCCTCCCGCCTGCTGTGATCAGCTGTTTTGTGGTGTGCAGGAGACTTGGGGGGGGGGGAGGAGGAGGAGCAAGGGCATGGCAGACTCAGGGGAAGGGGTGGGGGCCTTGGGGGAAGGAGTGGAGTGGGGCTGGGGCCTGGGGCAGAGCCAGGGGTTGAGCAGTGAGCACCCTGTAGCACATTGGAAAGTTGGTGCCTGTATCTCCAGCCCCGGAGTCGGTGCCTATGGAAGGAGCTGCATATTAACCTCTGAAGAGCTGCGTGTGGCTCCGGAGCCACAGGTTGGCCACCCCTGGTCTAATGTAATGAGCGGGATGGTGGCTGTGTGTGCCGCTCTCATGTATAGAATCAGAACTGCTCAACTGTGTGACATAAGCCCTAGCAGCTCGGTACTGTTGCTCTAGCTCAGGTTCTGTGCTTCTGCAGTGCAGGATCTCAGCTCTGTCCCAGCTGGTACGAGAAGATCTGAATAGCCCTGATGTGCAGCACAGCGGTGCTGGTCAAGTGGCTAGGTGGCCGCTGATTTGCTCTGGTATAAATCTGAACCCCTCGAAGGTTTTTTGGGTGTTTTAATGGAGATGTTGTCTTGTGTCATGGAGCTTCCCCCAGATCGTTCCCTTGTCCTGCGAGGGGTGAGGGCAGGGAAACATTTGGTTTTTTGTCTGTGAAGAGGCACTGTCAAGTGGATTCATGCCCTTGTAAAATCAAGGCAAGACCGAAGATCGGTAGTAATTAAAGATGGGCCTAAGAAACTCAGATCCACCCTTGGCCCCTTTATCTCCCCTTCAGTTTCAGGGAGTGCTGAGTCCGACTTGCATCCCTGGAGGACTTGCACCCCTTAAGTGGAATGGGCTTGTTTTTTTGTTATGACCCAATATGGCAGAAACCAAGGAAGATCAGCTGATGGCAACCTCAGGGGCCTGGCATCCAGGATTTCAGACCCGGAGAACTGTGATCGACCTCTAACCCGAAGTGTGCACCTCAGCCGAGCCCTAGTCTGGAGCTGAGCAGCGCCTTGTTGGCCTGTCATGTTTCTTTGCTTTAATTAAAATGTCTAAGAAAATAACTTTTATTTGGATTTGACCCTCCCCTGCAGGAGCCTGAGGTGTGATATTTTCTGCACATTTATTTCATGGCCTAATTTGCATATTTGCAAATACTTTGAATATAATTAGGCTTTAGCTTATTGCCAGCACACCTGCCTCCAGCAGTGATGGGGGTACAACTCATAGATGCACAAAATGTGGCAGCTTTATCGGGAGGTGAGCGGGGCATTAGGGAAGGCATGGGGGAGGGTGTGTTGCAGTATTGGGTTACATGGATGGCTCAGTGGGTGCTGGACGGTGTCTGATGGGTGCTGGGTGGGTGGGTGCTTCAGACTGGGGACTGCTCAGTGCTAGTTGGGTGTTACTGGATGGGTGAATGGGTCACATGGTGGCTGGGAGCCCTGGAGTGGGTGGGTAGCAGGGGTCTCACTGGGGACTGTAGGAGTCTGATGCCGGTGCCGCCTCCACCCATTCCTCTCCGTTGCTCCTTCCCTGCTTAGATTCACCACCCGATTCCAGCAGGAGGAATGCTGTGAGGGGGGGCTGCATGGCTGCATCCAGAGCAGATGCCATGGTGGCCCAGAGGAGCCATCACAGCTACGGGCTGCAGTCTGGCTAGCCGCATGGCATCTCAGCGAGGCTACGGGAAAGCATGGCCAGGCTGCCGAGGTGTGAGTGTTACATGAGATGCCTGGCACTTGGCAGCCCTGAGTTTGCAACCCAAACATTGCCTGCAAGAAAGCCAAACTGGCTACAAAAACCTGTGACATTGACTATTTCATTTTCCAAGAGGAGTGCAATGCAGAAAGTGATTTCAAGATTATGTGCACTGCAACAAATCTGATCTTAAAAATTATTTCTGTTGCCATAATATAATGTATTATGTTTTCTTGTTTGGTTGTTTTTTTTTGTTTGCTGGCATCAGCTGTTGCAAAGCAGCATAGATCCATTGAAGTTAAAGCTAGGCCAATTTATGTCAGCTGAAAATCTGTCCTGGGATTTTTAACGTGAGAGTGACCCATGAAATTGTCTCTCTGGTACTTGGAGCACCTTCATTCAGTATTTGGGTGATATGAAGAGGCATTTTGTGCTCCATGATATTTCCTGTACAGGTCACAAGAAGATCTGTGAAACTCCTTTAAGGTGCCACCAGATTCCTTGTTGTTTTTGTCCTTACCCTAGGACAGTGGAGTGCTTTAGAATTCTACAGAAACAGACAACCTTTCTGCAATAGATGGGGGGTGGCTTTTGGCTTTGATTTCATGAAAAATGTGCTGGCTGGGTTTTGGTTTTGTAAATCCAGAGATGAGTCTGGTTCTGGATCATGTTCACTTGTTCCCCCCGCACTGCATGGGCAGGCTGGGATAAGGGTCCAGTTTTGGCCCATCTCTATTTTGTAAATTAGAAATGAGTCTGAGTCACATGCTTCAGTCCTGGATGTCAACATCTTTATTTGTACTATGGTAGCACCAACAGGCCTGAGCATGGTAGATGCTGTACAAACACATGGTGAAAAACAGATCCTGTGCTAATGAGCAGGGCCGGCTCCAGGCACCAGCGAAGGAAGCAGGTGCCTGGGGCAGCCAATAGAAAGGGGGCGGCACTCCATCCATGATTGGGGCGGCACGTCCAGGTCTGTGGCGGCAATTCGGCAGTGAGTCCTTCTGCCCCTCTCTCCCTCTTCGGCGGCAGCTCAATCGGAACGCCTCTAGTCGTCGGCGGCACTTCAGCGGCAGCTCAGTTGCTCCGCTTCAGCCTTTGGCAGAAATTCAGCAGCGGCTCAATCGGTTTTTTCTTTTTTTTTCTTTTTTGCCACTTGGGGCAGCAAAAAAGCTGGAGCTGGCCCTGCTGATGAGCTTTCAGTCTTTTAAGCAAGCCAGACAGAGATGGCTCGCTCAAGGAGTCAAAGCCCATCAGTGGCCAGACCAGGGTTAGAACCCACTGCTTAGCAGCTTGGCCTGGTAGCTATCCATTGGACCATGCTGCCTTCCTAACAGCCTTTTTGCATTCAGGTCTGTTGATTAGTTCAGCCTGTTACAGAGACACAAGGCAGCTGTGAAGTCTAGACCTAGATCTGCATTTCACCAGGGTTCAGGGGTGTTCAGATGCAGGATTGTAGTTCAGGCCCATCTCTATAAAATCCCTCCCAGTTTTATCCATTGACTTATAACAGTATTATCCAAAAGGGAGGTGCCACCTTCTCATACCTAGCCACTCATATATTAATCTTGGTAAATTTCCCATGCAGTTTTAGGTGTCCATTTTATTCCTGATTATATTTTAACAGTCTTTTTTCTCCCCTTCCCCTCCCCTCCTCTCCTTTCTTTCCCTCTCTCCTTTTGTGTATATAATTATTCCCCAGAACTCCAAGATAGGGCTGTATTATGTGTAGGGAAAATGATTATTAAATCTTTGACTGAGATCACACAATTGAAAAAAAATAAAGCCGGGAGGCAGGTAATGAATGGGCTTCCACACTGGCATTTCCAAATTGACTAACCCTCATCTACGTGGTGCCCCTCCGGGCCCTGTCAGGGCGGCAGTACCACGTGTCAGCACCATGAGAATGGTAGTGACATGCCTTAAAAGCTGTTTGTGAGCTTCCAATTACCTTCTCCACAACTGGCAGCAAAAATCCAGAGGAAACCCAGGCAAAGGCATTTAGTCCATCAATCCCACATCCTTTTAACTTCATTTTGAGCTGTTCCAGATAAGGTGGCTGTTCAGTGATGTGGGATTGTAAGCCTGGGCATAGCGCAGGTTGGTCTCTGCCCACTGCACCCTCTGGTATTCAAGTCCTGGATTCTCCACCCTGCTTTGCAGATGCCCCTCAGTCCCACACCCACAGCGCCTGGCTATCCCGCTGCTCCATCACTGTAGATCCCACCCAGCTCCGCTGATGACCATCAGTCCTCACTTGCAGCAGTCTCTGCTGTTCCAGCCTGGCTTCTCCTGCACAGAGAGCTGCCCCATTAGGAAGTAGCATGATGGTTCCCTCTACCCCAAGCTCCTTTAGTTTGTGTTTTGAATGGGATTTGAATGGGGCTCCCAGTGTCCTCTGCCCTGTCCAGAACCCAGTGAGGGGGAGGTCAGGGGCTGGCTATGGTCTCTCATGGTGCTAGAGAGCTTCCTTCTCAGCAGCTGTGCTGCTGACACACACTGAGAGGAAGGAGAGATCCCTGCACACTTGACTGGCCCTGGAAGCACAACTCACCTCACCCAGTCCCTCTGCCCTCCCCAGTCGCTTGGCTCTCCAGGCTCCACGTAGCTACTCTAAGCTCCTATTCACACCCCCTGCCTGCTGTTCCAATTTCCACCTAGCCCCCTGACTTTGCTCTGTTAGGGAAGGAGTGTTTCTTCGTTGTCTGTGCTCAGCACCCAACATATGGGGCCTTTGGTGTCAGCACAGCAGTGCTCCATTCTTGACTCCGTCACTGCTGCAGAGTGTGACTTTGGGTCACCCCCTTAAATGCTCCGTGCCTCAATTTACCCATCAGCTCTGACACAGTCATGCTTGTCTCACAGGGGGCTTTATGGGGCTTAGCTAATTAACTTATCGCAAAGTTGACATCTGGATCAGATCTCCCCACTCTTTGGAGATGACAGGAGCTGTTGTTATGCATATAATACCAGGGCCGCCTTGTTTCTTGGTTTATCTATTGGCTCTACTTTTATTGCTGAACTGGATCTGGTTAATAGATCTTTTTAGTGCTCTTCATTGCAGAGCCTTCCTTTACCATGACTGAGTGACTGTTTACACCTCTTAGATACCATCAGCATGACCTCTGGGGTAGGGTGCCTCTAGGATATATTGTTACCCATGTCCTGTACTCTGGGGGCAACTGGGGGCTCGGAGCACCTGGAGGCCCCTCAAACCTGCCCTGCATTGATGTGCAGTGTAGCCAGAGAGGGGAAGAATGGCACAAAAACCACTGACAAGTTAATGGAAAGACATGTGGGCCCAGATCATCATGGGTGTTTAAGTGCCTAACTCTCCTAGAAACCAGTGGGAATTAGGCAGATAAATACCTTTGAGGATCTGGCCCCTGGCAACCAAACCTCTTAATCTCTGTGGGGCAGATTCTGATCCTTACTAATGCTGAGGGGCACCTCGCTATGTAATCAGTATGATTTTCCCAGGCACTGCTCCGGTGGCTCACAATTTGGCTGTGTTTTACCCATCTGTGAACTGACTTTAATACTTTCCTTACCTCTCTGGTATGCTGGGAGAACTATTTACTGTTCCTAAGCTTTTCAAGATCCTTGGCTGACAGGCGCTTCAGAAATGTTACCGTTATTATAATAAATCCCGTAATAATATTGCAATCAATAGCTGATGAATAGAAATTGCTTGAAAAGTAAAGGGTGAGAAGATGGCTTATTGTTCTAATCGCATGTTATAGAGAGCTGGGTAAATGATGTTAAACTGCATAACAGCTGCTGATATCGCAAATGATCCGGTGCACTCTGATACACTGGAATAGACAAGACAGCACAATCATGCTGCGAGACAGTGTAACTGAAACCCATCTTCTCACCATTCACTCAGAAACAAGCTCCGATTAATCAGTGGTTTGAGAATTGGCCTGCTAAACCCAGGGTTGAGAGTTCAATCCCTGAGAGGGCCATTTAGGGATCTGGGGCAAAAATCTGTCTGGGGATATGTCCTGCTTTGAGCAGGGGCCTGGACTAGATGACCTCCTGAGGTCCCTTCCAACCCTGATATTCTATGATTTACCCGTCATTAATTGTTTCCATGCCTCGCCTCATGTGGAAGGATTTTGGGAAATGCAGACAGGGAGGGCCCCTCCCCGAAAAGTTGGATCTTGTTTACTCCCTGTTGGTTGGTGGAGGTGAGCATCTATGAATGAATTTTCCAGGTTACAGTGTTAGGTCTGATTATAATGCTGGTTTGAACAGTACAGCTAGGAAGACTGGTTGTATACATGGGGAATGCACCCAGTATCTAAGTATTAGACTACGACTCTGATAACAGAGGTTCTAGTCCCACTTCTGCCATGTGAGCTTGGACAGTGCCTTTCATCTTTTTGTGGCTCAGTTTCCCCACTGGTATTGCTCTCCTTGTAAAGTGTTTTAAAAGCACTATGCAAGACCTAGCTGTTGTTGTTGCAGCACTGGCCTCGGTTCAGCTCCTGACTCTGCTACAGACTACTTGGACAAGTCACTTCTTCTCACTGGGCCTCCGTTCTTCATCAGGAAAGTGGCCATGAAAGTAGTGACTGTTGTGTGAGCTCTGGGCCTGGCTCTATGTCTGTACAGTGCCTAGCACAATGGGTTCTCTCGGTGCTACTGGGGGACAAATAATGCTGGGGAGCAGCTGACACCCCACAGATAGATGGGACAGCTTCCTTTAAAGTAGATGAAGCTCCATTTTGGATGTTCGTGGATCCATCTGTTGGTGCTTTAGGTTGGCACCGCTGTAACTCAGAGCAGATCCGGCTTACTTTATGGCTTAGAAATACCTCGAGTAGATTCACAACTATAACCCAAGCATCTATGTCTAAAGCATGCAATAGACTCAGTACACAGTGCAAATAAGATTGTAATATAAACTCAGCTATNTGGCAGGGGGCGGGGTCCAGCGGCGTGGGGCGCGGCGCTCGGCAGGGGGGGCGTCGCGGGGCTCGGCGCTTGGGGGGGGTTCCGGCGGCGCTCGGCGCAGGGGCGAGGTGGGCTCCGGCACGCGGGGAGTGGCGCTCTGGGGGAGTTCCGGCGGCGCTCGGCAGGGGGGCAGCGTGGCGCTCGGCTGGGGGGGGGTAGCGCGGCGCTCGGCTGGGGGAGGCTGGGGGGCAGCGCTTTTTTTTTTGCTGCTTGGGGCAGCAAAAAAGCTAGAGCCGGCCCTGTCTGTAGGCAGTTTATTCCAGTGCTTAACCATCCTGACAGTTAGGGAGTTTTTCCTAATGTCCAACCTAAACCTCCCTTGCTGCAATTTAAGCCCATTGCTTCTTGTCCTATCCTCAGAGGTTAAGGAGAAAAAAATTTCTTCCTCCTCCTTGTAACAACTTTTTATGTACTTGAAAACTATTATTAACTCGGCCTTCTCTTTTCCAAACTAAACAAACCCAGTTTTTTCAAACTTCCCTCATAGGTCACATTTTCTAGACCTTTAATCATTTTTGTTGCTCTTCTCTGGATCTCCAACTTGCCCACATCTTGGAGAAAGTCCAGAGAAGAGCCTTATGCTCCCAGAGTCCAAAGCACTTTGCTGAGTGTCTAGATCCAGGAATCACTTCACTTACCACACAGGTGGAACTTGGTAGCTACTTAACACCATGCAGCAGTTTAGCACAGGAAGTGAAGGATTCTGTGTCCAAGGGCAATGAAGTAAGTGGAAGGCAGTTGCTCACCTTGGAGTTCTGCCTTGGAGACACTAGAGAGGATTACCTGCTCCTGCATGAGGTCTGTAATGAGCATGTGTGGTCAGTACCGCTGAAAGATGACATGTGCGAGTAGCACAGTGCCCCCTAGAGCCATGTCGTGTCCTACATCACCAACATTGCTTCCTGCAATACTCAAAGGGTTCTCAGCCAAGCCCAGCCCTGGGTTGCAAGATCTGACCTGAGCCCGCCCCTGTTTCCACTTCTCTCCAGAGTTCCCTGGCTCCACATTTCAGGGACCCTGGCTTTGATCCTCTGCATCTAAATAAATAACCCTCCTTCCCAAATGGTTTGCTTTCAGGAAACACAGAGCTGCATTGCTGGAGCAGGGCAAACTTGCTTCAGTGACTTCATTGTGAGGAAGTAGTCAGCTCACAATGCAGTGATTGTGAGCATCTTCTATTTGCTTCTCAGTCTGGTCCTTCTCCCATCCCACCTCTGCTGTTTTCAGAAATAGATGCTTACACCCAAGGGTTATGGAAAGGCTCACCTCTTCTGCGCCACTGTTGCTTTTTTCTTCAAAGTAGACTCCTTCAGGCCACTCAGAGTCGTCTCTCTCCTGGGCTGTAAACTGGAGAACCTTGATTTCTCAGGAATAAAAGGGCTTTAGAGAATAAACATGGTATACTTTAGGTTTTAGGATAGGGTCTGGGAATGCTATGAGGTAATTAACGGTTCCCGGGCACTCTCGGACCATAAATTCCATCTTATTGGCCTGGAGCACTTTCAGGACCATGATTTGGTCACTTACTCTGAAGGAACGCTCTCTGGCATGTTTATCATACAAGGCTTTTTGCTCTTGTTGAGCATCCTGTAAGTTTTCTCGAGCAAGAGCTAGAAAGTCTTTGAGGGTGTTTTGCAGGTTGGTTACAAAATCCAAAATGTTAGTTCCTGGAGAAGATGTAACCCTCTCCCGTTGCTGCTTCACCAACTGTAATTGCTCCTTAACTCACACTTTTAGCCCTGGTGTTGCTTAGAGCTACTGTTTCTGGCCATTGGGTGGCAAAATCCATGAAAGTCAGTATGTACTGCTTTCCTCTTGCTGTCTTCTTAGGGAAAAGACCCAGAATATCCATATCTACATGCTGAAATGGAACCTCAGTTATGGGGAGTGGCTGGACAGGGTCCTTGACCTGGTCTTGAGGCTTTCCCACCCACTGGTACAGCTCACAAGACCAGACATAGGTAGAAACATCCTTGCCCATTCCCTCCCAGTGGAATGACTTCCCCAAATGGTCCTTGGTCCTGTTGACCCCAGCATGGCCACTAGGGTGATCGTGGGCTAAGCTCAAGAGCTTTTCCCTATACTTAGTTGGAACTACCAACTGTCTCTGAGGATGCCAGTTCTCTTTGTACATACCTGAAAGGGTTTCTTTGTATAAGAGCCCTCCTTCTACAACAAACCTGGACCTCTTGGAAGAGTTGAGAGGCGGTGGATCACTCCATTCTGCCATCCTGGAGCCTTTCATCCACTTCCTGCTCTGCCTGGAACTTCTCCCTTGATACTAGAGACATTAGTTCCTCGCTGGGTTGTGGACTTGGACTTGGTCCCTGTAGCAGGGTGGTCATCTGCTCCTGCCCTGAGGGGTTTAAAGACAGTCCTGGGAGAGGGCTGTGGCAGGGGAAAGCTACTAGGTTGATTGGGGAAGCAGCCACAGCTGGACCACGCCCTAATCAGGCCTCAGCTGGACCTATATAAGAGGCTGGGAGCCAGGAGCTCAGCTTTCTCTCTCTAGTTGTAGAGGGAGACGGACCTGGCTGCAGGGAGCTAGAGACAGGGTACCTGAGTGGAGCAGGGCTGGGGAAAGGCAGAGGAGCCGGGGAGCTCCAGCCAGGAAAGCCCCCGATTGTGGCCTTGCATAAGGCAAATAGGTACTGGGGGTTGCAGAGGGCAGCCCAGGGGTAGGCAAAGGCAGCAGGTCCAAACCCAACCTTGCCGGTGATGAGTAGGCTGATACTGCAGTCTGCCCCAGGGCGTAGGGGCTAGATGATGACTGGCAATAGCCTTATACTGAAGTGAGGTGGGGATAGTGGGTGGGGGTTCCCTGGGGAGGGAAGACCCTGAGAGTGAGGGGTTACTGCCAGGGGGCAGCACCCCAGATAACAGGGTACCGGAGTCCAGGGAGGGACATGAGGGCCTAGCGGCAGTGGGACACTGGCCTGCAGAGGGCTCTCCAAGTCTGGAAACGAGCTAATTCCTGAGACGACCAGCAGGAGGCGCCGCAGGGGTGAGTCCCACATCTCTACAGTTCCACTGGAAGTGATGCAGGTGATGGGAGTGTCTCCGTCGATTGTGAACCGCTTTCCACTGGTGCACTAGGTTGTATTTCAGGCTCTGGTTGAGCTTCTTGTGATGGTTTTGCTGATGCTGCTGCAGGTGCAGGCTCTGTGGCACCCTTTGGTGCTGGCTCCCCTAACTCTGGTGGGGTTGCAAGCAGGGGCTCTGGTGCGGACTGCTCCGCCAGTTCTGATCCTTGGGCTGGTTCTGCCTGGGTCCCAGGGCCTGGATCTACAACCACTGCCATAGACTTTGGTCTGGGGTCTGGTTCCACCACCTCTGGCTGGGTCCCCCGCCCTTTGGTATCAGAGGACACAGACTGAGTTCTTGGAGGAGGCTCAGGAATGGAGGTAGGTGTGGAGGCCTGTTTAGCCTGGCTGCAGGTGACCATCCCCACCCTTTCTGTTAGCCTTACATGGTGGCTAAGTCTTCTCCCAGCAGCATGGGAATGAGATAATTGTCATAGACTGCAAAAGTCCATATTCCTGACCAGCCCTTGTACTGGACAGGCAACTTGGCTGTAAGCAAGTTAAAAGAGTTGGCCTTAAAGGGTTGCACCATCACTTGGGCCTCTGGGTTGATGAATTTGGAGTCCACCAGGGATTGGTGGATAGCTGACACCTGTGCTCCAGTGTATCTCCACGCAGTAGTCTTCTTCCCGCCCACACTCACAGTTTCCCTTCACTCTGGGAGTATTTGCAAGGCATCTGGGCCTGAAGGCTCTCGTTGGGACCCTGGGGTGATGAGTTGCAGTTGTCTGGTGCTCTTGGGGCACTTGGTCTTCACATGCCCCAGCTCATTACATTTAAATCATCGCCCAGCTGACTATGGGCTGGGGTGAGGTGGATGGTTGAAGAGTGGTATGGTGGGACAAAAGGGGATCTGGATCTCCCTGGCTGTGTGGAGGGCTCCTCCTTGCAAGGTGAGGCCTTGGGCTGACTCCGATGGTAGGGTGTCATCTTGGGTTGCCTCTTCTGGTATCCCCACCGACTGTTACTAGCTTTCTTCTTCTCCGCCACCTCCACCCATTTGGCTCCATTCTCTCCCACTTCAATTACAGTTTTAGGCTTCCCATCTAGGATGTACCTTTCTATTTCCTCAGGAACACCCTCTAAGACCTGCTCCATTTGTATTAGGAGAGACAGATCTTCCAGAGACTTAACATTTGCTCCTGATATTCAGGCATCCCAATTTTTAACAATGTGGTAGGCGTGTCGGGAAAATGCCACGTCTGGTTTCCACCTTAGGACTCTGAACCGCTGACGGGCATGCTCAGGTGTTAGCCCCATCCTAATTCTGGCCTGTTTAAAAAGCTTGTACTTGTTCACATGTTCTTTAGGCATTTCAGCTGCCACCTCTGCTAAGGGTCTACTGAGTTGTGGCCCCAGCTTCACCATATACTGGTCTGGAGGGAGGTTGTACCCAAGGCAGGCTCTTTCAAAATTTTCTAAGAAGGCCTCTGTATCATCACCTACCTTGTATGTGGGGAATTTCTTGGAATGGGGAGTGGTACCTGGAGAAGGACTGTTAGGGCTACCTGATTGATCCAGTTTAACCTTTTCCAGCTCTAAGCGCTTCAGCTCCATTTCCGCCTCAAGCGCTTCATCTCAAAGCTCTTTGCCTCTCTCCTGTCCTCTGCTTCCTCCTCCAAGTGCTTCTCCTCCGCTTCATCTCTAGGAAGAAATTCCTGTCTTCCGCAGTTAGAACTCGGCCTGGGTTAAGGACATCCCTCCATCTTGGCCCTGGAATTCGGGTGGGGGAGGGCTGACCCTTCTCTCCTGGGAAGTCTCTGGTCCTCCCATCCCCTCCCTGCATTTCTGTCATGGAGCTGGATGTCTGGGCTTGATCTGGGTCTGTCTTCTCCGTGGCGTGCCGCTTTGGGAAGACTGGTTGCTCTAGGGTTTCGGTGTCCGACCACAACCTCATGCACAGGGCTGCCCTACTCTAGCCTAGCTATTTCATTGCCACTAAGCTAGAAAAAAAATAAATTGCTTGTTGGACTCCCTGACTTTTCAGGCTGAGCCCTTTTCATGCCTGTTCCCCCTCAGGAAGCAAAAAAAGAAAAGAAAGAACTTGCTGGCTTTGCAGGCTGCCAAAAGGAAAAATATGTCCTTTTAAAATGCTGAGGTCTGTGCTTCTGGTTCAAAATGATCCCACTGCTCTGCCACCAGGTGAAGGTTCATTTCCCCCTTCTGTCACTTTGAGTGCAGAAGGTGAGGGCCTGCAAGGATTCTAAAAACTAATACTGGCCAGTCCAGGCTTGTATTAAACTCCCAAGGTTACAGCTTCCCACCACCAAAGTGTAAAAACCCCTTTGAGAACCCAGGAAGGCGCACTTGGGAATTCCTTCCTTTGGGGTGCCCTCAAGCCCTTTCACCACCCTGCCCCCTCCGGGGAAGAGCTGAGAAAGAAAACAAAGAAAATCAGCTGTTGACACCAGCTAATTAGACAACACGTGCAAACAACCTCTTAAGACACAAAACTCCAATCCTGTTCTTAAAAAAGGTAAACTTTATTTAAAAAAAAAGAGAGAGAGAAAAAATACATCTAAAAACTCCGGCTATGGCTAGATTTAAAAAGAGCAAATACAAAAATTAAGAAGCTTTGGCTTTCTTGAGCTCCAGCTTACAGGTTACAAGCAAAACAAAAGCACCTGGGGTTAGCACAGAGGAGTCCAAAATTCCTAGACATTTCCTGAACTACTTGCATATCTGGGGTTCCAAATGAATAGTTCATAGGTATGATCTGATGATTTTTCTTACCTGGCCCAAGCTCTTACAGCATAGTTCCAGCCCTGTCTCCGCTCTCTGGGAGGACAACACAGACAAACAAAGGGGAATTTTTTCCCCAATTTTAAAGTTCTAGCCTTCCCATTGGCTCTTTTCATCAGGTGCCCACTCCCTTCCTTTTACCTATGGACTTTTTAACCCTTTACAGGTAAAGCAAGTAAAGAACCGCTACTATGAGGGATTTTATAGCTAACTGGCTGGCTGGGTGTCCATAAAATGGAGCGCTCCCCCCTCCCCCCTTATTTATCACAAGGTGGCTTCTTACTGAGGAGTTAGCTGTCCATCTTTAGGCAGCCAGATTTTGAAAATGTTAGCCAAGAAATCACTGGGTTAAGTGACAACTGTGAAGAAAGATGTGACGGTAACAATCCATTGGGATGAGTACTGCACAGCCTAATAGAGGCAAACCAGTATGGGTTGTCGGGGGAAATTGTGGCTCCAGTAGGCCAGTGACCAGCATGGGCTTGTGACTAAAGCCCAAGCAGATTTGAGAGGCAGACAATAAAACCTTGATTAAAAACCTAAAAATAAGCAAACTGTGGGTTACAGGACTTGCCAAAGGGCAGGTGGCCAATGAGTGGCTGGAGTATTTTGCTGATGACACTGTTATTTATTTGTATTGTGGTAGTTAAATTCTCAGTGACTCAGAAAGTTGAAAACCCTTGTTTCATGTCAAACTAAATGTTTTGCCATTGAAAATGGCAGAAAAAGAAAAAAATGGAGAGAAAGGGGGAAAAAGCAAAACCTGATGAGTGAAAACACCAAAATTTTGGTGCGTGTGGTGGGGGGACATCAAATTTTGAACTTTTGGCAAGAATTATGAAAAAGAAGATTGCTTAATTAAAAATTGCACAACATTCTGTCCACTAGTTCAGGAAACACAGTCATTACAGAGACCAACAGCTTCTCCTTAGCTGCAAAACAGCTGCCTGCATCATCTTCCCTCCTGAAGGAAAGCTTGTTAACATTGAAAAGGGCCAGGGAAAGGTAGCAGAAGTGGCTAGCAGGATGGCCCCATTTGCTATAAGAGTGCACAGGAACATCCGACTTAGCATGGTAGAGCAGCTCAATGGTCCACTGAGTCTGGCTCATTGTCTCGGAGAATGGCCTTTGGCTATAGATTCAGAGGCAGACATCCTCTCTACCAATCAAGCATTTGTCTAGTTCGGCAGTCCCATACTCTAGAGGAATTCTCTTCTAACTTCTCCTAGTGATTGAGCCATACTCTTAAGTATGAGAAGTGACAGGCCCTATCTTTGCTAGTGTGACAGCAGAGTGTATTCTAATAAGCATCAGATCCTTTAAAACAAAGCTCAGTCGACTATTTGCATCAACATTATCTTGTGGCAGGGAGTTCCAGAGGTGAATCCCATGGGACCTGCTCTGAGACATAAAAGGCTTCACTCTTTTGCAAAAGTACTGAAACACAATGGGGTATTGGGAGTCAGTTCTTAGCCCCACTCTGTGGCACCCACATGGCTGCCCGCTGCTGGCTACTGCCTTATACTGGGAAGCAGAGCCTGCTGCTCCCCACCATGTGCTGTTTTGGCTGTATGAATCCAAGCCATGCAATGACCATGCCCCTGTTTGTGGAGGTAACACCCACGTGATCCACTATGGAGACCCCTGCCCAAGATGTCAAGGGTGAGCAGAACGCCTCTGAATGGACTTTTCATCATCCACATTCTTGCCTGGTACAGATGCACGGATCATCTGGGGGGAGGGGCCTTGCCCAGGTCTCTCTCATTCAGGAGAGGACAGCTGCTTACACAGAACCATTCCCTTTAGGGCGTATTAAGGGATAAGACCTGCCCCTATTGAGGACAATGCTAAAGCTCCCATTGACCTCTGGGGGAGCAGGACTTTGCCCTTTACTTTCCTGGTGTTTGTGTTAGGAGATGTGTAACATCATCAGGGGACTTGGTATACAAAGGACCCCAGCTGGCTGCCTGGACTATTTTTATACACTTCTAGCAGATCCTAGCCTTCAGCTCGCAAATGGGAGGAAGGATGGTCTGGACTGGGAACCACAAGATGTGTGTTTAACTCCCAGTTCTGCCCTACCTTTTCTGTGTAAGTTGGATGAATGACTAAATTTCTGTGTCTCAGTGCCCCGTGGAAACAACAACAGGGATATTGAGAGGACAAATGACTCAATGACTGATACGGTCAATGGGGTTGCCCCTCCTTGTGCTTGCTGCCCTTCTCTGGAACTTTATTTCCACTGTGTGATCTCAAAGGGGAAGAGACCTGGACTTAATGCCCTGTTGTGGCTGAGGAGGTAGCACTGATTTATAAATTGCCCTTGTAATGGATAGGATTCTTTAGTCCATAAAGGAGATGAATTAAGGTGGGGAAAGGCTGGTGGGTGGGGTGAAATTTATGACAAGATGGCTCTCGCAGTACCAGTAATTGAAGGCTCCTAAGATTAAAACCTTCCTTCACCTTTGAGAAATGAAATCAGGCTGGGCCACAGCTTCCCGGCCACCAAAGTCCAGGATAACAATGAAAAGAATACTTTTGCACGCAAAGTGTGATTCGACTGTGGAACTTACTGCCACAGGAAGTCATGAGGCCAAGAATTTAACAAGATTCAAAGCAGACTGGAGCGTTCCATGGCTATTCTATGATCAAGACCATCCAGAATTATCAGCCTTAATGATAACAAAAATTCTGGGAGAGAGAATAAACCTCATGGCCCTGGACTTAAGCCAATCTCTCACTATTAGAGATCGGAGGAGATCTAATATGGGGGGGCAGATTATCCCACATCTACTCCTGTGGGGCTCTTGCACATTCCTCTGAAGCAGCTACTATCAGAGACAGAACACTGGACTAGATCAGCCCAGGTCTGATCTGGGCTGGCTGTTCCTTCTGCTCCTGGAGCTCTTGGACCATCTGGCTTCCTTGGTGTTCATAGCTGGAGTGAAATCCTGGCCATAGGTCAGGGGCTTAGCCACTGCTTCAGTCCCTGCCAGCTACTTCCTGCCATTCCCGTGACTGCTCCTGCTCCCTCGGCTGGCCAAGGGAAGAGTGCCCTGCTGAGCAGAGCCAGGCACCCTCTGAGGACCTCACTGCCGTTTGCACACTGGTGAAAGCAGCATCTGTAACCATGACCAGACAAGATGGGAGCCACTAAAGGGTGGGGTGGGGGCAGGCTTGGCTGAGCTGATCACTGAGCCTCTCAGCCAGGGTAAAGGCAAGGCTGATTGTAAAGGGAAGGGATGTAAAGGGATGCTGCAGTGATCAAGGGAAGGGAAAGCACCTTCCATCCTCCATTCCAATCACGTCCCCTCTCATGCTCTCACACACACGAGAACAGGGCTCCCAGAGCCAGAGCTGGCTCCAGGCACCAGCGCAGGAAGCAGGTGCTTGGGGCAGCCAATGGAGGGGGCTGGCATGTCCGGGTCATAGGCGACAATTTGGCGGCGGGTCCCTCAGTCCCTCTTGGAGGGAAGGACCGGCCGCTGAATTGCCGCCGAAAAATGAAGTGGCACAGTAGAGCTGCCACCGAAGTGCCGCCGATCACAGCTTTATCTGGAGCCGGCCCTGCCCAGAGCAGGAGAGACGAGTCCGTTCTGAACCCATGATGGGGAGGCGAGGGCCCGGAAGGGTCCTTCTTCCTGCCCCCTGGAGAGTAAATCAAACCATGCCATGTTCCCTGCAAGGATTAAGGGGTGAACTGCCCCATCCCTGGGGTTGGGCTGAGAAGCCCAGAACTGGCCATGTGCAGTGAAAGCTGCTCAGCACCTCCCTTCCACCATGTCAAGCCATGGGTGAGCCAGAGGGCTCCATGTAGCAGTGTTATGCCAGGCCCTGGCTGGATGGCAGTAATGAGGATTGAACTGGGACCTCTGGATCTAAGAGCATGACCTCTACTGCCTGACTGAAAAGACCCAGCTCTGTTAGGCAAGGCTGTAGCAGCTTCATCATCCTCTGTTTATGGCCCTGCCACCACTGCGGGGGACAGAGCGCCACCTGGAGAGGCTGTAGGATACAGCGGCAACGGGAGGGTATTGTAGAGACAATTAAACACATTACACTGTGTTTATAGAGAGGCATCCACTGAGACTGGAAAATCTGATGGCCCCTGATGTTGGGTGTTTTTTGTGCTAACCCAAGGGGAAGCAGCTCTCATGCTTCAGGGCGGTAGGCTCAGGCAGGAATTGTACCTGGGCCCCTCACAGTATAAGACCTACACACACATTGGTTTCAAGGGGAGTTCCTCATATCCCGCAGGAGGATGGCAGCCTCGGGGTAGGAGGAGAAGGGAGGCTTGGTAATGCCCATGACACTAGCTTCCCCAAAGGGATGCGAAAGGGCTGTGGCACATACACTGGTCAGTGCAGCTGGGTCAGCCTGGTTGCGGGAATCATGTACTGCGGCATTGTGCTGCTCAGCCTCACACTGCCCCAGCACCCCAGTGCATTGCTCCTGCCTCAGGAGCAGTCATCAATGCCCAGCTCCTCCTCACCCCATTTCCCAAAGTTGGAGTTGGACCTGTGGCTGAAGGTCTGTTGACTGCTGTATAAGTAATGGAGGGGAGGGATAAGCAGCAGGAGCACTTCACCCTAAGTGCATCTCCCATGGTTTGGGTGTGGGCTTTGGGTCTAGCTGCGTCAGGATGCAGGGACTTTGGCAAAGTGAAGTGGGGGACAGATCTGCAGGTCAGGATGGTGGTGCATTGGGACAGCTATGGGGGGGGTCCAAAAGTAGAGCAGCAGAATGTGCTGTGGGTCAGGACTGGGCTGCATGGACACAGCTGTGGGGAGCCCAGGGCTGCAATGGCAGGGGGTGCACAAGGTCAGGCTCTAGGTGCATTGACAGAGCTGCATGGGGAGCCCAGTGCTGGAACAGGGGGTGTGCAGTGAGCCATTGCCCCAGGTGCATTGGCAGATCTACATGTGGAAGTGCACAGCTCTGGCCTGTGAGCCTCTGCCTGGCTCTGGTCTGTGCTAGCGCTCTCAGTCCCTCCCTCTCACGAGCCCTGAATTCCCTCCAAACAGAAACCCACCGTCCCAGTGCCCTGCGGTGTGCCACGCTGGCTGATCCCAGTCCTACGTGGAAGCTGAGCTTCCCTGTGGCTCCCAATCGGTATCTTTGCCATAGCGCCTTCAGGGCCTTTTAAATGTAATCAGGGCCGGCTCCAGGGTTTTGGCTGCCCCAAGCAGCCAAACAAACAGAAAAACAAAAAAAAAAGTCACGATCGCGATCTGGGGTGGCAATTCGGCGGGAGGTCCTTCGCTCCGAGCAGGACTGAGGGACCGTCCACTGAATTGCCGCCAAACAGCTGGACGTGCCGCCCCTCTCCGAAGTGGCTGCCCCAAGCACCTGCTTGGTAAGCTGGTGCCTGGAGCCGGCCCTGAATTCATTCCTTGAATGGAATGGAATTGGGGAGATTAACCGGAGAACAGCTAAGGGAGTCCAGGAGAGTTTGTTGCTGCCCATTGGTAGGGCTTTTCACCCCCAGCCCCAGCTGGACAGCATGGGGGACAGTTCCCTGGTGCTACTGCTGGGAACCCTGATAACTAAGGCAACTTGGTGGGGGCAGGACATTGTCAGAGACGCACACAATCTGGCATCCTGGTATGAGGACGAAGGCAGGGCAGTGTCTGATGCAGTGTGCCAGCATGTGGCAGTGTTTTTCACCCACAGCCCTCAGAGCTGGGGGAGTGATCACCCCATGATGCAGATGGGAAACTGAGGCCCAGAGAGAGACATGACTTACCCAAACTCACACAGAGAATAGGTGGCACAGCTGGGAATTGACCGGGGCCTCCTGGCTCCCTAGCTTGCATCTTGTGCATGGGGTCCTGCCTAATTCTGTAGAACAGAGACCCACTGACTTCCCCAAACTTGACAGACCGTTCCACAATGATACCCAGTGCCCTGCTCTTTGAAGAGTGCTGGGCTGTATTGGGGTGATCTCCCATCCAGGCAGTGCAGTGCTGGGCTGTATCTGGGCGACTTCCCCTCCGGACGGTGCAGCGTCATCTCTAAGTCCTCTCTGGTCCCTGGACCTGGACAGCCTGGTGCTGTGCTCTATTTGAATGGGGCTATTGCATTTGGAACCTCTGGAGCTGTTTTCAAGTATTTTTGCATCTCACTTCGGCAGTGCTGAGCAATATCCCAGTGGTTTTGTATCCAGACAGAGCAATGCTGGGCAGGATTTGCATCCCCTCCACACTGTGCAGCATTGCACAACTGGCACATTGTCTGAGTTGTATTGTATCTGGAAAGAACAGCACTAGGCAACATCTGGCCCTGCTATGTTGTTCTGGATCTGATCGGGCTCCAGACAGCTCCGTGCTGGGCAGTGTCTGAGTGATAGTGTCCAGTCCTGCTGTGTGCTGTTGTACCAAGTCCTCTCCAGATAGGGTCATGCTGTGCTTTTCCATTTGAGCAGTACCATGTTAATTCTGTGTGTCTTTCTATTGTACAGTGGAGTATCCTGTTATATCCACCTGCTTTTCTCTCTAGACACTGCAGTGCTAACTTGTGTGTGAGTGATCCCCATCTACGTTGGGCAGTGCTATGCTGTGAAAGTAAAAGTAGCCCACGCTGCAATGTCTAGCATCTTTTCAGGGACAGGAACTCTGCAAAGTGACTTCATTCCCTCAATGGCATGCACCAGGAGCTTCCTTTCACCTGCGCTACATCAGACCGTTTGCCATTGGGATGGCAGAAACATTTGCAAAATAGCTTCAGATGGTTGAAATTTTTCTTTGAAGCTCCCTCCCCTGCAGAAAATGGCTTTTCAATGGAAATTTTTCATTTTGCGCCATTGTTTTTAATGAAAATCTGGAAACTGATAATTTTTCAGGAACAATTTTCAGATTTTGTTTTACCCAAAACAGTTTTTGAAAACCAAAATTTTATCCCCAAAATACTGAAAAAAATAAAATAAAATAAAATAAATATATTTCCTAAAAAGGGTTTTCAATAAACAAATCTGGGGAAGAGGGATTTTGGGGTGTTTTTTTTTTCATTTTAAAAAACCCCAAAATATTTTTGTGGGAAATTTAGAGAAAAAAATCTTTTTTTTCTTTTTCTTTTTCTTTTTTTTTAAGAAATGTCTCTCAAAAAATAATTGGTATTTTTCCACATGTGCAATACCAGAGTCCTTAGAAGTAGAATACTGAGAACCCTAATCTGACATGAATTTTCTTCCCAGGCCCTTTTCACTGGGGTGTTGATTTTACAGTGATTCTTCTTTGCAGTGATGCCAGTTGTCTAGTTTATAGGTATGCGTAACGTATTCCTGTATATTTAAAATAGGGTAACTGATTAGTGTTGTAGTTTTTTTTTTCTTGTGCTTAGAACACAGGAGTGAAAACCTGGGTGCCTAGGTTCTTTACCCATATCTGCCACTGACCTTGGTTCTTATGTCTCCCTGTCTATGAAATGGAGATAATATCATTTATGCACTTCAGAGCAGGGTTGGGAGGCTGAGTGAAATAATGTTTGCAAGGTGGGTTTTGATCATTGGTGAAAGGTGCTGTAAAGATACACTTTAAGATGACAATGGCTTAATTAGTGTGTGCATACTGCCCTCTGCTGAACAGGATTGGAACTGCTCAACTCTGTATCATAGATACTGTACTGCTGGCCTCTAAGGAAGATCTTCTTTTAACTCACGGGGTTTGTGCCTGATGGTTTGTAGCAGGAAGATCTGAATTCAAGAGGTTCCAGGTGGCACACTGCTACCATGAGGTTCCAGGTGGCACAGTGCCAGCTGCAAAGCCCCAGATAGGCACTGTAAAATTATTACTTAACATTGTCACCACACCAGACAGGGAGTCAGAAGGGCAGATGCTGAGTAGTGCATGAACAATGCTAGGGATTTCTCAAAGTGAAAAACCAAGCACCACCAAGCTGCGTCCTTGAAGGCATCCGTGCTCACTCAGCTCCAGACGTGCTCTGAGACTTGACAGGTAGTGAATGGCTCTCCGCCACATAACCCAGTTAGCACTTATATAACCACTGATCTGTAGGCACTTTACCAAGTATCATCATCTGCATGTTACAGATAGGGAAACTGAGGCATTGAGCCAGGAAATAACTTACCCACGATCACACAGAGAGCTGGGAATAGAACGTTAAGTCTCTGGGCTACCAGTTCTGGCCATTAGGCCACACTCTTCCCACTAACTTTGGCTAACCTTTCAGAGCCACGTCTGTTCCACCCAGCAGCTTCCCTTTAATGGTCCATGAAATACAGCCATGAAATAACCTTGCTAACTAGAGCACGAGTCCACCTGCGCTTTGAAATACCTTCCAGATGTGGCAGGAAGCTCTTGGGTTTTTGCATGATCAGTTTAGCATGCTGCTTGATCTAAATGGCAAATCGGTGATTAATTTCATGCTGAAAGCAGGAGTTTGGAAGTAGGGATGGGAACTGGGTATGAGCACATTAGCCCTTTCCCTACCTTCACACTTTGAGATGTGCAGTAATTTAGTGATTAATTTAACGATGGAATACTTTTCTCTTTGCCAAGGGATCAGCAAAAAGTTGTCTGGTTTAGTGCACTCATTACGCCGGTACTTTCTTGGTGAGACACAATATTATGCTTTAGCAATTACAGCACCTGGGCTTTTCACAAATTACTTGGAATCTCTCTCTCACTCTGATTCTAATTCTCTCACTGGCAAAGCTCTTCAGGTTTTGGGGTTTGGGGTTGGTTTTATTCGCCTAAATAATTGCACATCTCCTTGTTATGTCATGAGTGCTATTCCTCCCCCACCCGCCCGCCCAATTACCCACCTTCCCCTCCCCCTCTCAACATGCTGTTGCTGCTGCATGTGCAGAGAGAAGTGTAGGAACAGCACACTAGACAATAATATTGTACTGGGCTCACAAGGGTGTGTTCCCCTCTCTTCTTTACATCCGTACTCACACCTGTGTGCTGAGCCACACAGTGGGTTTCATGCCAAGCAGGCTTTTGTGAGCATGTACGAGCAGCATGAAGCCTTCAGAAATCTCAGAGAGAATTCAGTGTGCTGGTGACACTGAATGAGCCATTGTGATGCTTGGCAATTCTACCTGAAGATCTCAGAAACTTAAGTGAACTAAGCCTCCCAGCCTGACAGGCAGGTAGCATCATCCCCATTTTGCAGGTGCGGACACTGAGGCAAGAGACACTGATGCAAGGCTGCAGAATGAATCCGTGTCAGAACTCGAAATGAAACTGTACTCTGGGGGTATAATTATAACACCAAGTGTCAACACTGCGCAATACTTGTTCCAGGACACAAATGTTGGTTGTGTTTAACCCTGAATTTGCTATTTGTTATCTTTAACTCTAAGCTGCAACCCAGGATTAAATGTGACTAGCCACAAATATTTTGGTCTCGTTTGTTCTTGAATTTGTAGTTGTTCTAGTCAATGAGCATGTGTTAAAGCACAGCAAGAACTCCAGGTGTAGATAGATGTGCCCTAAGCCCTGCTCTTTTTTGCCCCATTGTCGCACAGTGAATTTGCAAACTGTGGGGGTAGAAATTGGTGAAATGTTTGTGGCTCACTGGAGAATTCTAGAGATGTGAAAGCCAGAGAGGAAAGATGTTCTTGTGGTTAAGGGATTCCAGAGCTAGCCCTTCAGTTCCCCGCTCTGCTACAAGATCCCTGTCTGATGCAAGTCACCTAATCCCTCTGCATCTCAACTCCCCATCTGTAAAATAAGGGTGCTTGTGTATTAGATTGTAGGCTCACTAGGCCGGGGCTGTTTCATACTATGTGTCTGTACAGCGCCCAGCACAACAAGGCCCTGAACTCACTTGGGGCTGCTAGGCGCTACTGGGATCACAGATTCAGTAGTAATAATTTTCTACTCTCCCCCTGCCGATCAGGTGGTACACTCCACTCAGGAACAATAGCACCCCCACCCCCTGTGGGATGGGTCTGTGCTCACAGCTGCACAGGAGAGTGCCCAACTTCTTCCCACCCCGTACCCTAGGCTGTTCAGCTGCAGCCCCATTCCATGCATGGTTGGGATGCCCTCTGCCCATCCCAGAGGCAGTGGTGCTGGTCATACCTTCTGCCCAGTTCTGGGTGCAGCAACTCCTGGCATTCCCCAGGCACACTCTGTGGCATTCAATGAAATGAAACGGTGGCAGATTCAAAGCTGATGAAAGGAAACACATGTTCACACAATGCATAATTAGACCAGGGAGCTCACTGAGTTTAGCAGGAGTCAGAGAGGGATTGGCTATTTACATGGATAATGAGTGGAGGCTAAGAGAAGTTATGGAAGGAAGATAAAACCTGGTGCTTCAGAGCTTAAGCCAATTTACTAGAAATCAGGATGAGACCAAAGGGGACTGATTATCCCACTACAGGGTTCTATCATCTTTCTCTGCAGCAGCTGGTGCTGGCCTCTGTCGGGGCTCTGATCCCCACACTATGCCTACACTCACAGTGTGTGTAGTCCTTATAGGGAAACAGTGCCAGATCTTTGCATCCATCTGTGAATTCACACGTACCTCATTGCCATACTTGCTGAGCGCTGGGCACCGGGAGCAGTGTTTACTGGTGTCTTGCATGGGCAGGAAATTCTTGCACAACTATCCAGTGTCTATCTGGCTAATGGAAGGCCAGGAATTTTTCTTGGACTATAACACATGGCCAGGTCTCCATCAGCTCCTTGCAGTGTGTTAGGGATGCCAGCCGGAACGGGGCAGGGAGACTGTGACAGTGTGTTCTCCCTTCACGCCAGGAATCCTGTGGCTAAGCTCTGACCATGGTACAGCAGCCCCGCCTGTGCCTGGTTGACTGGTAATATTATGCTGTGCAATCAGCTTTAAAGCTGTTTTTTAATTAAAGGAATAAAGTGCCAGTGTGGGCTCAGATTCTGTCTAAAAGGATGGCAGGCCCAGCACAGCTCCTGGCTCACTGGTATCTTTTACAGTAACGGGAACCCTTGGTTTGTTGCCTTAAATCTCCAGGCTGAGATCACTGCATGGCCTCTCTGTCACCTGTCAGCAAAGAGGACAAGCCAGTAGCAGACCTGGCATCTGTTCCAGGTGGGCTCAAGAGTCCAATTCAGATTCTGTGCCTCCTAGGAATTTCACCCTCAGCATGATCCAGGTGGAGACAGAAATCCAACTCCGGTTTTGGTTGGGGAGCTGGCTCAGTGCCCTTCTCCCTGCTGCAGAGTCTGATGCTTTCATTCCCAGAATCCTGGTACCTCCTCAGAGCAGCAGCCCTAGGATGGGAGGCCAATGCACTCGGAGATGGACTGTCTCCCCCTTCTCCACCTCCTCCTCCTCTTGGGCCTACAGCCGTGCAGGGCAGGGAGTGAAGCAGAGCCACAAAAGGCCATAGAGCCCTCCTCAGCCCCAGGGATCCCTGCTCAGACCGCTGAAGGCCCCGTCATGGTGTCCCCCACCCCTGCCATGGCAGCCCAAACAGCTCCTGCTCAGGGCCATGCTTAGGGACTCCAGGGAGGATCTCCGCACATGGGAGAATTAACTAGTGGGGCTTCAAGCAGCATCAGTGCACCTTGTGCATCCTGTGCGGATTTCACTCCTTGTACAGTGGGGGGGAGGGGAAAGCTGGCACCCACCTCCTCCCTTTGCTCCCTGGCTACAGCCCCTGGCCCAGAGGTGGCTCATGGGAGAGGAGCATCCATGCTATGTAATCCCCATGCAGCATTCCTTCCTGTGGCCTTGGTCCTCTCCAGGGGCGCTAAGAGACCTAAGGGCATTGTGTTCCTGGCCAGTTTCTCCCCTACCCCCATCCCTCTCTCTCGCTCACCCCATCTCATTCATATTCTCGCTCTCTCTGTGTCAGTGATCATCTGGGCTAAGACACTCTGACAATCTGCTTCAGTAAAGTAAAAAAGCCAAATCCTACTTCATATTTAAATCCAGCTCCCCGCTGCTGCTGGGTCACAGCTCTAGCCGCATTTAGCCTCGTCCCCCTTTTAAATAAAAAAAAGCCAAGAGCGCATATCTAAAAATAGCTCCAGCTCAGTTGCCTTAGCTCAGCACTAATCCTTGGGTGCTGCTGCCATGCGCCAGGCGCGCAGGGCTGGAAGTGCCTGATGCTGGCCAGGGACAGAAGGGCTTGCCTTAGGACATTAGGGGAGCAAAAGTCCCTGGGATTTCCCAATGGAAGGTGATATCAGGGACTCAGACCCATTACGGATTCCATGGCACTTTCTGTGAGAGAAACAGTGCTGAGCCCAGCATCCTGGCCAGAGCCCAGCAGGAAGGATTGTACTCTGCCTCCTTCAATTCCCCTGCCATCTCAGAGGAGTCTGGGGGGGACATCTGCAAAGAAAAATCCACAGTGTCAAGTCTCAGAGCTTGGCTCGGTGGATTTGGGCTATGAGGCTCAGGCTGCGGGGCTGAAAATAGCAGTGGAGATGTTCCTGGGGCTGGAGCCCGGGCTCCAAGACCCTCCCTCTTCTCCGGGTTTCAGAGGCCAGGCTCAAGCCTGAGCCCCATTGCAACCTGTAGCCCCACAGTGCCAGCTCCACTCCTGCTTCTGGGCATAAATCAATCCTTAATTAATGAGAGCTAGGAAGTAATTTCCCCTGGGGGCAGGTTATCCCATAACTGTGGGGATTGTTGCACCTGCCTCACAAGTCTCTAGTGCTGGCCATTTTGGGAGACGGGATACTGAGCTAGATGGACCCCTGGATCCAGTCTGGCAGTCCCTGTACTCCCATATGTGTTGGTGATTCCTCTACTAACTCAGCTGATAACGTACTTGGAGATCTTTAGATAAATGGTACAAAATGCACACAAAGTTCTTATTATCAGCATGACAGCTGGTTGGAAAGAATTTTTTAGGAAAAATTTCAAAATCTGTTTCATTCTGCAGGTTTTGAATTGGAACCATTCTTGGTTTATTTCAAATCTTTCATGGATTTATAATAGAAATATTTCAGGTTTTGGGGGGGTGGTTCCTCATTTCTTTTGTCTATAAAAAATTGGGGGAATAGAAAATAAAAGTGGGGAGAAAAAGGAAAAATCGCAACTTTTTTTTCTCTTTTGGTTTGCACTCAAGAAAAATAAACAATTTAGGACATGAAATTTTTATTTAAAAACTGCCTTTCTGATGAAAAAAAAAATGGAAAATGTCAACCAGGTGTTGTTCTACTTTTGGATCAAAGGTGCTATACACAGGCTTGGTAGGATTAGATTTTTTTATTGGTAAATGTTAATTTCACTGTATACACACAAACTGATTAAAGATATTTCCATTGAATAATAATCAAAATATACAGGTGGGCAATATAAGAAAAATGCTACTTGAGAACTTATTAGAGTTTGACTTAAGGATATTTATTATGTATACACCTCCACCCCGATATAACGCGACCCGATATAACACAAATTAGGATATAACGCGGTAAAGCAGTGCTCTGGAGGGGCGGGGCTTTGCACTCCGGAGGTTCAAAGCAAATTTGATATAACACGGTTTCACCTATAACACGGTAAGATTTTTTGGCTCCGGAGGACAGGTAGAGGTGTATTTTGAAATGTGATGTTGACAATTTGTGTTTTAACAGTTATAAAGCTTTACCTTTTTGAATCTCAGTGTCTACTGCTGTTAAATAATTGTCTAACTCCCCTATAGTCTGGCCTCCCTTTTAATTTCCCACAACTGTGAAAATTTAAATAGATAAAATAAAAAAACTTAAAAATAAACATTGATATTATCCATTGTAATTATGCAAAGTAAACATCGAATTCTGCCAAGCCTATGTATACATATCATCCCTTCTCAGTGTCATTGGAATGAGCTATTGTCTTGTATTATTTTTTTTATTAAAAAAGTATTTTCTGAGTTATTGGGCTGGGGATAAAAGTATCATTTAAGTACAAACTGATGATGGTGTAGGAGAGCCCAGAATCCAACCCCTATGAAACTCAATCGTATGTCACTTATCATGTAATATTCCAGCTATCCCTTTCATGAGCTGTGATCTTTCCTAAGTATTAACATTGTTATTATAGTAGCCAGGGAACTTATAAATGTGTGTATGTGGGTGTGTTTGCATTCCACTGTCTTTGCTGGCTGGAATCAGAACCACCCAACTATGTGTCATAGACAGTATATCCTGGGGATTCTCTGTCAGTTCAGGTTATAGGGGTGATCCTTTTGGGGTCAGGAAGATGTGAGTTTGGTGCCCATCCAAAGCAGGTAGTGGGCTCAGCGAGGCATGTAAAAATCCATGGATGTTTGGGATACCTGCAGAGGGATTTGGAATGGAACCTCTCCAGTAGTGCCTTTCCATTCTCTGCTCCATGGTTGCTGCTGCCCCCACTTCCCTTTCTGTCTCAAGGCACTTTGCAAACTGTCATGAAATCGCTCATTATCATTTGTCCAAACACATAGCTGGGTCATAGGGCACTTAAGGGACTTGATCATGGATACACTACAAGTCAGTAGTTTAGGTACAGAGGTAGGAGCAGAAGCCAGGACTCTAAGACTCCTGCTGTAACCACCAGATCACAATTTCCTCCACTAAATTTATTAGATCTTTTGTCAGAGAGGCAGTCTTCAGAGCCTGCTTCAGGCTGTGCAGGAAAGAGAATTTGAGCCCAGCAAAGGACCCATCCTATAATGTAAGGTTACGTATGTGATTGGTGCCTTGAGTTGAGCGACACCACCTAGTGGCTCTGGGTGTGCAAATCAAGTGTCCGTCTCTGGGTGCCCCTGCCTTGTGTGTTTATCTCTTGTAAGCCCCTTCCCCACTGCAGTGTGAAGAGAGCATCTATTTCTCTTGGCTTTGCAAATGGTCAAGAGGCTGTTTCAGCCCAAACTGATTGTTAGCCCTGCACCTGAGCTTTCCAAAGTGCAAGGCACCACATAGCTCCAAGGTTTTGAACCACAGTCAAATGTTTTGCTGCTTTGTTTTCATGTGCTTAACCCGCTGGCCTTTATTCCTTTTGGCTTCCTCTATCCTTTGTAATCATCTCAGCTTCCCCGACTCTCCTTCTCTTGCCTGCCCTAGCATGGCAAAGTTGCTTTACTTTTTTATTTTTTAACAATCACTGGCATGCTGGAGGGCACCTGTGCTGGTAATCCTCACTCCCACGGGACACGTCAGAAACTCACACCCTCCAAACATGGTTTGATTCTGGACCCTCCACGCTGTGAGTCAACTGGAGTTGCATGACCGAGCTTGAAAGTTAATCATAGAAGATTAGGGTTGGAAGAGACCTCAGGAGGTCATCTAGTCCAACCCCCTGCTCAAAGCAGGACCAATCCCCAGACAGATTTTTGCCCGGATCCCTAAATGGCCCCTCAAGGATTGAACTCACAACCCTGAGTTTAGCAAGCCAATGCTCAAACCACTGAGCTATCCCTCCCCTGTACGTTGGAGGCTGGCTAGCCCCTTTAAATGAAGCACTCCCAGCCTGGGCCTAATGAGGGATGAGCTGACACCTGAGTCAGAGGATGAGGAGGAAGCCACAGAGAGGAAATGGGGGGTGTTAGCGCAGGGGCTGAGGCTAGAGCTTGGAAAGAATCTGTGGAAAGCTGAGCCCCAGAAAGAGAATGGCAGGAAGAAGCTTGACCGTCCTTCAGGAAAGAAGGTAGGCCTGGGGGAGCAGAGATCTGGGAGGGAGTGCATGGACAGCCCTGACTGATAGCCGGTGTAACAGTCCACCTGCAGTGTTGCCTAGTGGATAGAGCACTGGTTCTGGTCTCAGGAATAGGGGGTCTAGTCTCAACTCTTCTGCTGGGTGACCTTGGGCAAGTTGCTTCACTGCTCTGTGCCTCAGTTTCCCCAGCTGTAAAATGGTGCTGGCCTCCTTTATAAAGTGCTTGGAGATCTCCTGGTGAAAAGCAGGGTCTGGTTACATTCCAATGGCCAGCTCCTTCCGGGGGGATGCAGTGCCGGCAGGACTTAGGGTGCTGCGGGTATTTTCACCTCCATCTTGTGCCCCCCCCCTTGCTCAGAGCAGATGTCAAGGACAGCAATGTCAGGGGAAAGTTAGCCTAGTGTGGCAGGACCTAGTGGTGATGGGGGAGACAGAGCATGGGACAACGCCAGTCTGAACATGAGGAGAAGCTTGCTGTGGTGAGATCCCTCCCCCAAAGAGTTCACCATCAAATCAGACAAAGGGAAGCAGGGGAAATAGATGGGCAAGTGATCTGCCCGAGGTCACACCAGGCAGCTGGGAAGACACCCCCATAATCTGTGCCCTCTCCCCAGGCCACCCTGCCTCTGCCATCTCTTGCTTCTGGGGCATCAGAGACCAGATGGCCCAAAGGCTCTGCGGCAGGTATGCGCTGCTGCAGCAAAGCCCCTGCTTGCCCATCGGGCTGCCTGGCCTGGCAGTCAGCGTAGTGGGCTGACAGTCAGGAGGCCCATGTGCTGTTTGTGACACTGAGCTGCAGTGCCCACTGTCCTCCCCATGGTTAGTCACTTACAGCAGTGCAACGGGGGTGAAAAGAGCAGCCAGGGCTCGGACTGGAGAACGCTAATGGGCCAGTATTTTGTGCCCACTTTTCCCAGTGTGGCCAGCTGCCTGGGGGAGGGTGGCGGAAATGGAGAGGGATGTGAGGAGCTGTGTGGAGACTGGGGGCGTATATCATCCTGAGCCCTGCCCCTATTGCATCCAGAGGAAGCTGCAGGGTAGATGCACTGGGCTCTGCGTCTACAATCCCCTGGCTCCAAGGAGCCTGCCTCTGAGCAGGATCTGAGGGTGCCGGTTCAACCTGAACTCTCTACACCCCAGGCCCTCCAGCAAACCCATACCCCCCCCACACACACACCTGAGAGCACTTGGGCAACTGGCAGGCTCCAGGGCGCAATGCTGTCCCAGGGAGTGACAGACCTGCCTGAAGGTTGGTATCATCTGATCAGGGTCAGTCAAGATTTGAGGTCCCCCCAAGCCTCTCTCCTGGGGCCATCTGCCCCCCTTTGCTACTCCTCCCCAGGGTGCTTCCCCCACAGCCAGCACACCATGCTATGTTGCTTGTTGCCTTAACCCAGCCAGCTGGAGCAGCTGTCCCAGATGGGTGGAGAGGTGCCAGGGTCAGGTACGTGGCACTGGCCCTTCTGTGCCAGGAGATGAGGCACCAGAGAAGGGCGGCAAGGAAAGCTGTGGAGCTGGTGCTCCCTCCTCACATTACACAAAGGCTGGATATGTGCAGCAAGGTCAGAAAAACTGCAACCTGGGGTTTCTTTTTCTGCTTCTCAGCTATAGCACGGAACTGAGGAGCTGATTGTGTAACAATGGCCTGTGGACAGACTGCAGCAGCTCAGAGAGCAGAAGAGGGAACCTCCTTTCTTCTAGGGACCGGGCTGGTATTAATCCCTATTCCACCCTGTTCGCTCAGGAAAGGGGCAGCTGGGGGCTTTTGGCCAGGACAAACCAAGCAGCAAGGGTTAGTCATTATATCACCACTGTCTCATCTTCCATGTCAACCACAGACTCCAAGCCCCGGTGTTCGGTTTTAAACCCCTGTATGGGTATGTCTACACTACGAGAGTAGTCCGATTTTACTTAAATCGAATATGTGGAATCGATAGTACAAAGTCGAACGTGTGTATCCACACTAAGGACAGTAATTCGACTGTGTGAGTCCACACTAACGGGGCAAGCGTCGACATTGGAAGCGATGCACTGCGGGCAGCTATCCCACAGTTCCCGCAGTCCCCGCTGCCCATTGGAATTCTGGGTCGAGCCCCCAATGCCTGCTGGGGAAAAAAATGTGTCGAGGGTGTGTGACGTTGTGCAGTCTATATGGTTTTATAAAAACTTGATAATAAGTCAATATAATGTAACTGAGATAGTTTTAGAGAAA
Organism: Trachemys scripta elegans; assembly: GCF_013100865.1. Taxonomy (NCBI): domain Eukaryota; kingdom Metazoa; phylum Chordata; order Testudines; family Emydidae; genus Trachemys; species Trachemys scripta. The sequence goes on from NC_048307.1 coordinate 40,950,906, forward strand.
ATACGGTAATAAGTGAATGTAAGTAACTGGGATATGCCTCATGCAAAAGGTCTCTTGTAAGGTATCATTACAAAGCTTATAATCTACTGAGTGTGATCATCTGATTTGTATAAATATACCACTCTTGTATCTAAAACTAGAAATATAAAATGTAACTCTGAGGGCCTATTGTAATTGTGTAAAGTGTGGACCATTAATGATGGTTTGGAATCTTGATGACTCCCATTGTCTGCAGATGGCTGTATTTACCTGTGAGTCTTCCTGTATATGTGTGTGCTGGCAAGTGAGTAATGAAGTCTTGCAGTGACATGTGATCATGTCACCTGAACTGGAATCCATCTTTAACCTGGTGCTTTTCCAGTGAGGGGGGGTGGAAACCCAGAGAGACAAAGAGTTCCCGCCTTATGCAAAAGATATATAAAGGGGGGAAGAGAACAGAGAGGGAGGAGCCATCATGAAAAATCCCCTAGCTACCACCTGAGCTGCAACAAGAGCTGTACCAGGGGAAAGGATTGTGCCCAGGCCTGGAAGATGTCCAGTCTGAGAAAAACTTACTGAAGCATCTCTGAGGGTGAGATTATTTGTATTTAGTTTGATTAGGCATAGATTTGCGCATTTTATTTTATTTTGCTTGGTGACTTACTTTGTTCTGTCTGTTACTACTTTGAACCACTTAAATCCTACTGTCTGTATTTAATAAAATCACTTTTTATTTAGTAATTTACTCAGAGTATGTATTAATACCTGGGGGAGCAAACACCTGTGCATATCTCTCTATCAGTGTTATAGAGGGCGAACAATTTATGAGTTTGCCCTGCATAAGCTTTATGCAGGGTAAAACGGATTTATCTGGGTTTAGACCCCATTGGGAGTTGGGCATCTGAGTGCTAAAGACAAGCACGCTACTGCGAGCTGTTTTCAGGTAAACTTGCAGCTTTGGAACAAGTGATTCAGACCCTGGGTCTGTGTCTGGAGCCAGACGGGAGTGTCTGGCTCAGCAAGACAGGGGGCTGGAGTCCTGAGCTGGCAGGGAAGACAGAAGCAGGGGTAGTCTTTGCACATCGGGTGGCAGCTCCCAAGGGGGTTTCTGTGATCTAACCCGTCACAGGGTGGTTTTGGGTAACTGTCGTCATCCAACTGTCACTCCCGCCCTCCCTCCATGAAAGCGCTGGCGGGCAATCAGTTTGCGCACTTTTCTGCTGAGTGACAGCGTGGACGCCACAACACTGCGAGCATGGAGCCCGCTGCGACCATCGCTGCAGTTATGGCTGTTGTCAACACCTCGCACCTTATCATCCACCTTTTCCAGAGGCAGATGCTGAGAAATCGGGCGAGGAGGCTACGGCAGCGCAGTGAGGACATGAAGTCTGAGAGTGGCACAGACCTGTCACAAAGCACGGGACCCCGCGCCGTGGATATCATGGTGGCAATGGGTCATGTTGATGCTGTGGAACGGCGATTCTGGGCACAGGAAACAAGCACGGACTGGTGGGACCGCATAGTGCTGCAGGTCTGGGATGAATCACAGTGGCTGCGAAACTTTCGCATGCGGAAGGGAACTTTCATGGAACTTTGTGAGTTGCTGTCCCCTGCCCTGAAGCACAAGGACACCCGGATGTGAGCAGCCCTGACTGTCCAGAAGCGAGTGGCCATAGCCCTCTGGAAGCTTGCAACACCAGACAGCTACCGGTCAGTCGCGAACCACTTTGGTGTGGGCAAATCTATCGTGGGGGTTGTTGTGATACAAGTAGCCAACGCAATCGTTGAGGTACTGCTGTCAAAGGTAGTGACCCTGGGAAACGTGGAGGTCATCATAGATGGCTTTGCCGTGATGGGATTCCCAAACTGCGGTGGGGCTATAGATGGAACTCACATTCCTATCCTGGGACCGGACCACCAGGCCAGCTAGTACATTAACCGAAAGGGCTACTTTTCAATGGTGCTGCAAGCACTGGTGGACCATGGGGGACGTTTTACGAACATCAATGTCGGATGGCTGGGCAAGGTTCATGACGCTCGTGTTTTCAGGAACTCTGGTCTGTTTAGACGGCTGCAGGATGGTATTTACTTCCCGGACCACAAAATAACTGTTGGGGATGTGGAGATGCCTATAGTGATCCTCGGGGACCCAGCCTACCCGCTAATGCCCTGGCTCATGAAGCCCTATACAGGCGCCCTGGACAGTGAAAAAGAACTCTTCAACTACCGTCTGAGCAAGTGCAGAATGGTGGTGGAGTGTGCTTTTGGACATCTCAAGGGGAGATGGAGAAGCTTACTGACTCGCTCTGATCTCAGCGAAACCAATATCCCCATTGTTATTGCAGCTTGCTGTGTGCTCCACAATCTCTGTGAGAGCAAGGGGGAGACCTTTATGGCAGGGTGGGAGGTTGAGGCGAATAGCCTGGCTGCTGATTACGCCCAGCCAGACAGCCGTGCAATTAGAAGAGCCCAGCGGGACACGCTGTGCATCCGGGAGGCTTTGAAAGCTAGGTTCCTGAGTGAGCAGGGTAACCTGTGACTATTACGTTTGTTTACAGAGAAGCTGAACCTGCCCCCGTTTCTTTACCCAGTGAATGTTCAGTATCCTCTCCAGTTTCATACCCCGTTCACCCCCTTCCCCCCCTTCCAACACACGTTTAAAAATAAAATCACTGGAAATTTGTTAATGAACACCGTTTTCTTTATTACTGTTTTTGCGGTAAAGTGTTGAAACTGGGATGCAGACTGTGGTGGGGAGCGGGTGTAGTGTAGTGATGCAAAGGACGCTTCTAAACTCGAGGAATGATATGCTCCTGCTTCTAGAGTGGTCCGCACTGGTGGACTGGTTGTTTCAACGGAGCCTGCCACCCCTCCTGTTCGGGACTCTGTGTGTGGGGGCTATGTGACTTTCTGGCAGGGGGAGGACGGTTACAGATCCCCTGCTGCGTGGCTCTGTGATTCAGGATAAGGACCGCTGCATAAGATCTCTAACCGCCCTCCCCCGCCACACACACACACACACACACACACACAGAAAATGAAAACCACCTCCCAGACTGACCAGGGTGCCTAGTGACTGCAATGTGTGTGTGACCTGCTGCTGAACCTGCCCCCGTGTCTGTACCCTAGCAAAGGTGACTGTCCTGTCCAACTACCAACTCCCTTCCCCCCCTTCAAACAGACTGTCCTCTAAAAAAACATGATGGAAACAGTAATTAACAGAAATGTATTTTTTATTAGCAATTACACAGTTAGGGGATGAAACTGGGATGGGGGCTTGGGTGAGGCCGGAAGGAAAGGACTTATCAAATTTTGGGGAATGACAGCCTTCTGGTACTTGAGCAGTCTGCAGGGGTGGAGTGACAGTTTTCACGGACTCTGCCGCCCCTCCTTCTTGGTACTTTGGGTGAGGGGGGTATGGGACTTTGTGGCGGGGGAGGGTGGTTACAGATAGACTGCAGCGGGGCTCTGTCCTCCTGCCTCCGGTCCTGCAGAACATCCACAAGGCGCCGGAGCATGTCCGTTTGCTCCCTCATTAGTCCAAGCAGCATTTGAGTCGCCTGCTGGTTTTCCTGCCACCACCTCTCCTCCCGTTCGCTGTGTGCTCGCTGGTATTGCGACATGTTCTCCCTCCACTGGGTCTGCTGGGTTGCCTCGGCTTGGGAGCAGCCCATAAGTTCTGAGAACATGTCGTCCCGTGTCCTTTTCTTTGTACGCCTAACCTGTGCCAGCCTCTGGGAGTGTGATGCCAGGATAGGTCGGGAGACAGTCACAGCTGTGGGATGGGAAAAAGGGAGTGAATTCCTCAGAAAGATAAATTTTTTGGTGAACAAAGAACATAGTCTTTCTGTGTGAACAAGACCATGCACAGCACCTATCACATGCACACTCAGGACAAGGTCGAATTCAGTGCCTGGGGTCTTGCAGTGCAGATCAGACAAGCGCGGCCGGACAGCGGAATTTGGGTAGCAGGCTGACATGGTAAGCCGTAGACTTGTGGCAGCTTAAAACTGTAATAATAGCACTGTCCTACTTTCACGTTCAAAGCAATGCTCCTAACGGCCAGTTCCTGCTGCCAGCAATCCGGCAAGCATGAACTCTGCCCCTGTCCCATGCCCTCGCGGCTGTCCCCGGGAAAGATCCCTGTATGCTGCCCCTCTCCCGCCTCCACCGCATGGCTGTAAACCGTCGGTTACAGTTCTGTAAAGGAACAGGCAAGCAGTCCCAATACTAACATTTCCCTAATTTAAAGCAGGTCACCATGAGCGACATCACTCTGATGTGGATTTCAGAGAGCGACAGAGAACGCATGCTTCGTGAAAGCCTGCAAAGACCAGGGCCGTATGCCGCCATGCTCTGCAAGGCAATGATCCCGGAGTACTTGCTGCTAGCCTGGCGCGGGAACGTTTCCTACTATGGAGGACACAACAAGGCCGCTTTCCCAAGGAACCTCATGCAAAGGCTTCCCAATTACCTCCAGGAGAGCTTCATGGAGATGTCCCATGAGGATTTCAGCTCTATCCCCGGACATATAGACCAAATTTTACTGTAGCTGCACTTGCAAGGACTAAACAGTAGAGCACCTAGGGCAAACCAATCATGATAAACCAGACATTGTTAGATTTTTTGGCAGTAGTTGCACTACCAAAGACTAAAACTTTAAGCGCCTAGGGCAAATTAATCATGAAAAACCCACTGTTAATATTAATGTTCTGTTCAAAATAAATCTTTACATGTTTATAACACTTACCGACTGATCCTTCCCCTGATTCTGGGTCCGGGTTAACACCTGGGGACGGTTGGTAGGGGATCTGGGTGAGGGTGAAGAAGAGATCCTGGCTGTCTGGGAAATCAGCATTGTAAGTGCTGTCGACTGCCTCGTTCTCCTCATCTCCTTCCTCATCTTCCCCGTCCACTAACATCTCCAAGGAAGCGGGCATCGACAATATCCCATCCTCAGAGTCCACAGTCAGTGGTGGGGTAGTGGTGGCGGTCGCACTTAGGATGGAATGCAGTGCCTCGTAGAAACGGCATGTCTGGGGCTGGGATCCGGAGCGTCCGTTTGCCTCTTTGGTCTTCTGGTACCTTTGTCTCAGCTCCTTGATTTTCACATGGCACTGCGTTGCATCCCGGCTGTATCCTCTCTCTGACATGGCTTTTGAGATCTTCTCGTAGATCTTTGCATTCCGTCTTTTCAATCGCAGCTCCGAAAGCACGGACTCATCGCCCCACACAGCGATCAGATCCAAGACTTCCCGATCAGTCCATGCTGGGGCCCTCTTTCTATTCTGAGATTGCATGGCCATCTCTGCTGGAGAGCTCTGCATCGTTGCCAGTGCTGCTGAGCTCGCCACGATGTCCAAACAGGAAATGAGATTCAAACTGCCCAGACAGGAAAAGGAATTCAAATTTTCCCGGGGCTTTTCCTGTGTGGCTGGTCAGAGCATCCGAGCTCGGACTGCTGTCCAGAGCGTCAACAGAGTGGTGCACTGTGGGATAGCTCCCGGAGCTATTAGCGTCAATTTCCATCCACACCTACCCTAATTCAACATGGCCATGTCGAATTTAGCACTACTCCCCTCGTTGGGAGGAGTACAGAAGTCGAATTTAAGAGACCTCTATGTCGAACTAAATAGCTTTGTTGTGTGGACGGGTGCAGAGTTAATTCGATTTAATGCTGCTAAATTCGACATAACTTCCTAGTGTAGACCAGGCCTATGACTCCACTGAGAGGATGTGCACATGGGACCAGGGAGTGGAGGGATGTCCTTTCACCATTGGGGCTGTAAGATCAACCCTCGCTTAAGGCACAATGAGAAATAAACCAGGGAGTCTATCCCCGATCAGCCTTTATTTACTTTGCAAAATCATCCAAGAATTATACTCCCAAGAGAAACAAAGCCAGAATAGAAGGTGGTGTTGGGGGAACCCAGGACTGAGGAGCAGTGACAGAGATATGGGAGGGTCCAGGATTGGAGCAGGAGGGGGCATTGCAGGTCAGAACTGAGGGGCATTGGTAGAGCTGGGGGTGGCCCTGGGCAGGAATAGCTAGATCCAGAGTGACACATCAGCATCTTAAGCAAGAAGGCTTTAGAAGGGATCATGTGGGAGCCTGCATTTGAGGTGAAAAATCCCCCTACATAATTTAGGACCCGCCCATTCTACTACTCCAAGGGCTTACGAACAGGTGCGCATAAAGGACTAGATTAACCCCTTGATGCCAGGAGCTGGAACTGCCTGTTGTGAAACACGCATCCAGCCATGGGCGCATTTGCAATCATGTGGGTTAAAAACAAACATTTCCCAGTGCCTTTGGAGCACAGCTCCTTGCAGTGGAAGGGCGCAGTCACCTGATGTCCCTTGGGAGCCGATGTTCCGAGCTGTCATCTCCTGCACATCACCGACCTACACCAAAGGACTGCCTGTAGATGAGTGAAATGTGCTGATTGTACACAAAACGAACAGGTGGGGGTGGAGAACGCAGAACGCTGCCAGCAGGAGATGCTATTTACCAGTCTTGGACCTGCTGAGAGGATGGCAGTTTCCAAGAGAGTGAAGGGAGCAGGATCAAATGCAGAAGTGAATAGCAAGAGCATTTGCAAAGGGGAATGATGGGAGAGGATTGACGGTCAGTCCGGAACTTGTGCTGCGGATGGGATGTTCTGGTTTGTGAAAGGCCCTTGCTGATAACTCAGGAGATCAGCTGTTTTGCTTGGCTGAGCTTCATGGGAACGTTCTGTTTGCTTTCCATGTGTGTGAGTCCACATCTCACACACCCACATGGCCCCCGCTCCTGGGTTTGGCTCTGAGGTGAGGTCCAAACAAACCCAAAAGACTGAAAGCAAAATTCAGCGTGAATCAATGACTTTCAGCTTTTTTAGGGGGTGGAGGGAAGGGGTCGAAATTGCAAAATTTGCATCATTTGAATTAGAGATGTGTCTGAACTGGAACCCCAGATCTGATCTGCCCAGCCCTGTAATGGGCAAAACCAGAACCGCAGATCCAAACCCTCCTGTCCCTGAAGGTTTGAAATCCAGATAAGAACTTGGGCTTTCTGGTGTCCATTTGAGGGTCTCCAAACATGTTAATTTATTAATTGAGCCTTACAATCCCTGTGTGAGGCAGCCAAGGATTAGTATATCTGTTTACAGATGGGGAAACTGAGGCACAGTAACTTTCTCATGTCTACAGAGGGAACAAGCGATGGACCATTTGAAACCACTAGACTACACTGACTCTCCTGGCTAGGACTAGAACCCAGGAGTCCTGACTTCTGGTCCCATTCTATCCCCTAGACAACATTCTTGAAGAAACAAAGCAGATGACAGTCCATGTCCCTTTCACTAAAGAGGCAGCGCATTCTGAGATGTGGCTGTGTTCCTGCTTCCTGTATGTGCATCCATTGCTCCCCTGGTGTTAATTGATGCTGAGGTTAGCAGCACTTTCTCTAGTGGAATCTGGACAGCCCCTGTCACTTACAGACAGAGACAGCTGTAATGTGTGCTCTGCAGCTCTGCTGACTGCTGTGGCTTTAAGAAAGGCAGGGTGTGAGGTTTCAAGAAGCCTGAAATGTTGTAAGCATCTCTCTCTGATGCTTGCTGGCTGTAACCTCTAGTCTTGTATTTCACTTGGACAAGCTGGGGATTGGAGCCCATTGTTGGCTGAAATGTATAAAAGTGGGCCGAGAGGATATATGGCCTGTGGATAGGAGCAGGGAATTGAGAGCCAGAACTCCTAAGTCACGGAGCAGGACCCATCACTGATTTGCCCCATGATCTTGGATGTTGCTTCACCGCTCTGTGCCTCAGTTTCCCATTGGTAAAATGGGGATAATAAAATACCCCTCCTACTTCGCAAGGAGGTGGTGTTGCATACTTAATGCCGGTAAGAGATCTTGGGTAGAAGAAATGAGCAGGATCAGCTATCATTATTGCAACAAGTCAGTGAGCCTCTAGGTGCTTCGGCACAGCTGTTTAGAACTTCTCAGTGACAGTGGGGATAAAACACCCATTTTTCTGCTCTAGAAGCAGTGACCCCTTCCACCCAAGCTGAAGGAGAATCACCTCTTGCTTGTAAGCAACGTAGGGCTTATGATACATAGCTGAACAGTTCTGGTTCCATGCAGCAGAGGGCAGTGGTGCACACACCCACCAGCTAATACAATATTCTTATCTAAAAGAATGAATATTACAAATGATCAAAAATAAAGAGTTTCCTACTAGACCTGGCACTTTCCATCCAATGGTCCCAAAGCATTTTATAGACACTAATGAATTAAGCCAGCTACAATTATCCCCATTATACAGATGGGGAAGCAGAGGCACAGAACAGTTAAATTATTTGCACTCATATAATATGTCAACATCAGAGCCAAGAAGAGAATCCAGTTATCCAGTGCAGCTGCTCTAACCGTTGAACCGTGCTGCCTGCTCAGCCTGGCTGCTCTGATTGCCTTTTGTGTCCTCTGAGCTTGTTAATGATGTCCAACAGGTTGTTCTAAGCAAACTATATACATGTATTTAAAAAACGAATGATCTGCCCCAGCCAGTACTGACCCTTAACCCCTCGCTGTAGGTAATAGCAGCTATCTGCTGCCCCTTGACGGGACCTCACCTGCAGCTCTCAGCTCTGATTAAAACCACCACTTACGTTCACACCACAGAACCAAGGAGTCGCTCTCCCATATGCCATGTTGGTGTCTGCAGGAATGGAGGATCTGGGCCAGTTGGTGGGGCGAGACACTCAGGTACACGCATGCCACACGGCCCACTATGTACCGTGTCAGATGTGGATGTGGTCAGTCCAAGGGAACTTCCCTTTGCATAGTGTCTTTCAGATTGAAAGGAACTGGCTTGAGCTCCCCTGCCCTGTGCTGGATGGAATCAGAGCTGCCCTGCTGTGTAGTCCTAGGATCAGTACTGCTAGGATTCTTTTAGCTTAAGAATAAAGGCCTGGATCCTCAAAGGTACTTAGGGTCTGAACTTCCATTGATTAGGAAGTTAGAAGTTTCAATATCTTTGAAGATCTGGGCCTTTAAAGTGCATGGTCCATCCCTTTGGACAGCGGGAAATACCAGAAGATCAGAAATAATGGTGACAGGAGGGAGAAATTTAGCATGGGCATGGGCAAGGGCAGAAAAAGGTATGTTTTGCCTCGACACCTGGAATAGAATGGAGAGTTGTGTGGAGAGACACAGGGAAGTTTGATTTAGTTGGTGTTGGTCCTGCTTTGAGCAGGGGGTTGGACTAGATGACCTCCTGAGGTCTCTTCCAACCCTAATTTTCTGATTCTATGAAGCAGTTCCTGGTGCCGAGCGCTGCAGCCTGCAGTGGAGAAGGCTCTCGCAGTGGCCTGATCCTGTGGAATGACCAAAAGGAGGCCAGTGCTAGCCAAGTCAGGTGAAGCAAGGGCCTTCTGGTCAGGAAGAGCGAGCCCGAGAATGTCCATTTGGACCCGAAACCTGAAATCGTGAGGTCAAGCTGGCTGTGTGTGCAGCCTCTTGCTGAGGGGCTGCCCCGGTCCCCACTGGAGTCTGCAGTGCTGTGTCTCTGCAGCTGGCCCCTGGCTGGCAGAGGGTCACAGAGCCTGGTGGGAACAAGATCTAGAGCCAGTTGGAGGGAAGGGGGCCACCCAAAAATGGCAGAACACAGCTGTGAAACCCTCCTAGGAGCAGTTAGAAACATTGACAAAAATCAGGCTCCAACCACCAGAGCAGATTGGGAGCAAGGTGCTCACCTAGGATTGGAGTTCTTGTGGCACCTTAGAGACTAACAAATTTATTTGAGCATAAGCTTTCATGGGCTACAGCCCACTTCATCAGATGCATAGAATGGAACATATAGTAAGAAATATATACACATACAGAGAACATGAAAAGGTGGGAGTTGCCGTACCAACTGTAAGAGGCTAATTAATTAAGATGAGCTATTATCAGCAGGAGAAAAATACTTTTGTAGTGATAACACTGCTCTACAGCCAAAATGATTCTGAAATAAATGTAGTCAAACTTTACTAATTCTGGGTCACTGAGAACAAAAATGATGCTTAAAATTGTTGATTGGCTCTAGTTTTCAAGATATGCTATTGGGTCAGTATATACCCTTGACTTGGGAATGGCGGAGGATAAGTGAGTTATAAAGGGAAGGGATCTCAATTTAACCAGAATGACTAAAATACATCTTTGACTGGATCTATGAATAAATCTGTGACTGGGTTTGGACAGTACTTGCTTTTTAGGCAAAACAATGAATGATGCAATCTGAAGCTGGTATTGCATCATACATGATATGAATTGCATCATGTTATTCCTAGAAGTCATGGATGATGCAATCATAACGAAGCTTACATCACTCTGCTGAACAAATTGCCCTATATCCTCTCTAGAAATCATACAGTGTCGTGCTCTCTTATTTGTCAGTGTTTGATTTTGCAAAGGGACACGTTTCTGTTTAGCCAAAGTGAGCAGAGATGCCTCGTACTTGTGTGAACAGTGCAGATAACTTCTGCTATGTTTGTGGTGAAGTGACTTTTGCATCACAAAAGCGCAGTATAACCACTATGGTTAAGAAAGCCTATCACCTTTATTTTGGCTGCAAAATTGGAGATCAGGACAAGAGGTGGGCCCCACACATATGCTGCAACACTTGTGCAACAAATCTTTGCCAGTGGTTGAACAGGAAAAGGAAATCTATCCCTTTTGCAGTGCCAATGATTTGGAGAGAGCCAACAGATCATACCAGCAATTGTTACTTCTGCATGGTGCCTCCAGTTGGGAAAGGTGTGTCAAAGAAGAAAAAGTGGACTGTGCATTATCCAAACATTCCATCAGATATACGCCCAGTACCCCACGGAGAAGGACTGCCGGTTCCTGATGCACCAGAATCATTCTCACTTGAGTCAGACGAGGAAGAGGAAGAGGATGAAACTTCTGGTCCTGAACCATCAATGTCATAGGACCCACATTTTCTCCCATCCTCCTCCTCTGAACCACACCTCATAACACAAGGTGAACTGAATGACTTTGTCAGGGATTTGGAACTACCCAAGAGTAAGACAGAGCTGTTGGGCTCCAGACTACAGCAGTGGAATCTCCTGGCAGGTGATGTTAGGGTTTCCATGTTCCGTGACCGTCAAAAGGATCTTGTCCCATTCTTCTTCATGGAAGGTGATCTTGTAGCCTGCAACAACTTCAATGGTGTGATGGCAGCCCTCAACATCGTTCATGATCCAGATGAGTGGAGACTGTTCATTGATTCATCAAAGACGAGTCTTAAAGCTGTTTTACTGCATAATTGCAATGTTTTGCCATCAATTCCAGTTGGTCATGCAGTCCATTTGAAGGAAACCTATGACAACATGAAACAACTTTTGAGGTGCATAAACTATGACTAACATCAGTGGCAGCTTTGTGGCGATTTGCAGGTTGTTGCTCTCTTGCTTGGTCTGCAGACTGGATACACAAAGTACTGCTGTTTTCTCTGCAAATGGGATAGTCGAGCAAGAAATTCCCACTACATCAAGAAAGATTGGCCACTCCGACAGTCATTGGAGCCTGGGAGGAAAAGTGTTCAGCATCCACCACTTGTTGAATCAAGGAAGATTTTGTTACCAGCCTTACACATCAAGCTGGGTCTGATGAAAAACTTTGTCAAGGCCATTGACAAAACACAAGCAGCTTTCAAGTACCTCCGTGGAAAATTTCCAAGGTTAAGTGAAGCTAAGATAAAGAAAGGTGTCTTTCTTGGTCCTCAGATTCATGAACTTCTTCGAGATGATGCATTTGACCATGCACTGCGTGGCAAGGAAAAGACGGCATGGAAAGCCTTCCAGTTAGTGGCAATAAATTTTCTCGGAAACAACAAGGCAGACAACTACAGGTTGTTGGTGGAAAACCTCCTCAAGGCATACAAAAGCCTTGGTTGCAACATGTCACTAAAGATACATTTTTTGCACTCTCATCTAGATTTTTTTCCACCGAACTGCGGAGCAGTGAGCGACGAGCATGGTGAGCGATTTCACCAGGACATTGCAACAATGGAGAAACATTATCAGGGCAAATGGAGCCCATCAATTCTTGCAGACTATTGCTGGACAGTGACAAGAGATGCTCCACTTAATGAATACAAGAGACAAGCCAAGAAGCGCCGAGTAGACACTGAATAGGACTAAACTATGTACATAATAGTTTTTTGCCTTTTGTTTCATAATAAATTTTATTTATATAACCCTTTTGCTGATTTTTAAAGTGTTACATAAACAGGACAGGTGAAATATTATCATGTAAAGCAATCATAAACACATGAAAAGACCTAGGTTTACAATTTATGATTAAAACTCTACTATCTACACAATATACATAGACATAAAATGTAAAAACTTAAATATCTTAGAAACAGTAACCAATCAGTTGTTTTAATTGTCATATTTGAATTCAGCACATCAAAATACATAATAAATAGCACATTTTATCTCTGAAGCAGACGACTTCTCAAAAATTGTAGACCAGTGTAATCAAGATGGCCCATTTTAGAACAGTTGACAAGAAGGTGTGAGGATACTTAACATGGGGAAATTGATTCAATATGTGTAATGACCAGCCACTCCCGGTCTCTATTCAAACCCAAGTTAATGGTATCTAGTTTGCATATTAATTCAAGCTCAGCAGTTTCTCGTTGGAATCTGTTTTTGAAGCTTTTCTGTTGCAAAATTGCCACCTTTAAGTCTGTTACTGAGTGACCAGAGAGGTTGAAGTGTTCTCCTACTGGTTTTTGAATGTTATGATTCCTGATGTCAGATTTGTGTCCATTTATTTTTTTGCATAGAGACTGGTTTGGCCAATGTACATGGCAGAGGGGCATTGCTGGCACATGATGGCATATATTACATTGGTAGATGTGCAGGTGAACGAACCCCTGATGGTGTGGCTAATGCGATTAGGTCCTATGATGGTGTCATTTGAATAATGACAGAGTTGGCATTGGGCTTTGTTCCTAGGATAGGTTCCTGGGTTAGTGTTTTTGTTGTGTGGTGTGTGGTTGCTGGTGAGTATTTGCTTCAGGTTAGGAGGCTGTCTGTATGCAAGGACTGGCCTGTCTCCCAAGATCTGTGAGAGTGCGGGATCATCTTTCAGGATAGGTTACATTTGATGATGCGCTGGAGAGGTTTTAGTTGGGGGCTGAAGGTGATGGCTAGTGGCGTTCTGTTATTTTCTTTGATGGGCCTGCCCTGTAGTAGGTGATTTCGGGGTACTCTTCTGGCTCTGTCAATCTGTTTTTTCACTTCAGCAGGTGAGTATTGTAGGTTTAAGAATGCTTGATAGAGATTTTGTAGGTGTTTGTCTCTGTCTGAGGGATTGGAGCAAATGCAGTTGTATCTTAGAGCTTGGCTGTAGACAATGGATCGTGTGGTGTGTCCTGGATGGAAGCTGGAGGCATGTAAGTAAGTATAGTGGTCAGGAGCTCTGGGTTCACGTCTCTACCATGGACTCCTGTGTAATCTCAGGTAAGTCACTGAGCTGGTCTGTGCCTCAGGGAATAATGGCTCTACCCTGCCCACAGGGCTGTGTGAGGGAAAAGACATTGAAGATTGAGAGGTTTTCAGATTTTAGGAAGATGGGGGTCATAATAGTACCTACAATAGATAGAACTGAAAGGAGGGCAGGATCCATCTGGATTCTCTGTTGAGCTGTTACTGCTTGGCTCCACCCATCCCAGGGCTAACTAGGGCAGGTTTTTTCCCTGGGACATAAGTAACTGAGGCACCCATGGATTGCTCAGATAATAGAGGTAGAAACAGGCCTGATCCAAAGATGCCATCCCTCCTCCCCAGCTTCATGGTACAGGGCCCATCAATCACTGACTGGTAATAATAGTAACACAGTGCACTGATCCCCTAGGGGACCTTGCCAACCCACTCTGGGATGGGCTCATCCTCCACCACTGCTTTTGCTGCTCTCCCAGGGAAGGGAATGTGATGATACCCACTCTGAATGGCACTATCCCCAAGCAGACAGGGTGGGAAGAGCCCTGCTTGGAGAGGGGGAAATGCCTTTTTGTTAGATGCTAATATTTTGGTAATCCACTGCAAGGAGGGGGAGGGCTAAGCACAAAGGATAGGGGTTTGGTCCCATCGACCAGGGAGTGAGAGAGAGAGAGAGAGAGAGAGAGAGAGAGAGAGTAGTATTATCTCTTTAAATATTCAAAGACATTCACTGGCTGAAATGATGTGTTATTAGTGCCGCTGAACCCGCTGGTAAAGGGGTCTAAATGACCTGTGGGTAGCCAGCACGCAGGAAGCTGTGTCTTGTATGTATGCGTCGTTATGCGGGATATGCTCTTGAGTATGCACGGAGCTAGATCTGTATCATCCATTGAAGTCCAGGGGCCCTGCTGGCTGTTCAGCATATCTGAAAAATCAGACCACTTATGCAGGTATCTAAATATGGATGTGGAGGCCTAACTTTGCCCCTAGCCAACCCCCAAACATTTTGCATGGGAGCCTTGGGCTTCATTTTCAGAGTCAACCCCAGTGAAGGCCAGGATGAGCTGCAGCTGCTCACCACTTCAAAAACTCAGTGCCACTGCTGTGTCATTACTACAAGAATAGATATAGGGGCTGTGTCATAGCTCACAGTGCTAGATGGCTGAATGAGGGGTGCAGAATGTGGCAGGGGGTGGAGTGTCTACCCCGCTCGGTGCATTAAGATAGGGAGGAATAAGGGGGTCTGGACTATGGGGGAGAGGTAGGACCATGTCTTTCTCTTTCTCTCTGGGCCAAGCTCTGCTCACAGTTAACCTGGTGTAAATCTAGAGTAGTCCCATTGAATTCAGTCAATTGAGTTAATGGAGATCTACATCAGGGTAACTGAGGCAGAACTCAGTCTTCCATTTGGGAGGCCGTGTAGCCTAGTGGATAGAGCACAGGCCTGGGACTTAGGAAACCTGAGGTTTATTCCCAGCTCTGCCTCTTGCCTGGTGCGTGATCTTAGGCTAGTGACTTTGCCTTCTTTTGCCTCAGTTTCCCTGTCTGTGAAATGGGGATCATGATATTGACCTCCTTTATAAAGCACTTTGAGATCTAAAGTGCTTTATAAAAGCTACAAAGAGTCCTGTGGCACCTTATGGACTAACAGAGGTATTGGAGCATGAGCTTTTGACATGCATCCGACAAAGTGGGTATTCACCCATGAAAGCTCATGCTCCAATACGTCTGTTAGTCTATAAGGTGCCACAGGACTCTTTGCTGCTTTTACAGATCCAGACTAACACGGCTACCCCTTTGATACTTATAAAAGCTAGGTATTATTAATAACTCTATGCAGTGTATAATGATAGCTATCTACCATAAAACTCGTCCTTCTCCCCCATCTATCACTGTGTAATTTGGCCAGTAGACCAGACACCAGTGAGGGTATAGGACCCATCCTTTTTATCTCTGCCATTTAAGAGATCAATACTCACTCTCTGATATCCACGACCACACTGAGAGGAGATTTGTTCCAAAGCCTTTGGGCTAGTGCTGCCCCCGCAGTATAAATTAAGGAGGAGCCAATCTAGCTGCAATCTTCCCTGAATCGATAAGGAGCAAATTGGCTCATAGGATGTGATGATAGCAAATTACAGGCCTCTCCCCGGAGATCGAAAGCAAAGCAGCTGTGAGCTCGGCCATTGTTCTCAAATTGGGCAAGGGGGATGAGAAGGGCCCTAACAAAACAGGAAATCTAGTCCTAAAGAAGAAAAATGGAAAGTACTAAGAGATGGGAGTTCGCGGTCAGAGCTTCAGTGTGTGAATTACAGGTGGGCTGACAGGATGGAAAAGAAGTACCATTGAGCATGGCAGTGATCAGGAATCACACAAGGTTTCCCCGGGGAGTGTTGTCCAAACAGCTGTGGCGGTGGCCTTTTTCCCTAGAGGACAGGTAGGGACCATCAAATTGTGGAGGTGAATGTGTGGTTATGCAGATGGTGTCGGAGAGAGGGCTTTGGATTCTTTGACCATGGGATGTTGTTCTGGGAAGAAGGATTGCTAGGAAGAAATGGGATCCACCTAATGAAGAGAGGGAAGAACATCTTCGCAGGCAGGCTTGCTAACCTAGTGAGGAGGGCTTTAAACTAGGTTCGCAGGGGGATGGTGACCTAAGCCCAGAGGTAAGTGGGGAAGTGGAATACCAGGAGGAAACACAAGGAGGAGGGTACAAGACAGGAAGCCTCCTGATTCATACTGAGAAAGTAGGGCAATCGGCTAGTTATTTTAGGTGCTTGTACACGAACACAAGAAGCCTGGGAAACAAGCAGGAAGAATTGGAAATCCTGGCACAATCAAGGAACTGTGATGTGATTGGAATAACAGAAACTTGGTGGGGCAGTTCACATGACTGGAATACTGTCGTGGATGGTATAAACTGTTCAGGAAGGACGGGTACTGGAGGAAAGGTGGAGGAGTTGCATTGTATGTAAGAGAGTGGTATAATTGCTCAGAGCTCCAGTATGAAACTGGAGAAAAGCCTGTTGAGAGTCTTTGGGTTAAGTTTAGAGGCGAGAGCAACAAGGGTGATGTCGTGGTGGGCGTGTGCTATAGACCACCAGATCAGAAGGATGAGGTAGACGACGCTTTCTTCGGACAACTAACTGAAGTTTCCAGATCACAGGCCCTGGTTCTAATGGGAGACTTCAACCATCCTGACATCTGCTGGGAGAGCAATACAGCAGTGCACAGACAATCCAGGAAGTTTTTGGAGAGAGTTGGGGACAACTTCCTGGTACAAGTGCTGGAGGAACCAACTAGGGGCCGTGCTCCTCTTGACCTGCTGCTTACGAACAGGGAAGAACTGGTAGGGGAAGTAGAAGTGGGTGGCAACCTAGGCAGCGGGGTCCATGAGATGTTTGAGTTCAGGATCCTGACAAAAGGAAGAAAGGAGAGTAGCAAAATATGGACCCTGGACTTCAGAAAAGCAGACTTAGACTCCCTTAGGGAACTGATGGGCAGGATCCCCTGGAAGGCTAATATGAGGGGGAAAGGAGTCCAGGAGAGCTGGCTGTATTTTAAAGAAGCCTTATGGAGGGTGCAGGAACAAACCATCCCGATGTGCAGAAAGAAGAGCAAATATGTCAGGCGACCAGCTTGGCGTAACAGTGAAATCTTCAGAGAGCTTAAACTCAAAAAGGAAGCTTACAAGAAGTGGAAATTTGGACAGATGACTAGGGAGGAGTATAAAAATATTGCTAGAGCATGCAGGGGTGTAATCAGGAAGACCAAGGCACAATTGGAGTTGCAGCTAGCAAGGGGTGTGAAGGGTAACAAGAAGGGTTTCTAGAGGTATGTTAGCAACAAGAAGAAAGTCAGGGAAAGTGTGGGACACTTACTGAATGGGGGAGGCAACATAGTGCCAGATGATGTGGAAAAAGCTGAAGTACTCAATGCTTTTTTTGCCTCGATCTTCACAGACAAGGTCAGCTCCCACACTGCTGCACTGGGCAACACAGTATGGGGAGGAAGTAAGCAGCCCTCAGTGGTGAAAGAACAGGTTAAGGACTATTTAGAAAAGCTGGACATGCATAAGTCCATGGGTCCAGATCTAATGCATTCAAGGGTGCTGAGAGAGTTTGCGGATGTGATTGCAGATCATTGGCCATTATCTTTGAAAATTTGTGGCGATCAGGAGAGGTTCCAGACAATTGGAAAAAGGCAAATATAGTGCCCATATTTTAAAAAGGGAAGAAAGAGAACCTGGGGAACTACAGACCAGTCAGCCTCACTTCAGTCCCTGGCAAAATCATGGAGCGGGTACTCAAGGGATCCATTTTGAAGCACTTGGAGGAAAGGAAGGTGATCAGGAACAGTCAACATGGATTCACCAAGGGCAAGTCATGCCTGATTGCCTTCTATGATGAGATAACTGGCTCTGTGGATATGGGGAAAGCGGTGAATATGCCTTGACTTTAGCAAAGCTTTTGATACGGTCTCCCGCAGTATTCTTGCCAGCAAGTTAAAGAAGTATGGATTGGATGAATGGACTATAAGGTAGATAGAAAGCTGGCTAGATCATCAGGCTCAACAGGTAGTGATCAATGGCTCGATGTCTAGTTGGAAGCCAGTATCAAACGGAGTGCCCCAGGGATCGGTCCTGGGGCCAGTTTGTTCAGCATCTTTATTAATGATCTGGATGATGGGATGAATTGCACCCTCAGCAAGTTCGCAGATGACACTAAGCTGCGGGGAGGGGAGATACACTGGAGAGTAGGGATAGGGTCCAGAGTGACCTAGACAAATTGGAGGATTGGGCTAAAAGAAATCTGATGGGGTTCAACAAGGACAAGTGCAGAGTCCTGCACTTAGGAAGGAAGAATCCCAGGCACCGCTACAGCCTGGGGACCAACTGGCTAAGCAGCAGTTCTGCAGAAAAGGACCTGGGAATTACAGTGGATAAGAAGCTGGATATGAGTCAGCAGTGTGCCCTTGTTGCCAAGAAGGCCAATGGCATATTGGGCTATATTAGTAGGAGCATTGCCAGCAGATCGAGGGAATTGATTATTCCTCTCTATTCAGCACTAGTGAGGCCACACCTGGAGTATGACGTCCAGTTTTGTTCCCTCTACTACGGGAGGGATGTAGACAGATTTGAGAGAGTCCAGCGGAGGGCAACGAAAATGGTTAGGGGGCTGGGGCACATGACTTACGAGGAGAGGCTGAGGGAACTGGGCTTATTTAGTCTGCAGAAGAGAAGAGTGAGGGCGGATTTGATAGCACCTTCAACTATCTGAAGTGGGGTTCCAAAGAGTATGGAGCTAGGCTGTTCTCAGTGGTGGAAGATGACAGAACAAGAAGCAATGGTCTCAAGTTGCAGTGGGGGAGGTCTAGGTTGGATATTAGGAAACACTGTTTCATTAGAAGGGTGGTAAAGCACTGGAATGGGTTACCTAGGGAGGTGGTGGAATCTCCATCCTTAGAGGTTTTTCAGGCCCGCCTTGACAAAGCCCTGGCTGGGATGATTTAGTTGGTGGTGGTTCTGCTTTGAGCAGGGGATTGGACTAGATGACCTCCTGAGGTCTCTTCAAACCCTGATATTCTATGATTCTATGACAGGGAGAGTCTGACTAAGGGATTTGGAGAGCTGTGGTGGGGGAAGAGACCTAGCACAGGTCACACACGCAATGAGTTACGCCAGGTCTAGCAAGTGGGGTGGAATGTGCCATGGATAGCAATCTCCCCTCAAGGCTAGGGTCTCCCCGAGCCCATGCACAAGTGGGGCCAGTATCCCCTGGGGATGTTGGCCCCATGGAGAGCCCTCCATGGGGTAAGGCTGGGTAAGGCTAAGTGTGGGTTTTGGTGTTCTAAGGGCACTGTAATAATGGCAGCCAGAGGGGCCTTCTTCAGAAGGCAACAGATCTTGAAGCTGAATGGGGCATGGGGCGGGGCCTGCTGGCAGGGGGAGCCAAGGGACGGTAGCAAGGGTAAGCATGGAGCTGGAGAGGGGGGAGCCAACCAGACCCCCATGGGAACAATCTGGAGTGGGCAATCTGGCGCTAGGACTGGAATGGCAGGAAGTGCCTGCCATCAAGGCTGCAGTTTATCAGGAGAGCTGTGTGGGATGTCAGGCCTGTACGGGTGCTATCAGGCAAGCTTCGGGAGCATTGGCAGAGGTGGTTGGTGGACCCAGGACTGTTCTTCAGGACAAGCTTACAATGTCTTGTCAGAGCTCGGCCAGAGGGGGAAGGATTGGAAGAGCAGGGATGGGGCTGCAGGGCTGGGGTGAGGGGCATTGTCAGAGAGTTGGGTATCTTTCAAAGATCCAGCCTGCACTGCAATGGTGACTACTCTCAGAATCCAGTTAATGTGGGCTCCAAAATCCAGTTCTTCACCTCCTTCTTCCAAACCCATTTGCACTCTGCTGGAGTCTCCCATCTGTTCATCAGCAGTGGTTAATTAAAGCCAGTGGAACTGGTGTAATTGACCTGCAAATGGCGCTATGTAATTTCTGTTTATGCTGTATAATGACGTATGTCAGATAACACAACACGTTTGCACGAGTAGCTGGACATGAGTTCTTTCTAGGCTATTGGGAGGTAAAGGTCAAGCCATTTGTATCTGGCAAGTGAGTCTCTCTTTAGGTCTGCAGTAAAAGTCTTGGACTTGACAATGACCCCTGTATTAGAAGCCTTTGGGCATACTTAATATCCCCATAATTGAGACACATAACAAACTTGAGAGAGAGAGTGTGTGCAGGTGTTCATTCGTCTGTCCCACATTATCCAGCTGTCTCTTCGTCCCCTGTAGTGTCTGGACCAGGTAACAAGTTTATGAATCTGTTAACACATCAAAAGACTTGATCCTTTGGCTGAAGCAGTAGAGCAGGGTTCGGCAACCTTTCAGAAGTGGTGTGCCGAGTCTTCATTTATTTATTTCTAATTTAAGGTTTCGCGTGCTAGTAATACATTTTAACGTTTTTAGAAGGTCTCTTTCTATAAGTCAAATATATAACTAAACTATTGTTGTATGTAAAATAAATAAGGTTTTTAAAATGTTTAAGAAGCTTCATTTAAAATTAAATTAAAATGCAGAGCCCTCCTGACAGGTGGCCAGGACCCGGGCAGTGTGAGTGCCATTGAAAATCAGCTCACGTTCCGCATTCGGCACGAGTGCCATAGGTTGCCTACCCCTGCAAGTTTTAGTTCAAGGCTTTAGTTCAGGATGGCCTTTCTCACCTCCCTCTTTCAGCCAGATGGTGACTGACCCTTCCCTTGGTCAGGATCTCTCCTGAAAGCCCAAACATGCTGGCATCTTTGTCTTCTTAAGTAAAAGAGAGAGAGAACTTGGGGTTCTGCCCCTTTCTTTTATAGTCCAGTGCACCTTTCACGTGAATTCTTCAGAGGCTCCATGCTCTTTCTTCTCACCCATGTTTGCTGAAATGCAAATTTACTTTGTCTCTTGCCATCTCCTCCCCACTGGCTGAGTACGCTGTTTACATTATGTACATGTAAATAGAGGTAAACACACATTCCTGTGATTAAGACAGACCCGTTTAACAACTTTTGTCTAGGCAGAGCTGTTTGGTTTTAAAGTGCTCTTAACATCACAGAGGGGATTTCATAGCTCTGCATGTAATGTTGCTACACACATTTCACCATGATACTGTTGACCAGAAAGTTGTTAGTTACTAAATGAAACCTGACAAGTCATATTTTGTGCAAAGATTATTACATTGGTATGTAGGGTGTACAGGGCTGCTTTCATTCCTTGGATCTAACCAGAGCTTGGCCCCAGGGGAGGGGGCTATGGCAGGGTGTTCCTAGGAGATGTGTGTGGAGTGGGCAGGGAGACTTCCCTGGGGTGCAGATGGCAGGAGAAGGTATGGCCATGAGGCTGGTGTGGTAGCTGGTAATAGTGCAGTTACATTTATGCTGGATAGGACCCATGGTGAATAGTGCCCTATAGGCAGCAGCAAAGTGCCAGAGTTAGAGAAAGGGACTGAACCAGGACACCTGGGTCCTGGTCCTGCTTCTTCCACAGATTCACAGTGTCACCTGGGTGAGTCACGGCATGCCTGGGGGCCTCAATCCCCTCCTCTCTAAAAGCAGTGATGCTAATATCTTGCGGGGTTGGGAGGGCTAATTACAGAGTATTTGTCGAGTTCCTAAGACCCAGGTGTTCCATCAGTGTAATTAGGCATGTAAACACTGGCTGTTTTGAAAGCACTGTCAGATCCTTTGCTGCCAAAGCCCAGGGTCTTGTTACCACCACTCGCTTTCTGGGGTGGAAAGAGATCTGGCTGGGAAAACAACTCAGCATCACTCCGCATTTACCTTGTGAGCCTGCTCGGCCCTGCCCTGAATCCATGGTAGAGCCCGGGCAACATGTTATGAATGGTGGTTGACTATCATAGCAAATCCCTGGCTAGCTGGGGTGGTGCTGTGCTGTGCCATTCCAAACCCCATGGTAACAACAGGGAAAGAACATGGCTCTTCCTTACTCCAAGAGTCCCCACTCTGAGTGTTGGAGAATCTCCCTCAGCTTTTAGCACTAAAAGTCCTGTGACACACGTCAGAGCAGTTCTGATTGTACTCAGTAGATGGCAGCATGGCACACATTAGTCTTCCCTCCCCAGGGCACATGGGTTGAACTGCAGGAAGGCCGAGTAGTCCAGGAGATTCGGGAACAAAATCCAGCTCTTACCCCAGGACAGACCAGAGTGCCGCAGTGAGCTCCTTCTAGTGCCTCTTAGAAGAGTGGCTCCTGCCTGAGGCTCCCTCTGGTCCCAGCCTCAGTGCCCCTTCTCCTCAGGCCACTCCCTTCTTACATGCCAGCATATTCCCAGGCACCCCAGAGCCCTTCCTCCACCTGTGTGTGGGGATCTGAGCCTCCCCAGTGCATAACTTCCCTTCCGTTGTACAGGGCACTCTGTGGAGAGAAGGCTTCCCACGGGCCCTCTGCCAATCTCCGCCAGCGAGATCTCTGAAGGAGGGGAGGAAATCCAACCTCCCTGCCAAAAATATGCACTTAAAAATGCTGCTGATCTTAAATTTTGCTCCATGCTTTGCCTCCCACCCAGGAGACAGAGAAATGCCACCCACACACACAGAGCTGTGCTGAAATAACAGGGAGGAGACGCTGTCAATGATCCAAAATCAGAGCGAAGACAAAAACTCAGTCTGGAAACCTACCGGTGGGATGAAGGAGACTGAAACAGGACAAGCACCTAGGGGTCTCAGCCAACCCCAAGGCCCAGGTGTTCCACATACCCAGAGTAGCAAGCAGGCCTTGCCCTGAACAGCTCACAATCTAGACCAGGGGTCGGCAACCTTTCAGAAGTGGTGTGCCGAGTCTTCATTTATTCATTCTAATTTAAGGTTTTGCGTGCCGGTAATACATTTTAACGTTTTTAGAAGGTCTCTTTCTATAAGTCTATATTATATAACTAAACTGTTGTATGTAAAGTAAACAAGATTTTCAAAATGTTTAAGAAGCGTCATTTAAAATTAAATTAAAATGCTGATCTTACACAACCAGCCTGCTCAGCTTGCTGCCAGCCTGGGGTTCTGTTCACCTAGGCCTGCAGTGGGCTGAGCAGGGCCTATGGCCGGGACCCCAGACATGGGGGGGGTGTTTCAGGGGTCAGGGCAGAGGGCTGGGGGAGGGGGTTCAGGGCAGAAGGCTGCGGTGTGTGGGGGGAGGTTCAGGGATCAGGGCAGAGGGCTGGGGTGTGTAGGGGGTGTAGGGCAGAAGGCTGGGTGTGGGGGGGTTCAAGGGTCAGGGCAGAGGGCTGGGGGTATGGGGAGTGCAGGGCAGAAGGCTGAGTGTGTGTGGGAGTTCAGGGCAGAGGGATGGGGCTGTGGGGGTGCAGGGCAGAAGGCTGGGTGTGTATTGGGGTGGGGGGGTTCAGGGCAGAGGGCTGGGGGGTGTGGGGCTGCAGGGCAGAAGGCTGGGTGTGTGTTGGGGTGTGGGGGGTTCAGGGCAGAAGGCTGAGAGTGGGGGGGGTTCAGGGCAGAGGGATGGGGCTGTGGGGATGCAGGTCAGAGGGATGGGTGTGTGTTGGGGTGGGGAGGTTCAGGGCAGAGTGGTGGGGGGTGCAGGGCAGAAGGCTGGGGTGCTCGGCTCGTGGGGGTGCTCCCAGCCCCCTGCCCTGAGTGGCTCATGGCAGGGGGCTGGAAGGGATATGCCCTGTTCCACCCCCTTCCCCCAGGCTCCGTCCCTACCTCTCTTTGCGTCCTCTACGGAGCTGTGTGCACGCTCCCGCTCTTCCCCCTCCCCCTCGCTAGGGCCATCAGCTGATTGACGCAGGGAAGGAGAGAAGGAGGGGCAGGAAAGCACCATGCTGGGGGAAGAAGCGGGGGAGGGGGGAACCTTGGCTGCCGCAGAACCAAGCTTCTGCCTCCTGCCCCCACAGGGGAGAGCAGTGGGCAGGGGGGCTGAGTGGGGCTGGGGGCCGGGACCGCGGCAGGGAGCTGCATGCCACTCAAAATCGGCTTCCATGCCATGTTTGGCATGTGTGCTGTAGGTTGCCAACCCCTGATCTAGACAGACATGGTGGGCAAGAGACAAAGGGGACTTGCGCATGGGCACACAACAGGGCAGTAGCAGGGCTGTGAATAGAACCCAGTTCTGCCAAGTGCCAGGCCCTGGACCCTCCTTGCCTTTCCTGAAGCAGGCTAGCGTGGAGGAGGAGCTGAGCTCCCACCGAACACCACTCGCCTCCTCTCTGATATGCACAGGGGCTGCAGTCTGGGTGGCACAAGGCGAGGTGGGGGTGGAATTTGGTGGTTTCACTTCAATACTCAGGGGAAATGAGTTGCAGGTCAGCAGGCCCTGGGAGCAAAGGCGTCTCTGCAGACATAGAGCATGTCCTGGACAGCGCAGCCTCCCTCACAGGCCTCAGCCTGGCCCTGGAGGGCCCCTCCCGCAGTGCGAGAGGCGGGTTCAGGCCCAGGCAGCCCTTGGTTTCTCTGGCAATGAGGGAGCCACCTGGGGGGTGGTTTGTGTAAAGCAGGCTGCTCTGGGACCAGCCACTCTGTGCACATTTGATCACGAAACTGCTGGTCAGTCCCGGCTGGCCAGGGCCAGAGTCAGGCTGGTGACCAAGGACCTGATTCAGTGACCAGCTGAGCGAAGTGCATGTGTGGGAGGGGGTTTGCATTGGCTCCGATGGCTGGTAGATAAGGGAAAGGCACCAGGTCCCATTAACAGTGCCCTGAGCCCTCCATCCAAACATTTCCTTATGGAACCAAGCACCTGTGTCCAGCCACATTACCCCACTCGTGGAGTCTCCAGACTGAGCGGCTTTGGTTCATCCACTGCAGACCTTCCCCACCCCCACAGACTTCTAGGAAGATGGGGTCCCTAACAGGGGATGGGATCTGGGGGGACACCTAGACCCTACTGGCAAATATCTGCGCTGAAATAGAGTCCTCATCCTTGAGCTAGCAGCACTGACGTGAGCTCTGGAGTCCAGCTTGGCAAACTCTTTGGGCTTCTGCCTTTCTCTGTTCTTGTGCTGCATCTCTCTGTCTTATGACATTCCTCATTTCTTTGGGTAGCTGAGCCAGGCAGCTTCATTTCATCGGCATCAGAGCCACGAAGAGACCTTGCCCTCTTCTCATCAACCAACCTTGGACTGTAGACATCCAAAATGAAAAAGACCGTTTCATCCATCCCTTTCCCTTGGCCACTGCAGGACATTCCATGGCTTATCCACTGTGCCCCAACCCATGGAGCTGGAAGGCTCAGTCCCATTCCCAGCTCTTACAGCCATCCCAGCATTACGGTAGCACCCAAAGGCCCCAGGGGAGATCAGCAGCCTACTCTAGTCTATGCAGGTTCTTCTCTTACCCTCCTCACCACAGTGTCTGAGCACCTTCCACGAGTGTATTTGTCATGTCTGCTTCTCTTCTCCCCCAGGGAAAGGCCTGTGCTGGGTGCTGTACAAACACAGAGTAAGAGACAGTCCCTGCCCCAAAGAGCTGCCAGGCTACGAGACAAAGGTGGGGAGGGGGAAGAAAGGAAGGATTGTTCTCCCGCCATTGAACTGATGGGGAACTGAGACCCAGAGAGGTCAAATGATTTAGTCAAGCTCACGGGGGACACAGGTGCTGAGCTGGGAACTGAGTCCCAATCTCAGGCCTCATTGGCCCCGTTTCCTTCCACCACTCCGATGCCCACGCCCTGGGCTCACTACACACTGATGTCGCCCACATGTCCTGCTCCCCCAAGGAGCATTTACCTCCCTTGTGTGGAAGCACAACACCTCAGTCAGGGACCCTCCCCTCCCTGGAATTCAGAGATTCCAAGGCCAGATGGGACCACTGTGATCCTCCTATGTAGCACAGGCCCTAGCTTTTATCCCCATCTGAGCAGCTCATGCACTTCAATGCATTTATCCTCTGCAGGACACTGCTGTTATCCCCATAGTACAGATGGGGAGCTGAGGCACAGGGACACCTAATGGCCTTCCCAAGGTGCCCCAGGAAGTTTGTGGCAGACCAGGGACCTGACCCGAATCCTCCTAAATCCTAAACTAGGAGTTTAATCACTAGGGGGAGGGATAGCTCAGTGGTTTGAGCATTGGCCTGTTAAACCCAGGATTGTGAGTTTAATCCTTGAGGGGGCCATTGAGGGATCTGGGGTAAAAAACTTTCTGGGGATTGGTCCTGCTTTGAGCAGGGGGATGGACTAGATGACCTCCTGAGGTCCCTTCCAGCCCTGATATTCTATGAAACCATCCCTCCTCCCTTTTCACCTCCATAGTGGTGCACAGCGTTTCTGAGATGGGTTCTGATCTCACTGCCAACCCACAGTAAATGCCATCTACTTCCTTTAAAATGACTCTGCAGTTGCACCACTTCAACTGAGCTCAGAGTCCAACCCTGGGAACTTGCCATCTAGATAAGACATGAGGGACTGGGTGAGATGTAGTGAGAGGTGACACAAGACTGGGGGAGGAGAAGCGGAGGGCCCAAAAGGCTGTGAGGTTGTCTGAATGCATAACGTATAAACAGGTTGGCTTCCCATTGTTATCATAGGTTGAGACTTTCAAAGCTGCCTAAGGGATCTGAACACCCAGCTTCCCTTACTATGTGGGAACTGGATGTCCAAATCCCCTAGGCACATGTGAAAATCACATCCTTAATTTATAAATTGTTGTTATTTCATTTCCTTTTTCATCTAGTTAGTTTTGCAGCTGACCCCAGGGCCCAGGCGCTTTCATAGGGAAGTGCAACTCCAGATCTAAGAAAGTCTTATGACTCTGAGAAACTGCTCAGGCAAAGCAGCTATCACCTCTCCTCCTCCGCTAGCCATAGTGCCTGCCAATCACTGTCGGTTGAAAGCTTGCTAAGCAACTGCTCCTGCAAGGGGAGTAGAGAGAGGAGTCAACCCAGTAAAAAAAATGCACCTCGGTCCTGCTCCCCACCTTTTTGCAATTCCAGGCTTGGGCTCCACACAGCTCTGCCAATGCACCTTTGTCCTGAGTTGCAGTATCGCCTACTATCCCATAAGAACATAAGAATGGCTGTACTGGGTCAGATCAAAGGTCCATCCAGCACAGTATCCTGTCTACCGACAGTGGCTCCACCCTCTGACAAACAGAGGCTAGGGACATCACTCCTTACCCATCCTGGCTAATAGCCATTAATGGACATAACCTCCATGAATTTATCCAGTTCTCTTTTAAACCTTGTTATAGTCCTAGCCTTCACAACCATCCCATTTTGTAAACAGCCACTGAGTGCAGTGGGAACAAAATCCTGCACATGCCCCTTGTCCAGCCTATGGGGTGGATTTGTGCTCAAAGATTTTGCAGTTAGGAAGAGCACCTGCACTTTACCCTGTCTGAAAGCCAATGTGGGGAACACTTCACACAGCACAGGTGGTATCTGACGGCTGCTAATAGTTCTCTGAGTGAGCACACGACAGGGCCCATATCTCAGGGCAGCTAGGAGCATTCTCTCCAATGTACTGCCAGCTCTCCTCTTTCCCCATCCTGCAGTTGCAGGAAAGCAAGCCTCTCCCCACTTCCCACTCCCTGGCCTGAACACTCATTGGCTGATCCGTCAGGCTTTCATGCCAGCTTTCCAAGTGAAAGGCCCTGATACCAGAACCTGATTGCAGCTTTAAATACAGCAGGGAAATGAGCAGCAGACTGGATTGTAAGGGCAAGGGGGAGGGGCAGTGGAGTGAGGAAGAGGAGCAGGTGGAAGAGGAAGCTTTCTTAGGAACTGATCTCCTTTGCAGAGGTGAAGCAGACTGCCCTATTGTAATTTTCACTATTCCCCTGAGCTCAGGCTGTAACCCAGCAGAGCATTCTCTCCCCCGCCCCCACCTTTTGGTGTTGATCTATTAATGGCCCCAACCCTGGTTGACCTGGCCGTATGACAAAGCTGGAATTCCTGACTGGGGTCTCATGAGGTCATGCTGCCCAAGGAGGAATCACCCTTATCTATTAACAAGACAGGGAGTGGATGGGAGCACGTACATCCCTGACGTGTCAGGATATAAGCCAGCATGACTTATTCAGCGTAACAAGTGCACTTTTGCCCTGAGACACAGCTGGATGCAACTGGCTGGCTGCCACCCCTTGCACCTGGGAGCAGAGTGCAGGTCTCTTCCAGGCCCTGCCCCACCCTAGCCAGCCCAGCACCATGGGCTATGGGGAAGCTGGGGCTGCCCTCACTGAACTCGTGGGTAGTTTTGGCCAGTGAGAGCATGGGACTGTTAGCACTGCTTAGAGCAAAACCGGTGCGGAGCCAGCTTTCCTCTCATGGCTCTGCCAATGCCCCTCCGTCCTCCCTTCAACCTCCTGCTGCTCTCCCAGGCCCGGGACCCCTCATGGCTCTGCCAGTGCCCCTCCATCCTCCCTGCAACACCCTGCTGCTCTCCCAGGCCCGGGACCCCTCAGGGCTCTGCCAAAGCCCCTCCATCCTCCCTGCAACACCCTGCTGCTCTCCCAGGCTTGGGACCCCTCAGGGCTCTGCCAAAGCCTCTCCATCCTCCCTGCAACACCCTGCTGCTCTCCCAGGCCTGGGACCCCTCAGGGCTCTGCCAAAGCCTCTCCGTCCTCCCTGCAACCTCCTGCTGCTCTCCCAGGCCCGGGACCCCTCAGGGCTCTGCCAATGCCCCTCTGTCCTCACTTGTAGCTTTGCCTTCTGCTATTAAACCTCTGAGCCTCTCTCGAGCCCAGACTGTCAATCAGACTAGACTGTGGGTTTGTTTGATGAGGTCACCAAATCTCCCCAGAGTCTAGTGTGAGACCCACCAAACCCATGGCACTGGTGACCTGTCCTGTATTTGATCCCACATTTCCAGAGGTGAATCCAGTGCTTCTCTCTATGTTCAGGTGGGATTTGGGACCCCCCCAGCCTCTGTGTTTTAGGGAAACCTAGGTCCCTTTTCCCCAGCTGCATAGTATCCAGCTTGCTAGGGCACGGCCATGAGGTTCCCTGGGAAGGTAGCTGGCTCCCAGACACATTCCCATGCTCCATGGGGCTTTGTCATTGTGGACCATGCCCACTCGGCTTCAGCAGCAGTGAGTAAAGGCAGAACGCTCTGCCTTAGACTAGCTGGAGCCAGGAGCATGCTGCAGACCCTGCTTTGCTGTAGCAAGCGCCAGGAAAGCCCCTGGGCCTTCTCCTGCCTAGTGCGTGGGAACCACTAACCTGAGGAGAAGCCCCTTTGCTCCCACCCTCCATGGGCCTGGTGGAGTGGGGAAGAGAGTTGGGCTGAGGGAATATGCGGAAAGGGCAGGAGGAAAGTGGGCAAGTGATGTCCAAGTCTCCATAGGCCATAGATGGAAGAAATTGAGAGCCAAGACTCCCTCCCCTCAGTCCCCTACATTCTGCCCCGTTGGGCCTTGGCATCACAGCATGATATGTGGGGGCCCCGATCCTGCCTAAAGCTGTCCCTGACAGTGATGGGCATTCAGGGGCGTGCACCATGAGTGCAGGATTGGGCCCTCTGCAGGAGGCATCTTGAAGCGGCAGGAGTGATCTAGAAGCCATGTGCTAGAATGCCAGCAGGGCACCGGGTCTCGGTCATGGCTCAGGCATAAGCCCTTTCTGTTTGACAATGAATTCCCTAAGCAATCGCCATGGCAGGCTATTCACAGCATGTGGGTAGGTTCTTCCTCAGCAGGGCTTGCCCTTGGCATCGCAGCACCACCCTCTAGTGCTTGAACTACAGGAACTGCTAGTCACAGTTCAGGGCAACTGCACATGGATTTCCCTGCTTGTGGTCCAGCAAGGGCCCCACAGCCGTCACCTCTCGTGGGTGGAGACGGTGTCTCTCTCCTTCCTGAGCAGGGTTCTTCCAGGCTACACAGCTCCCTGCCTATGCTGCGATATCCCTGAAAACAAGTCAGCCTCAACGGCCTATGTCTGCCTGTTGCTTTCTCCTCAGAGGCTCTGAACAACGTAATCACCCACAGTGACAAGTTACCATCCTACCCTTTCTAAGCAAGCCCATTTATTCTGAAGGTGAAAGCATTACAGAGAAAGCACATTAAAAACAATACAGAAACCTACACGCCTGCTGCTAAACTGATCAAAGATCACCCCGCAACTCCAACAAGGGCTCGGGGCAGTGAACTATCCTTCCAACCCCATCAAGGAGTGGTTCTGTGGTTACAAGTGCACAGTAGCTGCTAGCTCAGAACAAGCACCCCCCTGACTCTGGGAGTCCCTCCTTCAGACATCTCAGGCCTTTGCGCTTTAGGGTCCAGGAACAGGTAATCAGCAGACAGCAGGTTTCTTCTCAGAGAATAGCTTCAAAAGGTTGGGTCCGGAGGTGAGAATCTGCCTTTCCCTCCTCCCAACCTAACTTTGTCTATCCCAAAAATTCCTTCTTGTCTGGTACACTGGTTAAAATGGTCCTTGGACATCCCTAACCCTTCCCAGGGTTTCCATTGCTCACATCTCCCCCTTAGAGAAGTTACATGCAGTCCCACAATAAGACATACATTTTGCATTTATAATACAACAGACTCTAAAGCTACTTAAACTTAATTCAGTAAGAGCTCCCAAGCATAGTGCAGGAATTGCCATATCTATCTCACCACTTCCTTCGCTGGCAGCAGTAGTAGACCAATACTGTCTAATAGAGCAGCCATTAGAGGGGGGCATGATGCGCACTCTGCTAATGTGTTACAATGGAAAAGAAAGAAAGAAAGATCGATTGATCAGTTTCAGGGTTTTCTCTTTATTCCTCAGCCCTCAGTGATTTTAAAATATAATACCACCAGCTCTGTTCTAGCCATAATGTGAACTAGGCCATTATGGTCTTTTAGTTTTAATTTTTAAAAGGCTTGTTTTATTAATGCCTAAAACACAGCTACTGCATTATGCATTCTCGCTGCTCTTTGAGTATGGATATCCCTAATAAGTACACCATAAAAGCCTCACACTCAGAGGGATTGTGGTGCTCTCGGGTCATGTGCATATGTGCATATCTCTGCATTAGCACCAGCTTTGTGTCATCTGCAAATTTGATCAGTATGCTCTCTATACCTACATCCAGGTCACTTGAGACCTCCCTCCAATCTGACATCATTCCATTAACAGTTACTCTTTGTTTGCAGTTGTTTAACCAACTATCCCCTTAATGGTAGTTCTGTCGAGCCTGCATTCTCCAACCTACTTATCAGAATATCATGTCAGACTGACAAAAGCCTTGCTGAAGTCCAGGTATATTTAGTCCACCACTTTCCCCCATCCACCAAACAAGTTACCCTGCAAAAGAAGGAAATCAAGCTAGTTTGGCATGATTTGTTCTTGGTAAATCCATGCTGGCTGGTAATGATCACCCCTCCATCCTCCAGGTATTCACAAGTGGGATGTTTTTTACATTGCTCTAGTAGCTTCCCAGGTACAGATGTCAGGCTGACTGGTCTATAGTTCGTTCCCCGGCTCCTCCTTTCCTCCCTTTTTAAAGATTGGCACTACGTTAGCCCTTCTCCAGACTTTCAGGACCTCTCCTGAGGCCTTCCTTCCTTTTATGACCCCTCACAGCTGTCCCATTATCATTGGCAGGATTAGATTATGGTAGCATCTAGTGGCTGGTTATGATCGAGGCCCCATTGCACTAGGTGTTGTACATACTCGTACAGAGAGACAGTCCCTGCCCAAAGACCTTCCAGGCTAAATAAACAAGAGGTGGGAGCCAGGGAGTATCTTTATCCAATCTCACAGCTGGGGAACTGTGATACAGAAAGACATAGGGACTTGGCCAAGGTCACACAGAGGATCTGTGGCAGAGCTGGGAATTTCCCTAACACAACATGAGCATCTGTCCTCACTCTAATCCCATTGCTTTACCTTTAGAAAAGTGCAAGAGGATATGAATTTCACTTAAACTCCTCTCACCTCTTCCTCCTTGCTAGTATTTACAGGACCAGCTAGCAATCCAGGACCCACTGTGCTAGGCTCTGCACACACACAGTATGGCCTTGGCCACATGGGAAAGGTTTTCCTGTACAACCTCAGGTGTGAATCGAAAGCGATCTCATTACACCAGTACACCTCTACCCTGATATAACGCGACCCAAAATAACACGAATTTGGATATAACGTGGTAAAGGAGTGCTCCGGGGGGGCAGGGCTGCGCACTCCAGCGGATCAAAGCAAGTTCGATATAACACGGTTTCACCTATAACCTGTAAGGTTTTTTGGCTCATGAGGACAGTGTTATATCGAGGTAGAGGTGAATAACCCCTCTAGATACGCTCTCCTCTGGAACAAGAGGGCCTTTTGGGAAGGTGTCACTTGGGAAGGAGTTTAAGCTAAACTGAGAAAGCAATGTATACCAGACCCCATGGGGGGGTAGTACTGTCTGACTATACCTGTATAACTGCACCAAGGTCTCTGCCCTCTGGACACAAGGCCACTGAGACAGTGCCTGGTCTGATGGGTTATAACCAGAATAGCCAAGAGAGACAAAGAGTTGGAGGGGATGTGATTTGCCCCAGGGAGCTAGCAGGGCAGAGGCAGGAATAGACCCCAGGCCGGAGGCCCACTCCAGATCACCGGAGCCTCCTGCCTCTGTAGACACATGCCTGAAACAAACAAGACCGTGAGATCTTCTCCACAAGCTGCTACAAACAAACGCACCCCCAGCCCACGAGCTGAGGGAGGCAGCCGAAGCCAGAGCTTTCCATTCCCTGACATCTCCTGGCTCGCATTCTCTGCCTCAGCATTAGCCGCCGCTTCTCAGGTTTCTCTCGGGGGGGCCCCCACTCCCGGATTTTGTTTCTGAATGGTCAGGATGGGGGATGTGCCAGCTGATTTTGCACAACTGCCCCCAGCCCATTCTGAGCACTGTGGATGGCTCCTCGGCAGCCCTTTGTGCTTCTCAAGAGCTCTTCTTGTGTCTGAACAGAGAGCCATCTTCTTACTGAGTGGAGGGACAAAAGCCGCCCACAGTCGGGCCTCATTAGAGCTCCCTTGATGGAAACAATGGAGGCGGCTGCATCCCAGAGCGGGTTCCTTTACAGGAGTGTGTGGGGCGGGGGAGGCTGTGAGGCAGGCAGGGGGGCCTGGGGAAGCTCATGGGCCAAATTGATTCGTTCTGTTGTCAGTATTTTCTTCTACCCCACGCCTCTCTGCCAGATGGAGCACCTGCCAGTCATGCCTCGACCTTCCCTGTTCCCTCCCCTTGCCTTCTCCACGTGGTTGCGCCTCCCCTCCTGGCCACGCCACGCCTGGGATGATCTGGCACCAAGGAAGTGGGCTGAGGTGGCTCAGCTAACCAATAGGAGACAGCAGGCCCAGGATCCAAACAAGAGCAAGGTCATGCTCCCTCCTGCAGGAGGGAAAGGGGCCGGCAGATTTTGTCACAAGCTTCTCCCATAACTACAGATCCTGAGACCCCTCCCTTCCCAGGAGCCAGCCCCACTGGACCCACTCTGTACTGCACTGCAGCTCTGTATTGCACAATAATAGGCCCCATTGTGCTAGGTGCTGTACAAGTGCATAGTGAGAGATAGACCCTGCCCCACAGAGCTGCCAGGCTAAGGCATACAAAGCATGGGAGAAGAAACTGAGGCACAAAGTGGGGAAGTGACTTGCCCATGGTCATGCAGCAGCTCAGTGGCACAGCTGGGCGTAGCCCTGAGGTCTCCTGACTGATCTCCTAGCTCCAGACCGCACTGCCTTCCCCTAGCTTTGGCTGACTTGTCCCGGTTGCACCATTTCACCCAGCACTGCATCAGTTCTGCTTGCCTGCATAGCCAGTCCATGCTGCCTGTGGCATCTGTTTCTCCTTAGGCCCTGCACAGGCTGGCTTTGTCCCCCCGCACCCAGGGGCTGATCAGGCCAACTGACCAGCCCAGCCACAGCAAACCGCCTCCCGACTGCTGTTTCCTTCTGCCACCCTTGCTGCACATGTGGGTCCACTGACAGACTTGCTCTCTGCCCTGCATTCCCCAGCAGGTCTCCCCATGGGCCTGTGCAGCTCGAAGGGTTCTGCCTTTCTGGTTTTCAGCTATGCATGACCCCTGATCCCCCAACTTCCCTGCTTTGCCCACTAAGTGCCCTCTACCAGCCCCTAAGACCTGTCTCCTTTCTCAGCCAACACTGGTCCTCATACAGGCACAAATCCCATTTTAGTCCATGAGGATTTTGCTTTGCATAGGGACTGTAGGAAAAGTCCTGGGAGACGCTGCTCTGCTTATCCTCCCTAGGGAAGGATGAGCTGGGGAAAAAGTACAGCACTAGGAATGGGAAGAATTAGGTTGTACTCCTGGCTCTGCTGGACATGTCGTTGCCCCACTCTGTGCCTCTGTTTCCCTGTCCATAATATGAGGCTAATGACCTTTGTCTGTCACTGGGATGTGATCAGTTAATGCCTGCAAAGTACTGTGAGGCTGGGTCTACGCTACCCGCCTGAATCGGCGGGTAGAAATCGACCTCTCGGGGATCGATTTATGGGACGCGACAATCAATCCCAGAATCGACACTCTTACTCCACCAGCGGAGGTGGAAGTAAGCGCCGTCGACGGGAAGCCGCAGAGGTCGATTTTGCCGCCGTCCTCACAGCGGGGTAAGTCGGCTGCGATACGTCGAATTCAGCTACGCTATTCACGTAGCTGAATTTGCGTATCTTAAATCGACCCCCCCCCCGTAGTGTAGATGTAGCCTGAGAAAGGCACAGCATCTTGATGACATACCAACGTATCGATTCCCCTTCCCCGAGCCCCAGGGCTGCCTCGCTATCTGACTGTATGCTAACAGGGCCCTTGCCAGCCAAAGAAAGAGAAGCCAGGGATTAGCCAGTGTCTGGTCCTGGGGGACACAGGAATCCAATGTGCAGGACTTGGGAGCTGCATGCACAAGTATCAGGCAGACGTAGAAGTCCTTGCAGCTATGCATGTGTTTAGAACACAGGCCAAGGGAAGGACCGGGAGTGGATTCCTGCCACGACCTGGAACGGGCTCTGGTCCTGGATCCAGCAGGCAGGAAAGGAGGAGCCTGAGCTGGACTTAGTTTTCAATTGAAAATATGTCCTTGTTTTGAAGAAGCAAAATCTTTGACAGCCTCTGGTGCTGGAAGAGCTGAGCTGGGTCTGTGAAGCCGTCCCATCCCAGGCTGTGATGGCGTTAGGGTCTGGTAGCAAAACCGAGTCAGGTGGAAAACTCAGGCCCCTGCAATGCTCCCGGTGCTCTATTAGCACACTGGTGGCAGATGCAAATCACATGCAATGGAGCCCCAAAGCCAGAGCACAGAGAGGGAGGACCTAGGGAGTGCACAGAGCCGGTGCCTGCCATGCATCCCCTGCAGAGACCCTGGTTGCAAAGAAGATGGTTGGGTGAAGATTTGCACCCCTAGGGCAGGAGGGACTAGTGCGATGCTGCTGTATTTGCAGGGCTGCTTACTCCCTCTGCCATGGGGCTCACTCTCCTCCGCTGAAACCACTCTGCTTTGTGGGTCTTTGACGCACTTGGCAGGTGAATCCTTTCCTGCCAGCCAGTGCAGCAGCTGGGGCTGCTGGGAAGCCCCTTTGGAGGGGCTGCTTGGCCCCCTCCTTTCCCAGCACACTCCCCCGGGGGAGGGGAGGCTGGCATCGAAGAGGCTATACCTTAGGGAGCTGCTTAAAGTCTGCTCCTGCTTGGGACTAATTATAAAGCTTGACCCAAACCCTGCTATACCACACCAGGCGGAACCTGACCTGAGGGCCAGAGTGCCGAGGGGTTTTCATACCCGACCTGACCTGAACACGACACCTCTAGTTGGCTTGGGGTTGGGTGCTCCTTCCTGGGCCTAGGGGGAACTGTGCTGCTGGGGGTGCTGGGTTTGGGAGGATTCCGAAGCCCTGACTGCTTCTACGATGTCCTGGCCAAA
This sequence comes from Trachemys scripta elegans, assembly GCF_013100865.1. Taxonomy (NCBI): domain Eukaryota; kingdom Metazoa; phylum Chordata; order Testudines; family Emydidae; genus Trachemys; species Trachemys scripta. The sequence continues at coordinate 40,986,695 of NC_048307.1, forward strand.
CTCCACTTGGGCGATGAAATGCTAAGTCCCCATCCCACTCCAGCTATCTCTCGTGTCCTCCATCAGTGCAGTGTCTGGCTTTGGCTGGACAGGGAGTGTGGCACCAGTGACAAGCCTCGGCACAGATGGGTCGGGCTGCTATCAGATGGGACTTGCACTAGGTAAGCCTCTCCCGGACAAAATCCCTGGCAAAGAAAGGACCAAGATGGTGTCATCATGGCTTTTGCATTACACCCCAGAGCAGTCTGCAATCTGGGGAGGTTGGAGTAAAACGGGCCCCCTACATATTAATGTATTGGGCAGAGCCTCAGCTGGGGTAAATCGGAGTACCGATGGAACTATGGTGAGGATCTGGCCCCATGGGTGTAAATCTGCAAAGTGTTTGGGTGCGTGCAGAGCCCCCCTAGACTGGATCTGCATGCTGCCCTTTCGGGAGGAGGAACTTCAACTCAGCTGGCGGGAAGTTGCTCTGGGTTCACCCAGGCCAAGCTGCCGAGCAAAGCTCCTTGTCAGTGCAGCCTGCTCTCCTCCCCATGGCCATCAGGCCGGGGATGAGTTTAACAGTACAAAGTGCTGGTTCTTGGGAGAGCTGAGCTGCGGTGTGCTGAGCAGCAGGGCGAGCCAGGCAGCGAGCTGCAGAGAAGCGGATGACTGTAGATTACACCTGTACAGAAATCTAACCGGAGTGCAGCCAGGGCAGTGCATACCAGGTAGGCATCAGCCAGGCCTGGGAATCCTCCTCAAGGACAGAGAGAAGGAGAAGGCTGGGCTTTGCTGCTGGTGTAAATCAGGCATCAGGAGAGTTATACACTGGTGTAAATGAGAGGCGAATTGGACCCAGCATGTTTAAATACAGTGGCTTCCAGGCTAGCGCACCCCTCCAGCAACTCTGTTTGTGTCTCCCCATGCCGGCTGTTCTCTGATCTGCCTGTTTCTGACCCAGCCTTGTCTCAGCCCAATCAGCAGCCTGACCTGTCTGAATGCCTCGGGCTTTGTTCTTCCTCCACAAGGGGCAGAGAGGGAGAGTGAAAGAGGTGAGGCCTGGCAGAGCCAGAAGGAGAGAGCTGGAGGAAAGAGGAAGAGACACTGGGAGCAAGGGGGCAGAGAGCAGCCGATAGACGAATGCAAGCGGAAGAGAAAACCATTGTAGGAGAGCATGAGACAGCGAGGGAGAAACAGGGGAATTAAGTGTATCTCAGAGCAAGGGAAACAGCCAGACCTGGATACAGTCATGGGAGGCAGCCAGGGGCCTTGTGCCAGTGGGAAGCAGAACAGGAAGTAGTTTGACCCATGCAATCTCCTAACCCTGCCTATTCCACACTGGGTAGTGCCGTATGGTGGAGAGACATGCTTAGCATGAGATGCGTGGTTGTTAGCATCTATTATTGGCACGTCAAAGTAAACACCAAGCAGGATTCCCGCACCCTGATGCAGCGCCCTGGTGTGTCTTATTACTTGTACTGGAGGCAGCACTGTTCACACCCACTAGTATAAACCCCACACCCAGGCTAGGCAGTGGGAACTTGCTACCGGGACACCACTGGGAGCTCTGGACCCCCAGCATACGTGAAGCTCTACAGAAAAAGGTCTTCCAATGTGCCACACTCCTGCTCTGCAGCTCTCCTCCAGCCCCTGCCGGTCAGGGACTTAGGGGCATCTGCCACTGACTTTCTCTCCTGACTCCCGTCACCACTCAGAGGTGGCTGCAGCCCATCAGGAGCTACCCTACCATGTGTCCTTCCAGTCCCAGAGCCTTTGCCTAAGCAAAGTTCCTCCTGCATGCTCAACTGGATGTGAGCAACCTTCCCCGAAGGCAGATGCTGGGGGAGCCACAAACAAGTCTGGGGAGTGTTGCAGAAGCATGATTCAGCTGATTAGCTGGAGCTTCTCTAATGACACAGGCCTCTTGGGCCAGTGGAAACAGCCTGGAGAACAGCCTTGTTCCTACCATGTCAATACTTTCAGGCCCAGCCTGACAGCTAAAAATACTAGCTGGAAGCTTTCAGGAGTTTCAGTGACATTTCTATTTGGGTTTGACAGTTGAGGGTGTGTGCAGATTAGTTCCTGACCCATTTTGCCCACCTTTGCTAAAAACTAGGCTGAGTCCCACCAAAATTCATCTCACCTGTGGCCTCCAATCCAGCACAAACCTAGCTCTGCGATGGAGAGGAAATGCCAGTGCATCGCACACCTGCACAGTGCTGCTCTGTCTCCCTCTCGGGGCCAGGAGAAAGAGCAGTTTGAGTCTGCTGATGGCTTTAAGAAAACAGTCTTTTAGCTCAGGCAATGGAGTCTCTCGCTTTCAGATCCAATGGTCCCAGGTGTGACGGGTTCGGGCACAGAGACCACCTTGGGACTGTCACCTGACATGCTGAGCCCATTTTCCCTGCCAGTTTGGGACTCCAGAACCCTGTCTTGTTGAGTCAGACACGCTAGTCTGCTGCAACACAGACCCAGGTCTGGTCCACACCCCAAAGCTGCAGACTTTAACCAAAAAACACTCAGCAAGTACTCCTGTCGCCAGCACCCAGACACCCAGGTCCCAATGGGATCCAAACCCCAAATAAATCCATTTGATCCTGTATAAAGCTTATACAGGGTAAAATCAAATTGTCCGCCCTCTATAATACTGATAGAGAGATATGCACAGCTGTTTGCTCCCCCAGGTATTAATCACTTACTCTGGGTTAATTAATAAACAAAAGTGACTTTATTAAATATAAAAAGTAGGATTTAAGTGGTTTCAAGTAATAACAGACAGAACATAATTACCAAGCAAAATAAAACAAAGCACGCAAGTCGAAGCCTAATACGTTTAAGAAACTGAATACAGGTAAATCTCACCCTCAGAGATGTTCCAATAAGCTTCTTTCACAGACTAGACTCCTTCTTAGTCTAGGCCCAATCCTTTCCCCTGGTACAGTTCAGGTGGCAACTAGGGGATTTCTCATGACTGCAGCCCCCTTTGTTCTGTTTCACCCCCTTTTATATCTTTGGCACAAGGCGGGAATCCTTTGTCTCTCTCTGGGTTCCCATCCTTCCTTCTAAATGGAAAAGAACCAGGTTTAAGATGGATTCCAGTACCAGGTGACATGGTCACAAGTCCTGTGAGAGCCCAAACCTCCATTCGTTCCAGCCTGACTCACATAAACACAGGAAGGCTTACAAGTAAACAGAGCCATTTACAACCAATTGTCCTGGTTAATGGGCGCCATCAAGATTCTAAACCACCATTAATGGCCCACACTTTGCATAGTTACAATAGGACTTCAGAGTAATACTTCATATTTCTAGCTTCAGATACAAGAATGATACATTCATACAAATAGGATGAACACACTTAGTAGATTATAAGCTCTGTAATGATACCTTACAAGAGACCTTTTGCATAAAGCATATTCCAGTTACATTATATTCACACTTATAAGCATATTTCCATAACACATATGGAGTGCAACGTCACACCAGGTTCAAGCCCTCCTAGGGCTGGCCCACCCAGTGGGACTGCGTTACATTAAGGCTGGCCCACTTGCTTGCTGTGGAGTGGTCCCGCCAGCCCCCTGATTGCTCTCTCACTCTGTCTTCATGCAGGTAGTGAGCCAGATTGACAAGCTGACATCGGATTTTGAGTTTGAGCTGGAGCCGGACGACTGGACCACAGCCACAGTGAGCAGCACATCCAGCAGCGAGAAAGGGGGTGGCACGTTTGACCTCGGCCAGCTGGATTTCATGACCTCAGACATCCTCTCTGACAGCTGGGAGTTCTGCTCCTTCCTGGAGGTTTCCACCCCGTCAGACTCTGGGGACGGCTCGGAGCAGCAGCCAGGCCGCCAGCCAGACTACCGGCTGATGAACGGCGGGGTGCTGACCCCTAATGGACCCCGGGTGGAGACGCCCGACTCTTCCAGCGAGGAGGCCTTCAGCTCCGGCCCCAACCTGAAAGCCCAGCACCAGAGGACGCCGGGCATAAGGGAGCGGGTCCGCTTCAGTGACAAGGTGCTCTACCACGCTTTGTGTTGTGACGATGACGACGGGAACAGCCAGGAAGGCACCGGTAGGGTGCCGCTGCCCGAGGACCTACCGGAGGAGCCCATCGAGGCGGGGCACAAGCCGCCGGCTCGGCCCGCTGCCAATCTGCCGCCGCCGCAGCGGCACTCTCCTCACCTGAGTGCCACTCAGCAACGGAAACTGATGAGGAACAGCAGCACACAGACCGTGTCGGACAAAAGCACCCAGACGGTGCTTCCCTATGTATCGGCCAAGCAGAAAATCAAAGGCAAAAACTGAGCAGGGGAGGGGGTGGGGAGGAATCGGAGCAATGGGGACTGATCAGAGCAGGGGGAGGGGCAGAAATATATATATATATATATATATATTTAAATAAATCAAAATACTACTAATAAAAACAAAAAAAAAGATGGAAAACTAATAACAATAATGTCCAGCTACCTAACTATCATTTTTGAGGCTCAGGGAATTTGAAATTATTTACTGAACAAAAGAGATCAAATAACCATGCGGAACAAGGGAAATAATATCTATACATATAGACCCCCACCTCTGAAGCAGAGGATGGGAGAGAGATGTGGTCAGGGACATCCCCAAATGCCAGCTGAGCACCTCAGTTCACTAACTTGGTCTGTGGGTGGATGGCGTTTGGGTCTCCCCCAAATAGGGATTGTGGGGAAATGAGGCTCGGGGAGCGGGGGAGAGCCCAAGTGAACTAAGACTGAAAGAGCTCTCTGGAAAAGGAAGTCAGGTCAACCCCTTGTGCTGCTGGTATCCTACACCTCCCCTCAATGTTCCAGAGATGGGGCCGAGCCCCAGAATTTGGATCCACCTCTGGGTTTTGATCATGCCCTCACCCCTCTTCTGAAAGAAATCAGCCAATTAGAAACTTGTTCGTTCATTAAAGAACAATGAATTTTTGTATGCTCTATTTTTATGAACAAATTGGTTTCAGATTGGCTGGACCTCTGAGCAAATCAGTTCTCTAGGCCAATCAATGTTTTTTTGTCTTCGGCCATGGGTCAGCAAGTGGTTCCTTTTCCATCAGTCAAATGCCACTCATGCTGGTTAGATTTTCCTAGTCATTTGGTCAAATGGGACTAGAGTCAGAATGGGTGTGGCTACGGCAAGAAAATAACATTGGAGGATTGACTGCCAGACATGTCTGGAATGGTTTTGATTCTTCGTGCCTGATTCTCATCTCACACCAATTGTACACCAGTATAAAATATGCCAGTTGACTCCCATGGTGCTATTCCTGATTTACACCCAGGGGAATGAGAAGAGAATCAGGCCTTGCATTTCAGTAAAGTTCCAACCAAAACCCTGGCATCTAAGGCCAGGAGCCCAGCTCTGATCAGGAAATTCCTGAAGCCCAGGCTTCATTTTAAGCACATCCTTAAGTCCCATTGATTCCAAGCAGGTGTTTAAAGTTAAGCACATGCTGAAGTGCTTTCTTGAACTCAGGCCTAGAAGGGCCAGATTATGATCCAATTACACCAGTGTAAATCTGGAGTTGTTCTGGAGACTTTCACGGCATCACTCCAGCTTTACACAGGGGATAACTGACATCAGGATTTAGTCCATGGGGTTTAATTTTCACACAGAGGTGCCTACACTGCCACCGGGGCACATGCACACTGGTGATTGTGCGGAGTTTGCAGCTGCACACCGTCACCTGTTTGCAGCCACACCTGTCTGGGCTTTCTGTGCAGAGCTGACAAGCACAATTTAGCCCCTTGGTTTGTGAAAATGTGGCCATTAGCAGCAAGAATCTGACCCCTTGTGGCATGAGAGCACTTTCTCAAGCTGGTTCTGAACTATCACAACACAGGGAATGAGCTGGATGACCTGGGTGGTCCATTCCCAACCAAGAAATCAACAAGGAAAAAAAACTGTTCTTAACCTTTAGCCAGCGGCTCTTTTAATCCTGTCTGAAGCCTGGGCTCCTGACCGAACATAGCCCCAAAACAAGTACCTTGTTAAACACTAATCTTGTTAATGATGAACTGGCAAAGCTATTACTAGCTACCCAGCACAATAAAGCTTGGTATATGCACTTTAACAACAACAAGAAAAGCCAATGTGCTTTGGTTTGTTGTATTGCATGTGGCCTGGGGTGTATAAACCATGTTGCCAGTATGTCTACCTCTGTGTGAGGAGTATGGTGCTAAATTTCAGGAATTGGAAAGAAGCGCAACAAGCTGTGATGAAGGGGCTGGAGGCTGTCTGCTTGAATCCTAGAATCATAGAATATTAGGGCTGGAAGAGACCTCAGGAGATCATCTAGTCCAACCCCTGCTCAAAGCAGGACCAATTCCCAACTAAATCATCCCAGCCAGGGCTTTGTCAAGCCGGGCCTGAAAAACCTCTAAGGATTGAGATTCCACCACCTCCCTAGGTAACCCATTCCAGTGCTTCACCACCATTCTAGTGAAATAGTTTTTCCTAATATCCAACCTAGATCTCCCCCACTGCAACTTGAGACCATTGCTTCTTATTCTGTCATCTACCACCACTGAGAACAGCCTAGCTCCATACTCTTTGCAACCTCTCTTCAGGTAGTTGAAGGCTTCTATCAAAACCTCTCTCACTCTTCTCTTCTGTGGACTAAATAAGCCCAGTTCCCTCAGCCTCTCCTCGTAAATCATGTGCCCCAGCCCCCTAATCATTTTTGTTGCCCTCCACCGGACTCTCTCTAATTTGTCCACATCCCTTCTGTAGTGGGGGGGACCAAAAATGGACACAATATTCCAGGTGTGGCCTTACCAGTGCCGAATAGAGGGGAATCTCGATCTGCTGGCAGTGCTCCTACTAATACAGCCCAATATGCCATTGGCCTTCTTGGCAACAATGGCACACTGCTGACTTATATCCAGCTTCTCGTCCACTGTAATCACCAGGTCCTTTTCTGCAGAACTGACTACTTAGCCAGTCAGTCCCTACCCTGTAGCAGTGCATGGGATTCTTCCTTCCTAAGTGCAGGATTCTGCATTTGTCCTTGTTGAACCTCATCAGATTTATTTTGGCCCAATCCTCCAATTTGTCTAGGTCACTCTGGACCCTATCCCTACCCTTCAGTGTATCTACCTCTCCCCCCAGCTTAGTGTTATCTGCAAACTTACTGAGGATGCAATTCATCCCATCATCCAGATCATTAATAAAGATTTTGAACAAAACCGGACCCAGAACCGACCCCTGGGGCACTCCGCTTGATATCAGTTTCCAACTAGACATCGAGCCATTGATCACTACTCGTGGAGCCAACAATCTAGCCGGCTTTCTATCCACCTTATAGTCCATTCATCCAATCCATACTTTTTTAACTTGCTGCAAGAATACTGTGGAAGACTGTATCAAAAGCTTTGCTAAAGTCAAGATATATCACATCCACCGCTTTCCCCATATTCACAGAGCCTGTTATATCATCATAGAAGGCAGTCAAGTTTGTCAGGCATGACTTGCCCTTGGTGAATCCATGTTGACTGTTCCTGATCACCTTCTTCTTCTCCAAGTGCTTCAAAATGGATGCCTTGAGGACCTGCTCCATGATTTTTCCAGGGACTGAGGTGAGGCTGACCGGGTTCTCCTTCTTTCCTTTTTTAAAGATGGGCACTATATTTGCCTTTTTCCAATCATCCGGGAACTCCCCTGATCACCATGAGTTTTCAAAGATAATGGCCAATTGCTCTGCAGTCACATCAGCCAATTCCCTCAGCACCCTCAGATGCATTAGATCTGGACCCATGGACTTGCGCATGTCCAGCTTTTCTAAATAGTCCTTAAACTGTTTTTTCACTACTAAGGGCATCCTGTGGTGCTTAGGCTAAGTTGTGCTGCCTGGAGCTGAGTGGCTGTCCAGAGATCCCCTGCTGCCCAGCTGCTCCATGTGGCCTGGCCGTGGGACCTGGGGAGTTCTTGCCTCCAAAGGCTCGGAGCTGTAGTTGAAGGCTGAGGTGTGTTGAGCACCAGCAGCTCACACTGACATCAATAGAAGCTGGAGGCCCTCTGCGTCTCTCAGGGTAGGGGGCCGTCTCCTCCAGCGAACACTCTCACAGGATGGGGGCTCTGGTGGGAGAAGAACTTCCAGGACATCGGAAAAGACAGGCCACTCTAACCCCACAGATCCCAAGAGTTCTGCGGGAGGTTTGGGCCATCTGTGTGGGGGCTCTGGAACTGCTCTCGGGGGACCCTGCTTTTCTCCCCTGCTACCAAACAGCATGTCATCTTTGGGTGGTGACCCTGCTCTCACCCTCCACCTGAGGTAGTGGAGATCCATGGGGTGACCTTCCCTTATTGTTCACTTGGAATCCAGTTTGGCCCTCTGCTCCTATCTGAGAAGAGAAAGGAAGCAATAAGTGTCCACATTTCTGTCTGGTTGCTGCTGTAATGTTTAAGATACCCAGTGGGATGGGTTCCCCCCAGGGTGCCACCTTGGAACTAGGGTTCCCTGACTGCCTGACCCACCAGCCTGAGTTCCCTCTCTTAATATACTGCTGTGACCAGCCTGCCAATCCCTCTTTCAGGCTCCAGCCTGCACTTTCACCAGCACACATACAGATAGGGACACACCCAGTTACAGTTACACACAGATGTGGTGATCAGCTCTGCACGGGGAGGCACAGTTAGGGCACCTCCCAATTCCTAAGGCACACACCTCCTCTCTGGAATGTAAACCCAAAATTATACTATCTTGCACTGCACAAAGAACTGTACAGTGTAAGCTCATGAAATTCGCCCTCTCCCTTAATGTGGAGAAGGATATGCAATAGCTTTCTGCCCCTAGTTATGATTTACATACACACTGGTTTTAGACAAAGCAAAAACAAATTTACTAACTACAAAAGATAGATTTTAAGTGATTATAAGTAATAGCAAACAGATCAAAGCAGATTACCTTGCAAATAAACAAAACACAGAAACTAAGCTTAATATACTACATAGATTGGATATGAATAGCAAATTCTCACCCTAAATGCTGGTGGAAGCATGCTTCAGGCTCTTAAGGGGCAAGCTATGCTGTTTTACAGCTTAAAATCCCCAGGTATTTCATTCACATGCTAAAAATCTCTTAAGCCTGGGTCCAGCACTTCCCCTGGTTCAGCCTTTGTTCCTCAGTTGTTCCCAGGAGTCTCTTCAGGTGGGGAGTCAGGGAAGAACTTCAATGATGTCATTCCACTGCCTTATATAGCTCTTGCATATGGTGGGAACCCTTTGTTTCAAAGCTTGGTTCGCACACCAGTCAGTGGAAAAACACTGGTATCCAAGAGTCCAGCACCAGGTGACCTGGTCACATGTCCCTGTAGTATCACTGCAGCCATCGCCGACTGGCTGTTTGGAGCATCCTCAGGAACACACCGTCCCCACCCCCGGTAGGAGATAAGCTTCTTATAAGGACTATTGTTTTCTCCTAATGGCCCTTTAAGCTGAATGGGCCCTTCCCAGCCAGCCATCTAAACTATGGGCTTGGCTACACTTGCGAGTTAGAGCACATTAAAGCAGCCCCGGGTGCCCTAACTCATGACGCATCCACACTGGAAAGGCACGTAGAGCGCCCAGACTCCACAGCTGGAGCGCTTCTGGTAATCCACCCCAACCAGAGGCATAATGCTTGCTGCGCCCCGGCTGGAGCGCCGCCGCACCAGTGTGGACACCCTGGTCTGTTAATGCACTCTGATCAGCCTCCAGAAGTGTCCCACAATGCCTGTTCTAGCCACTCTGGTCATCACTTTGAACTCTACTGCCCTGCCCTCAGGTGACCAACCACAAGACTTGCCCTTTAAATTCTCTGGGAATTTTGAAAATCCCTTTCCTGTTTGCTCAGCAAGGCGTGGAGTGTTCTCAGCGAATCTTTCCAGGTGACCATGCCTCCATGCACCAGGCAAGCCCCAGTATGGAGCAATGGCAAGGTGCTGGACCTCATCAGTGTTTGGGGGGAGGTAGCTGTCCAGTCCCAGCTGCACTCCAGCCATAGGAATTATGATACCTTTGAGCAGATATCAAGGGACATGATAGAAAGGTGCCATGACCGGGACGCACTGCAGTGCAGGGTTAAAGTGAAGGAGCTGCAGAATGCCTACCACAAAGCCTGCGAGGCAATCTGCCGCTCCGGTGCTGCTCCCACGACCTGCTGTTTCTACAAAGAGCTGAACGCAATACTTGGGGGTGACCCCACCTCTGCTCCGAGGACCACCATGGACACTTCAGAGCCTAATTCAACAAGGCAGCAGGAGGAGGAGGAGGAGGAGGAGGAAAGAGGGAGCGAGGGTGCTGAGGAGGAGGGAGACACCCCGGCATCCCTAGATGCATGCATCCAGGAGCTGTTCTCAAGCCAGGAGGACGGTAGCCAGTCGCAGCAGCCAGTGCTTGGGGAATGAAAAACACCAGAGGAGGTGCCCGGTAAGCAGCTTTTATTTTGGGAAGGAAGTTGTTCGGTGCAGGCTCTTGGGGCAAGGAGGTTTAGGGCTGCATGCATGCCTAGATGCGGAATAGGGCATTGATGTGCTCTCTCACATCGCGGTAATCAGCTTCAGTGATCTCTTCAAAAGTCTCATGCAGAAGCTGGGCAATGCGCTTGTGCACGTTCCTTGGCAGAGCTACCATGCTCCTTGTCCCAGTAAAGCTAACACGTCTGCGCCACTGTGCCATGAGGGGTGGGGGGACCATTGCTGCACACAGGCAAGCTGCATATGGCCCAGGGCAGAAGCCACATTGCAGTAGAAGACCCTCCCTTGGTTCCCAGGTCACCCTCAGCAGTGAGATATCTTCCAGGTGGAACTCCTGTGGAAAATGTGGGGACAGTGTTCAGTATAGCCCCCTGCAGCTGTTAGCTCTCTCCAAGGCACAGAACCCCAGAGGACAGTACAGCTGTGAAACAATCAGTCCCCTTGCCCCTGTGCTTACTCACCATTTTGGTGCTCCTGTGGCTTATGTACGCTTGCTTTGGGATGGCAAATTCTGCTATTGTGTAGACTGTGCTTGTCTTTAAGTACAGGTGAATCATTGCTCTGTATAGTGTGAACAATGCTGCCTCTGTTAAGTGTTGCATTTTGCCTTTACAGATGCAACCTTGAGATCTCAGCTGTCCATGTTATCACCGGACAAAAGACTCCAAAGGATTGGAAGAGGCCACGTACAAGCAAAGAGGACATGCTGCATGAAGTAATGCAGCAGTCCCTTAATGAAAATCAAAAAGCACAGGAGTGGCAGGAGAGTGAAAGGAGGATCTGCCAGAAGACTGCGGATCATCGGCACCAAAGCACAGAGCAGCTGCTAAGCATTATGCCAAGCGGACTCGATACAGGTGCTCGTAGCCATGCAGGTGGAGCACTACCACGCCCGCCCTTCCCCCTGCAGCTCTTGTCCCAAAACTCTTTCCCTTGTGCCGCCATGTCACCTCCAACCCACTTTCCCCCACATCCAGGTTCTTATCGCCACCAGCTGCCTCCAACACCTGTAGCTTCACCTGCAAACTACGACCCTTACCCACTGCACTCAACTCCAATCACCATGCATTTTAGCCAGCCTGAAGTGCAGCACTCATTGCACAGCACTCCAGACAGGAAGGCAGAGTATGATAACAGGACATACGCAAATCTGTGATTGAACCGTTCCCCACTCCACCCCCTTGCCCTTTCTGTTTCCCAAGCAGTTGTGTTTCTTTTCAATAAATGAATTTTCTTTTAAATAAATGGATTTTTTGGCTTTGAAAACATTCTTTATTATTGCATTAAGTAAAAGATACCTTAGCCCAGGAAAGCAACAGGCACTGCAAGTCAATGTAGCAAACACAGATTCCTACTAACTTTGGAACCACCACTCTTCACTCCCGTGCAGGTCACCAAACATTACTGGTGGCTTTCAGCCTCAAATTGCTCCTTCGAGGCATCCCTAATCCTTGCAGCCCCGCGCTGGGCCCCTCTAATAGCCCTGCTCTTTGGCTGTTCAAATTCAGCCTCCAGGTGTTGAACTTCCAAGTTCCATGTCTGAGTGAATCTTTTACCCTTCCTTCACAAATGTTATTGAGGGTACAGCACACAGAAATAACCGTGGGGATGTTGTCATCGGCCAGGTCCAGCTTCCTATACAGACAGCACCAGCGGCCCTTTAAACGGCTAAAAGCACACTCCACAGTCATTCTGCACCGACTCAGCCTGTTGTTGAAATGCTCCTTGCTGCTGTCAAGACTCCCTGTGTAGGGTTTCATGAGCCACGGCATTAAAGGGTAAGCGGGGTCTCCAAGGGTCACAATGGGCATTTCAATTTCCCCTACGGTGATCTTCTGGTCTGGGAAGAAAGTCCCGGATTGCAGCTTCCTGAACAGGCCAGTGTTCTGAAAGGTGTGTGCGTCATGCACCTTTCTGGGCCAGCCTGTGTTAATGTCAATGAAATGCCCACGGTGATCCACAAGCCCCTGGAGAACCATAGAGAAATACCCCTTCCGATTAACGTACTCGGAGGCTAGGTGGGCTGGTGCCAGAATTGGAATATCCGTCCCATCTATCACCCCTCCGCAGTTAGGGAAACCCATTTGTGCAAAGCCAACCACAATGTCATGCACGTTACCCAGAGTCATGGTTCTTCTGAGCAGGATGTGATTAATGGTCCTGAAAACTTGCATCAACACGATTCTAACAGGCGACTTTCCCACTCCAAACTGGTTAGCGACTGATTGGTAGCTGTCCTGCGTTGCCAGCTTCCAGATTGCAATAGCCACCCGCTTCTCCACTGGCAGGGCAGCTCTCAATCTTGTGTCCTTGCGCCGCAGGGTGGGGGGGCAAGCTCAGCACACAGTCCCATGAAAGTGGCTTTTCTCATACGAAAGTTCTCCAGCCATTGCTTGTCATCTTAGACTTGCATAACGATGTGATACCGCCATTCAGTGCTTGTTTCCCAAGCCCAAAAGCGGGGTTCCATGGTGGTGAGCATGTCCATGAATGCCACAAGCAATCTCGTGTCATATGCGTTACGTGAGTTGACATCATCGTCGGACTCCTCACTGTCAGTTTGTAGCTTAAGGAGTAACTCAACTGCCAAACATGACGTGCTGGTGAGACTCATCAGCATATTCCTCAGCACTTCGGGCTCCATTCCTGCAGACCAAAAGGGAAGACAGAGCGTGCAGTACAAAAAACATTGAAAGATAGCGCCAAATGTGGACGGAAGCACAGAGATTGCTGGGATGCGACGCGATGCATCATGGGGCGTTGGGACAGGACCCAGAATGTCCCGCATCCCCCACACCCTTCCCACAAGCCACAGCGCCAGAATGGGAAGTGGTGCTCTGTGGGATAATGCACCGCTCCCAATGCCGCTGCAAGTGCCGCAAATGTGGCCATGCCAGTGCACTTGCAGCTGACAGCATGAACACACTGTAGCTCTTTCCCTACTGCACTCTCTGAGGGCTGGTTTAACTCACAGCGCTCTACATCTGCAAGTGTAGCCATTCCCTGAGTGCATTCTGCCTAATAGATACATAGACAATATTCCTAACTTCAGATACAGCAATGATACCTGCATACAGGTAGGATGATTATATTCAGTAAATCATAACCTTTCTCATGACACCTTGCATGCCCTATCTTGCACAAAATACATCATAATTATTATTATGATCTGGTTATGGCATATCTCTATAAAGAATATGGGATGCAGTGTCTTACCCACGACCCCGGTGAGGTGGGGATTGGACAGGAAAGTGGGGGCAGAATTAGTTTTAACGAAGGCACCTTAACTTCACCCTTCCTAACTTTCTAACACCTTTTGATAACACTTTCCAAGGTAGCATGGGAGTCTGCCACAGAGGGAGTGGGCCAGAATGTTTTGAATTAATATTTGTTGGAAAATGGCCTTTCTCTGAAATCAAAATGGTGTTTACAGAACTCTGGTTTTGTTTGGAAACTTTCTGGTTGAGTTGGCGGGGGGGGGGGGGGGGGGGTTGTTTTTGGAAATCAGAAACTGAAAAGCATTGCCTTTGGGGTATTCTTTAATTTACCCTTTTTTTTCTTCCCTCTTTCAGGGACAAGCTGGGGGGGAAGGCCAGGGAAGGGAGAAGTAGGTAAAAGATGGAGGAAGGGAAAAGGAGAAACAAGTAAAGAAATGAGACTTCAAAAGCACATGTTCAAACAAAAACAGTTTTGATAAACATTGTCCAAAGCTTTAAAAATTCCCCACCCCACCCCAGGGAATTCTCCAGCCAGCTCTTCCTAATTGCGCCAGTTCCTCTGGTAACTAACATTGGAACCACTTACCTAAGGATGCGGTGCATTCAGCATCACCTATGGGAGGCAGTATGGCTTAATGTGCAGAGCAGGGGGCTAGGGTGCAAGAGATCAGGAAACTATTTCTGCCTCTATCACTGGCCTGCTGGGTGGTCTTGGACAAGGTACATCCCTGCTCCATGCCTCAGTTTCCCCAAATGGAAGTAATGACACTGCCCTCCCATTTAAAGCACTTTGAGATCTACTGCTGAGAAGAGTTAGACAGTGGAGGCATTGTTGTCAATCTCTGCAGCCAGACTGAATGTCTTTGTAAATGATATGCGCCGTAACAACAAGATACAGGCTGGATGCAAGAATCACTGGGTGGAGTTCTCTGGCCTGGGTTCTCCCAGGTCCCTTCAAGCCTTAAAATCTAGGGCTCCTTCCCTGCGTAGTGTCATGGTCTGTCTTACCAGTCTCCAGCTGAGAAACCCTGGGAATCCTGAGAGGGGGATGTCTGGGCTTGGGGTTTAAAACCCCTTTATTCTGGGGCTACAGGAAGCCCTGAGTGACCATACTCTGTCAGCATCCTGCTAGCAAACCCAGCTGCTTGGCCCTGGGCTCAGGCACTGAAGGCTTCGGAAAGCTTGGCACTCCCTCTATTCTGACAAGGAACGTAGGAGGGTTATTCCAGGCAGTAGAGACGCTATTAGGTGATTCATTCTTTAAATCCCATGTACACGAAGGTGGCAATGCTGGGAGTGTTAATCAAGGGTTTGTGTAAGAGCCCTGATCCCACATTAGACTAACATCTCCACCATTACCAGGCGGAATTCCCTCGAGGGGGTCAGGTGACTGTACTCTATACAGCCCACAAGGAGAGAACGTCCTAGATAATGGGGTCTGCCTCTTCGTGGTAATCTGGTTAGTAACATGTGATGAGAGATCAGGCCATTCTGGGGATGGGGGAGTGTAATGGGGGGCAGTGAGGAGTGGGATGGGCTGTGGGGACCTGGGGTGGGAGCTGGGATATTGTGGGGCTTGGGGGAATAGAAAGAGGGATATAGAGGGGATGAGGACCTGGGGGATTGGTGGAGTGGGGGGAACAGGGGAGCCAGGATACGGCATCTCTGCAGAACTCAAGCCCTGCTGGCTCAGCAGTGAGCAGAGGCCACTGTCACCCCCTGGCCAGTGTCCTCTGACCTTTGTGAAGGGCAGCCTGGTGGCCTCAGTCCTGTTCCCCTCTGGGCCAAGCCCCACAAAACAACCACACCAGTGAGCAAGAACCCCCCTGCCGGTCCCCCATGGGCAGCCTCATCAGAGGGGTCCAGGGCTGAATGGGCCATGCAGCCGGGACTCTTCTCTCCCCACTAGAGTTGGCCCTGCAGGGCACAATGTAGGCACAAGAAAAGGGAGGGGCAGGAAAGCCTATCCTGTCATGGCCCAGGTTGCACCAGCCCAGAGAACAGAGGAATAATAAAAATGCACTGTTCTTAGACAACCCCTCTTAAGCACTTTCAGCACATTATCTGAGTGAACAATTACAACAGCCGTCTGTGGTCAGGGAGGGCTCCATATACATAGCTTGCTTCCCCTGCCACTGAAATGCAGCCACCTCTGGGCTGGAGTGTGACTGCCCACTTTGAGATCTATGGGTGGAATGTGCTGCTCTGATTACTGAGCCCAGTTTAGATCATTGTGTTCTGCTTCCCTCTTCTCTTCCTGTCCTGAACTGTTGTGTAGTGATATCTCAAAGCTCTTTACGAACGGGGGCCAGGATCATTAGCCAAAGCTGACAGATGGAGAAACTGAGACACATAACGACTTAGCCACTGGCCTGCTGAGTGACCTTAGGCAAGACAGGAATGCAGTCCAGGTCTCCAAAGTCCTAGTCCTTCAATGCCCACAGGTAGGCAGGCTCTTAAATATAAAACCCCCAGATGCATGGCAGCAAACCACAGCCTAGCCCGATGGAACTCTTTCTTCTGAATTAGCCTCCTGAGCTCCCACAACTCCCCCATCAGCACTCAAGGCAGTGGGAAATCGGCCCCCTGCTCTTTGGCTGGCCACTTACACCTGTGTGAAATGGGATGAAAAGCTGTTCTACCAGGCCGTGGAGAATCAGGCCACTGGGGTTTTTGGAGATGTCCCTCCCCAACACAGCCAGCTCAGGTGCTCTGCTGAGATCCCAGTAATGATGAGTCACATGGGCAAGCTCTTACGGCTTCCTGATGGCACCAGAACCCACCCTGTGTGGAACAATTCCCTTGTAAGTTACTCCAGTTCATCTGTTATTCTTTGTCTAAACACCTGGGTGTCTTTGAGCCTGTTACAATCTGATTGAATGACTGATAGATGGAGCTGGACTCTTTAATACTTCATTATGAAAGGTGCCAAGAATAGTATTAGCAATAAATTCTTAACAGCCAACGCTGTAACAGGCTGTTCTAAGACAGATGATTATTGTGTCATACGGAGTTCAGGATGCCCACATCTGCACCTCCCCTGGTCTAATGTTACACATAGTGCTGTACAACTCCATAAATACTGCCAGCTCCCTTGGGTGAATGGGCCACAGCGCAAATCCACTCCTTCAGCAGTGGTAATTGGTCCCTCACTTTTGAAGGACGTTTTCCATCAGCAAACGCCGTTACATCAGAATCAGAACATTTCATGGGAACATGCTGATTTTGACGGGAAAGTGTCTGAAATTAAGATTTCATTTTGATGTTTTTAGAAATGAAAAATCCTGGTTTTCCGATTCAAAAGACTTTTGGGTTCCACCTTTTGTGTGTGAGAGAGAAAACCAAAGCCAAAATCAAAACATTTAAAAACTATTGAAATGAAACATTTTGATTGACCTAAACTTTTTTATAGATATTCAGTTTACAAAAAAATTGAGACTTTGACTTTTTGGCACAATTCAGCACAGAAAAGTTCTTCAAAATCTGAAACTTTCTGTGGAGAGGTAAACAATTTGTCAGATTGTTGAAATGAAATGTTCTGATGTTTCCAGATTGAAACAAACTGACTTTTTGTTCAGCTTCGGAATGAAAACAAACATTGGAATTGCCCATGGAATAGAAATTTGCCAGCAGAGAGGCTGGAGATGGAACAGGCTGTTAAGAACAGACAATTCTTTTGCCATTCAAGGTGCTTCCCAGCAGGTCAGATGTATGGCATGGTGATGGGGCAGCCTTGGGGGAACTTGTGTAATACCGACAGACCCCAGTTCTTGGTGGGCGGAATCGAACCTGGGATCTCTACAGCTAAATGCATGAGCCTCTACCTCATGCGCTAAAAGCCACATGGCTATTAGCTAAGGCTGTAGCAGACTTATTAATCTCTATGTGGTCTCGGTGTCACTAGAGGGGTCAGAACACCACAGCCAGGAGGTGTGTGGATTACACTTGCACTGCACTATACCAGGCCTGTGCATAAGCACAAGCCACTAGTCTCCAGATCTGCCCCCTTTGTTCAGCTGTCCAGTCCGGAAGTGTCCCATCAAAATGCTGAGCCCAGGTCTGCAGGATCAGGCCCCAAAGTGCTAGCTGGTATCCTCTTGATTACTGCATGTGAGGATCAGGGGAGGCAGCAGGGCTGGGGATTGAGTGAAGGCGACACCCAGAGCAAACCCAATCCCTGCTGAGAGTACAAGCACTGGGACTGAGACGGGGAAGGGACGGAAGGGAAAACCTCCCAGACAGGGTGGCCAAAGGCCCATGGGAGCTGGGCTCAGTAATATCCATGGCTCTGCTGCCACTGACCAGCTGCCCTTCCCCAGCCCGACTCACCAAGTGAGGCTACGTTCACTTGTGTCTGGTGCCCAATTGCCACGGCATGGGACCATGTGAGCCTCTTAGGTCAGTGGTTCTCAACCAGTGGCCTGGGGCCCCCTGGGAGGCTGTGAACAGGTTTCAGGGGGGCTGCCAAGCAGGGCCAGCATTAGACTTGCTGGGGCCCAGGGTAGAAAGCTGAAGCCCACTGCATGGGCCTGAAGCCCAGGGCCCTGAGTGCTGCCACCTGGGGCTGAAGCCGAAGCCTGAGCAATGTAGCTTCATGAGGGCCCATGTGGCATAGGACTCCAAGCAATTGCCTGGCTTGCTACCCGCTAATGCTGGCCCTGGCTTTTATATGTAGAAAATCAGTTGTTGTGGCACAGGTGGGCCATGGAGTTTTTATAGCATGTTGGGGGGGCCTCAGAAAGAAAAAGGCTGAGAACCCCTGCCTGAGGTGGTTGGGAATCCCTGGTGTCTGAGTTGAGTAAGGCTGGGTCCAAAGGCACAGAGCCACTGGAACTCTGCAGTTGAGACGGACTTGTTGCCTGACCCAGAACTGGGCCCCGAGATGGCAAACAGGGGGTTCGTTGCCCGGTGTGCTTGACACCAATAAAGACACTGAGGGGAGAAAGCAAGCCAAGTTTATTTCAGAGCTCTGAAATGGCACTAGGAGACCAGCATGTCTCAAATCCAGTGCAACAAATACAAACAATTTTTACCTTTTATACTTCAAACTGTTTGCATACATCTCTTTGTCTGGCTGTTCCCCCTTACCCCTCCCTTCCAGACAACTGTTACAATAAGCTCTACATAAGCTTGTGAGAAAACTTTCCCAGTCTTTGCTACCTTGGATTAGATGCCTGCAAACTAACTACCCCGCTTCTTACCTTTATTATTTCTGCTAGTGTGAGTGAAACTGCAGCCATCTGCTAAAAACGCTGACCAATACATTTCTCCTTCAGCCTACTTCAGAGCATGTAAGCAGTTAGCATAGAAGTAGGTGAGAGTTCCCAAGATGGAGTCACTGTGGTTCACAGACCCAGAGCAAAAGAGCTTCATCGGCACTTTTGGCCTTCCACTCTCCCGAGTTACCTGGTAGCTATGCCTAGTGGACCCCAACAATCCCTCCTTTGAGAACACTCAACAAACCTTTGTCAGAGTTTTCTCATACTCTAAAGACAGAATGCGATTAAGCTCCATGCAATCAGGATTATCAATGAGAGGGTATAAGGGAACTTCTGGGGTATGGGAGGTACAAATCTTACGTATGAGCACTTTACAGCAAACGAGCAAAAGAACAAGAACAAAACATACCACAACACCTGTGAGCAAGATGCGAACAATGCTTCCCCCTATATCCCCTAGTTCTCCTAAACCAGGTATCCAACCCCAAAGGGAATCCAAAATAGTGGGTTCTCCTTCCTGGGTCTTCCACTGGTTAAAGGCCCGTTCAGCTGACAAGATGTGCTTGTTAATGTCCTGTGAAAACTCGGGGACATAGGTACAACACTCTTCTCCAATAAGGGCACATACAATTACAACAACCCAAATGCCCAGAAGATAAGAAGAATTGTTGACACTAAACAAGTCAAAAAATAACAAGACCAAAAACTAAAAGGACCAGGACCATAGGTGAGGTCAGCCTACTGTGAGAAAATAAAACCAATGCTCAGGGTTCTCGCGGGGAGTATGCTGTGACTGTTCAGAAAGATCACAACGCATTCCCAGTGACCCTTACTGTCTTTTGAATAACAGCTTAAGTCCCAAATCGTCGTTAGCAGTCTTCTCCATAGGCTGGACAGTCCACTGTTTAGGAGTGGGCACTGCTTTCAGTCGAGAGTGATGAATCCAGTTCTTGTGTCCTTTGACCTTTGCCGCTGTATGGGTGACAAGCAGGACAGTGTGGGGTCCCTTCCACTTCTCTTGGAGAGGCTCGTCCTTCCAGGTCCGCACAAGAACGGAGTCACCAGGCTGCAGGGAGTGGACTGGAGTATCCAGCAGAAGAGGCTGTGAATCTTTGGTATACCTGTGAAGAGAAGAAAGAACAGCAGACAGAGAGCACATGTACTGAGACAAGAAACCACACCCCACTTCCCATTCCGCTGCCAGAACTGGGGTACCATTCATAGGCCATGCTCTTCCAAACATAATCTCAAAGGGACTAAGCCCTATCCTACCCTTAGGGAGAGCACGAATGCGAAGTAACACAAGGGGCAAGGCATCAGGCCACTTAAGAGAGGCCTCCTGACAGACCTTTGAGAGATGTCGCTTGAGTGTCTGATTTGTGCGTTCCACTACTCCACTGGCTTGTGGTCGCCAGGGTGTGTGGAGCTTCCAGGGGATTTGCAGAGCACTTGATATCTTTTGAACACTTTGAGATGTGAAGTGTGTACCATTATCAGATTCCATCCACTGAGGAAGGCCGAAGCGAGGAATGATTTCCTTAACAAACTTAAGAGCCACTGTTTTGGCAGTGTTGTTGCGACATGGGAAGGCTTCAGGCCATCCGCTGAATCGATCCACTAAGACGAGAAGGTACCTGTACCCTTGGGTCCTGGGAAACTCAGTAAAGTCTATTTGCCACACCAATCCTGGGCCTGGGGTAGGTTCCAGGGTGGCTGGTGGCACTGCTACTCCTGGTCGAGGGTTATTCTTTTGGCAGATTAAACATTCAGCTTGTACCTGTGATACTAGGGGTTTAAGTCCAGAGGTTAGAAAATATTTATTCATAAGCTGGGTAAGAGCCTCTTTGCCTGCGTGTGTGGTTTGATGCAGTTTCTGCAACACTGGTCGAATCAAGCCCTTGGGCAGGAGGATTTTTCCCTCTGTGGAATAAAGCCATCCCTCCTTTTCCTGGAGACCAAGACTGTCAGCCAGGTTTCTGTCCTCTTGGGAGTACTGAGGGGCTGCAAGCTCACCCACTGATGGGATGAGGGCATGCATTTGGGCATTCTCCTCTGTTGGTGATTTCAGGGTAGCAGCTCGCTTAGCTTCCCTGTCTGCTCTGGCATTACCCTTGGTTACATCTTGATCTTCCCTTTGATGGGCTTTGCAATGCACCACTGCTACTGCTGCGGGGAGTTGTACCGCTTCTAACAGCCAGAGAATTTGAGACCCATGCTTAACCGGAGAATCTTGGGCTGTTAGCGTTCCCCTTTGCTTCCACAAACCAGCGTGAGCATGCAATACCCCAAAAGCATACTTTGAGTCAGTAAAGATATTAACCCGTTTGTCTT
Source organism: Trachemys scripta elegans (assembly GCF_013100865.1). Taxonomy (NCBI): domain Eukaryota; kingdom Metazoa; phylum Chordata; order Testudines; family Emydidae; genus Trachemys; species Trachemys scripta. The sequence goes on from NC_048307.1 coordinate 41,007,917, forward strand.
TTGCCAGCTCGAGTGCACGAGTCACGGCCGCTAGTTCAGCACGCTGGGCAGGTGTTCCTGCTGGTAAACTCTCAGTATCATGGTACTCACGGTATCATGAAGAGACACAATAGCATAACCAGCCCTCCTTTGCCCATCCACAACAGTACTACTTCCATCTGTATACCATTCCAAGTCAGCATTTGGGAGTGGCTGATCTTTTAGATCTGGGCAGCTAGAATACTGAACATCTATGATTTCTAAACAGTCATGTTCCTGCTTTTCTGTCTCTGGTAGCAGTGTAGCTGGATTAAGGGAGGGACAGGTCTGCAGGGTGACTTCAGGATTCTCTAACAGCTTCGCCTGGTACCGAGCAACCCGAGCCTGTGTGAGCCAAAGACCACCCTTAGTGTCCAGCAAGGCTCGGACCATATGGGGAACATACACTTGCACAGTTCCTCCCAGTGTCAGCTTTTCAGCTTCCCCAAGCACTAGAGCAGTAGCTGCGACCGCCCTCAAACAGGCTGGCCATCCCTTTGAAACTTGATCCAGTTGTTTAGAAAAGTATGCCACGGGACGTTTCCAGGCACCTAATAGCTGGGTAAGCATTCCCAAAGCTACCCCTTTTCGTTCATGCACATACAGTTGGAACGGCTTAGATATATCGGGCAAACCCAGGGTTGGAGCTTCCATTAGCTTCCTTTTCAAGATTTTAAATGCCCTGTCCGCTTCTGGGGACCAGTGAAAGGGGTCATGTTCCGCTCCCTTAACACATTCATACAGAGGTTTAGCCCACAGTCCAAACTCTGGAACCCATATTCTGCAAAAACCTGCCATGCCCAGGAATGCCCTAAGCCGTTTACAGTTGCTGGGGATGGGAACTTGGCAGATAGCCTCCTTCCTTTCGTTTGAGAGCTGTCTCTCTCCCTGCCTGATGTGAAATCCCAGATATTGAACCTCTGAAAGAGCAAATTGGGCTTTGCTTTGAGATACTCTGTATCCTCGCAGTCCAATAAAGTTTAGGAGACTCACAGTAGCTCTAAGACAAGGGATTAGACCCACAGCAGCAATTAACAAGTCATCTACATATTGCAGCAGGAGGGCTCTGTCTGAATTATCCCACTCCTCCAAGTCTCTGGCCAAAGCCTGTCTGAACAGAGTGGGGGAATTTTAAATCCCTGGGCCAATACTGTCCAGCAAAACTGCTTCTTAACTCTTCTGTTGTCCTCATTATGCCTTGCAGTATTTTGCAGATCTCACAGTTGCTTGGGCACATTCAGGCCCCCCTTTCTCTTGATTGTCAGCAAAGGCTTAGCTGCGTACAATGTCCTTGGATTAAACCTGCTAGCTGTATTTTCCTCTCAGTTAACTCATTCTGTGCTTTTCCTTCTCCCTTTCTCGGCTTCTTCTAACTTCCAAAGGAACCTTCCACTCTTCACTCATATACCTTTTCTCCAACCATTAACACATACTCATTGCCATTATACATCCTTTCAGTAACATAACTTCTGTACAGAGCTTTGAAGCAACAAACCAGGACGAGCACACTCACTTCTGAGGATTCCACTCTGTACAACCTCTGGTATCCAATAGCTTTCCCTTTTAAACCTTAAATGCCTTCCCAGTCTTCATCCCTAGCCTTAGCTATAACCTGATTCCGCTCCACTTCAGACAACAGGGTTCTCATAAGTATATTGCAACCATCCCAGTCAGGTTTATGGCTAGCTAGACACCCTTCAAAGATAGAAATGAACTTGCTTGGATTCGTTGAAAATTCTCCTGCCTCTGCCTTAAAAGCAGCCAGATGTACAGGGTTAAAAGCAACATGCGAATATACAGACACTATGTGAACTGGCCATTCCTGAGTTCCTGGACGGGCTACCACACTCTCCGTAATCAACGGATACAATCCCACGGGGGGGGGGTTCTCTCTGGAGCCTGTGGGGGTGGCGGAGCCGAAGGGGACACCAATTCTGGCATTACAACAGTGGGAGGGTTCTGGGGTTTAGCAGCCGTTACTACCGAGCCTGTCAGAGTCAAATGGCACTTGAGCAAAATATCAGTCCTATTTCTTAACACCATAAACGTATACACATAGAGATGTTCATTCCATTTACCTGTTCTCTGACAGAACAAAAGCAATTGAAGGATCGTGTTGTAATTAAGTGTCCTTCCGGTGGCCACCTTTCTTGGCACTCTAGCTGGTACTGAGGCCAATCAACTGTACAGAACCTTTTCAATTTACTTTTAATCAACTGATCAGATCCAAACACCTTCCAGTTCACCAGAATGCATTCTAAAGGTGTACACTGTACCCTGCCGGCTGTACTCTGTCCCTGCCCCATACCAAGGGAGACTCTGGGCGTCCCCAGGTCACAACAGGCAGACACTGGGCGTCCCCAGGTCAAGACAGATAAGTCCCCACTGGACTGTTCCTACCTTATCCAAGGGTCCGGTTCTGCACCATCACCGTCGCCCTATCAACGGGACCGGTTCCCCACCGTCGCCCGCAGCTGCTTCTCCACTGTCTGTGTGCGTTGCACCGTTGTGCCCTCCGGGGTCGAGCAAACCACGTCTCTGCTGAGGCCCCTGATGAAGTCATCGGTGAGCGCTCTGGGCGTCGGTCGTCGTCGTAATCCGTCGGCCACCAGGAGGGATCCGGGCAAGGCTAAATTTCAGCCTCGAGCTCCACGTTGGGTGCCAAAACTGTTGCCTGACCCAGAACTGGGCCCCGAGATGGCAAACAGGGGGTTTGTCGCCCGGTGTGCTTGGCACCAATAAAGACACCGAGGGGAGAAAGCAAGCCAAGTTTATTTCAGAGCTCTGAAATGGCACTAGGAGACCAGCATGTCTCAAATCCAGTGCAACAAATACAAACAATTTTTACCTTTTATACTTCAAACTGTTTGCATACATCTCTTTGTCTGGCTGTTCCCCCTTACCCCTCCCTTCCAGACAACTGTTACAATAAGCTCTACATAAGCTTGTGAGAAAACTTTCCCAGTCTTTGCGACCTTGGATTAGATGCCTGTAAACTAACTACCTCGCTTCTTATCTCTATTATTTCTGCTAGTGTGAGTGAAACTGCAGCCATCTGCTAAAAACACTGACCAATACATTTCTGCTTCAGCCTACTTCAGAGCATGTAAGCAGTTAGCATAGAAGTAGGTGAGAGTTCCCAAGATGGAGTCACTGTGGTTCACAGACCCAGAGCAAAAGAGCTTCATCGGCACTTTTGGCCTTCCACTCTCCCGAGTTACCTGGTAGCTATGCCTAGTGGACCCCAACAGGCTGAAGCCAAGCAGCAGGGACAAAGCCAGAGCAGCCGTGAGGGTGGGAACGGCTGTTTGTTGCTGGCTTTCACTAGAATCCTCAGAGAGTTTTCCTCAGACAGGCAGGAGCTAGGTACAAAAGGTTTGTCAGGGAACCAAATGCAAGGAGATCTCTGTGTTATGCCTCTTCCAAAGGGGAGTTTGGGTTGGTTTCTTTTTCCTGAGTGCCTTGATTTTGACAGCCTGTTTTGACAGATCAATGAAGATATCATGGAGGACAAGGAAACATTCCATCAAACACGGCTCCCACTCTGCCTCAGGGTAGGTGGGAGCTAGAGCAGGGATCGAGGGGAAACCAGCCTGTGATGAGGAGGAAGAGCCATCCCATTTGTGTTGTAATGTTGTTTGCATTCTACTGAGAGGGAAACTGAAGCATGGAGGGGCGTGGCCTGGTCACCCAGAGAGTCAGTGACAGAGCTGGCAATAGAGCCCTCGGTCATATGGGTGGCTCTCTCTGCTGCACAAAAGCTCTGTATATCCCTGCCACTGCATAGCACAGAGGTGCAAATCCACTGCGGCTTTGCCCATGGCCCCATGCAGGGGGATGCTCTTCCCTCCATATACCTCTGCCCCACTTCAAAGCTCTGGCAATGGAGGCAGGCTGCCTGACTCGGGCATGTGTGACCCATGTCAGGTGGTCAGTGGGTTACAAGAAGATCCTGATCCTGGTCTGTATGTTCTGGTTCCCCAAAGAATGTCAGGTGAGTCTGAAATGAAAGCCAGGGATGCATTGGGCACTGAAAAAAGCAACAGAGGGTCTTGTGGCACCTTTAAGACTAACAGAAGTATTGGGAGCATAAGCTTTCGTGGGTAAGAACCTCACTTCTTCAGATGCAAGAAGTGGAAATGGAGATTTCCATTACTTGCATCTGAAGAAGTGAGGTTCTTACCCACGAAAGCTTATGCTCCCAATACTTCTGTTAGTCTTAAAGGTGCCACAGGACCCTCTGTTGCTTTTTACAGATTCAGACTAACACGGCTACCCCTCTGATATTGGGCACTGAAGTCACTGGGAAATGTATGGGCAGATGCCATGCCAGGAGTAACGGAGCTCTGCTGAAAACAGGCTTTAAAGTCTGTATCAAGGCAGCACTGACAAGCAGGCTTCCTGTCAGACAACAGCTGTCTGTTCACCCCCTGTCAGCATGTACATTGAGCATCATAGCTAACAAAACAGCTACACCACTATGTAGGAAGCCAACAGAGGCATGTGTGTGTGTGAGAGAGAAAGTATTCAGTATTCTTGAAGGCAAGTTAAAGAAGTATGGGCTGGATGCATGGACTATAAGGTGGATAGAAAGCTGGCTAGATCGTCAGGCTCAACGGGTAGTGATCAATGGCTCCATGTCTAGTTGGCAGCCGGTATCAAGCAGAGTGCCCCAAGGGTCAGTCCTGGGGCCGGTTTTGTTCAATATCTTCATCAATGATCTGGAGGATGGTGTGGATTGCACCCTCAGTTTGCAGATGAGACAAAAATGGGAGGAGTGGTAGATACACTGGAGGGTAGGGATAGGATACAGAGGGACCTAAACAAATGAGAGGATTGGGCCAAAAGAAATCTAATGAGCTTCAACAAGGACAAATGCAGAGTCCTGCACTTAGGATGGAAGAATCCCATGCACTGCTACAGACTAGGGACCAAATGGCTAGGCAGCAGTTCTGCAGAAAAGGACCTAGGGGTTACAGTGGATGAGAAGCTGGATATGAGTCGACAGTGTGCCCTTGTTGCCAAGAAGGCTAACGGCATTTTGGGCTGTATAAGTAGGGGCATTGCCAGCAGATTGAGGGACATGATCATTCCCCTCTATTCGACATTGGTGAGGCCTCATCTGGAGTACTGTGTCCAGTTTTGGGCCCCACACTACAAGAAGGGTGTGGAAAAAATGGGAAGAGTCCAGCAGAGGGCAACAAAAATGGGGGCTGGAGCGCATGACTTATGAGGAGAGGCTGAGGGAACTGGGATTGTTTAGTCTGCAGAAGAGAAGAATGAGGGGGGATTTGATTGCTGCTTTCAACTACCTGAAATGGGGTTCCAAAGAGGATGGATCTAGACTGTTCTCAGTGGTACCAGATGACAGAACAAGGAGTAATGGTTTCAAGTTGCAGTGGGAGAGGTTTAGGTTGGATGTTAGGAAAAACTTTTTCACTAGGAGGGTGGTGAAGCACTGGAATGGGTTACCTAGGGAGGTGGTGGAATCTCCTTCCTTAGAGGTTTTTAAGGTCAGGCTTGACAAAGCCCTGGCTGGGATGATTTAGTTGGGGACTGGACCTGCTTTGAACAGAGGGTTGGACTAGATGACCTCCTGAGGTCCCTTCCAAACCTGATAGTCTGTGATTCTATGATTCTATTATGTGAAATCAACAAGGAGGAAACAGGACCCAGGAACACCAATGACTGGGAAAGGTGGGGTGGGGGAAATGTCTGTCCCTGAGGACAGACAATAACTTGGGGGATAGATGGAGAAGGAAAAACAACACCCCTTTATCTTGCACTGTGGCAATGGGCAGGGTGTTTACATGCGTGACCATGGGCTCTCGGTCAGGCTGGGTTGAAACACTACAGAGGACACTGGGGTGAGGCGTATTCAGAGTGGAGGTTAGCCTGCTAAATTCAGTCTCGAAACAGCATTTCATAACTTTGTTTTACATATGACCCTTTTGTTTCTATTGTCCTTACTAGCTCTTGAATCTTTGATGATAAATGTGTTGTTGATTTCATTATAACGCTATCTCAGTGCTGGTATATTGAATTAGGTGCTGGCCCTCATCTGGATCATCCAAACTGAGGTATAGACTGGTCTCTTGGGGACAGCCACCCTAGTATGTCTGGACCCTACAGAGGAAGGCTCCAAAAGGGCATAGGGAGCGGGGGGCAAAGTAAGGGCTGCAGGAACCCAGAGGAGATGGGGTGGGTGGCTGACAGACTGGATATGGCAGGGGCTGGGACCCAGTTAAGCATAGGAGGGAAAGGTGTCTCACAGTGCTGGGCCCCACAAGGACCCTTGCAACTGGCACACGCCGCACAGTGCAGTCAACATGAAGAGAACTGCTGCATTGATTACCCCCACCCCGTGGCATGAGCTGCAACTCCCCTCCACTGAGCACTGCCTTGGGCTAGCTAGCACCTTGGCCCTCTAGCTCTGTCCCCTGAGCACAGGAGAATGCTGGTCACCCAGGTTCATGGCTACTGGCTACTATCAGTCATCAGTAGAAATCGAACCAAGTGTGAGAAATCGAACCACTGACATGTGAGCTAACAGAGCCCCCGCCAGGACTGCAGCATGGCACAGTTGCTGCAGTCAGGGGACACACAAGACAGTGTATTACACTCAGGCATCACATTCACTCCTCAGCTTGCGGAGGGGAGAGGCCAAGGTAACCAGTAAGGGTGCAGTTTGCCACGGAGACCAGGGCCCATGCTCCTCACTTGCAGCTGATATCACAGGATCTTGAGGGGCTAGGCTCAGGGTTCATGTCCCTTCTCAAAACAGTACCCCTCAAGCGCTGGACTTCAGCCCAGAATCCCAAGGACCATCCCCTGAAGTAACCTGGGCTTTCCAACCCCAATACTGGCCCAGTCTCTACCCCCACCCCCACCCCCACCCCCACCTGAAGGGTAATAAAATGGCAGACAACTTGTGCTTCCTTGAGTTGTAACTGGTCTGAGGGGCATGTAGGCTAACTGGAGTTAAAAGCACGAATGCACTCAAGTGTGGGGATGAGCTCAAAGTAGGGTCAATACTTGAGTCTTATAACTTGAGTCCCCTTCGCAGTGCAGACAAGCCCTGACGCTAACCCAAGAGTGTCTCTCTTTTTATACAACTCTTTTGCCACCATGTGTGGAGCATGTCATAGAATCATAGAACATTAGGGTTGGAAGAGACCTCAGGAGGTCATCTAGTCCAACCCCCTGATCAAAGCAGGACCAACCCCAACTAAATCATCCCAGCCAGGGCTTTGTCAAGCCAGGCCTTAAAAACTTCTAAGGATTGAGATTCCACCATGTCCCTAGGTAACCCATTCCAGTGCTTCACCACCATTCTAGTGAAAGAGTTTTTCCTAATATCCAACCTAGACCTCCCCCACTGCAACTTGAGACCATTGCTTCTTGTTCTGTCATCTACCACCACTGAGAACAGCCTAGCTCCATCCACTTTGCAACCCCCCTTCAGGTAGTTCAAGGTTGCTATCGAATCCCCCTTCACTCTTCTCCTCTACAGACTAAATAAGCCCAGTTCCCTCAGCCTCTCCTCATAAGTCATGTGCCTAAGCCCCCTAATAATTTTCGTTGCCCTCTGCTGGACTCTCTCCAATTTGTCCACATCCTTTCTGTGGGGGGGGGGAGGGGCCAAAACTGGACACAGAACTCCGGATGAGGCCTCACCAGTGCCGAATAGAGGGGAATAATCACTTCCCTCGATCTGCTGGCAATGCTCCTACTAATACAGCCCAATATGCCGTTAGCCTTCTTGGCAACAAGGGCACACTGCTGACTCATATCCAGTTTCTCGTCCACTGTAATCCCCAGGTCCTCTAATCCCATGGTCAGTAAAGACCTGCTGCCCTGAAGTGTAGGGCTGGAGAAGGCAGTTCTGCAGGGCTTGGCGTTGTGCCAGGTCTTCTTCATATTCTCCCTGAACAATGTGGGAATTGTGAGAACTGCACAGGAAGGAAGCTGCCAGGTGCCACTAAAGGGGATGAATTTGCACAGAGGGGTGAGGGCAGAGGAAAGGACCTGGGGATATCAGAAACAGGAAACATAAACTGGTGTACGGGGGGGAGGGGGAACAAATACACAACACACACAGCCCCGTTCTCTGTCCTCATGGTAGTGACTGCGGCAGAAAGGCAGGGGCCCTAGTCTCCATCAGAGGGAGAAACAATGCTGAAAGACCCCCATCCTGTTGAGTGTCTAGCGGTGCTGAGTACCTTCACTCTGAGTGGAGTCAGTGGGAGCTGGAGGGCACCCAAAGCTTAGCAGAAAGCTCTATACAAAAGGCAAAGAACTTAATAATAATGGAGGCCAAATTCCTGGCAAATGAACTATTTAACACTGTTCAAAACATAGAATATCAGGGTTGGAAGGGATCTCAGGAGATCATCTAGTCCAACCCCCTGCTCAAAGCAGGACCAATCCCCAACTAAATCATCCCAGCCAGGGCTTTGTCAAGCCTGACCTTAAAAAACATCTAAGGAAGGAGACATCCAAGGCACTTTGCACAGCTTTATGGGCTCACCCTGGGGAGAGCCACTGGGGCCCAATCTACAGAGGGTAGGGGCTGTGGCAGCCCAAGGAGCGTGCTTTAGCTCACGCTGGAGTAGTTCATGTGTTTAGTTTTGCAGCTACCCAGTTTAATCCCTGGGGGCTAGGCCGAGATCATGTCCATCAAATCACACCAACACCTGAATTTTCTTCTAGGTGGAGTAGCACTGAAGAGGGAGGAGAACTGATAAATCAGCAGCTTCTACAAGGACTGAATCTGCTGTTACATGCTAGTTCAATCCAGCGTTGGCTGGAACGCCCCATGTTGTTTGATTGGGTCTCTGGTGCCACGCAGTAAAATAGCATCCACGTATGTCTCCTGCAATGATCGCCAAACTAGCCCTTTGATTCGGGCTCCTGCGATGGTGCATTTCCTGCAGGGAGCAGGAGCAGCATCTGCTTGGTGTGGGGGGGGGCTCCCCAATGTTACAGGCATAAACTAGCCAGGGCATTTCTAATGTGCCCACCACTGGCAGAGCCAGGATCCAGTCTAGGAGAAAGTCACAGTGAAGCCAGGACAGGCAGAGGGTTCTCCTGGATTTAGGCTGCATGGGGCCCCGAGTGGAGTAGGATGGGACTGCAAATCTGGAGTGTGCTGCAGTGGACAAGCTGTGCATTGGGAGTCCTGAACTGGAGGGGAGGGGGCTGCAGATCAGAACTGAGGAGCATTGGTGGAGCTGAGGGGGCATCCCAGCCCTGGACTCCTGACATGTTTCTGATGAGGTGCTTTGGCCAGGGGATGTTTACCCAGTCCATGCCTGACCCTTGCCCATCTCTCCTAGCACTGTCAGTCCCACTCTGTAGTAAGCATCACATTTCACCACTGCCACCTTGTGGGAGGGGGAATACATGGAATCAGATGTTGGGGAAAAGCCTCTCTGTGGCTTGATTTACTGATTCCTGCTCAGCAGCCAGGGACAAGCGGCCAAGGGTAATAGTGCCTCTGGCAACCTTCCCCCATGTTTCTATTAAGAACAAATTTACAACTGTGTGAGTGTTATTTCATGTTCAGCAATAAATCCGGGCAATGGAGGCCATAAGAGCTGTATTAACCTTTCCTACCAGTGCAAAAAGAGCTGCCATAAACCAGGGGTAAACAGCTGGAGGGAAGGGGCAATTACTCCTCTTAAATGTACTCAGCAAAAGATAATAAATTTGCCACTGATCTGTGGCTGGAAGGAAAACACTGTCCTTGTTCTACCCCGACTCCTCTGGGCAAGTCCTGGGCTGGGGAAGGAGGCACTTTGCTTATATGGATTGGTTCTGTTGTTGTTTATTTGTGGTAAGGTGGAAGCGGGAGGCAGGCTTGTGTGTGCAGTTCTGTGTGAATGAGCTGCTGGAGAAATTGAAGAGCTGATCACCAAGGCTGGGGCAGGAGCAGGACAGGCAGGAATCATGCAAGCTAATGTGCAGCATAAGAACGGCCATGCCGCAGCAGACCAACAGTCCATATAGCCCAGTATGCTGTCTCCTGCAGTGGCCAGTTCCAGAGCTTCAGGGGGAGTGTACAAAACAGGGCAATTTTGTAGGGCTCCACCCCATTTTCCTCTCCCAGCTCCTGGCAGCCAGAAGTTTGGGGTCATTCCAAGCATCTATTGAGCACCCCCAGGGAAAATTAGAAGCTAGCTTGGGGGTTCACAAAAATTTTTAAATCAAAATGGGGGTCCTTGGGTTGCTAAAGTTTGAGACCCACTGGACTAAACAGTTCTGCTCAGCTCTCGTAAATAGTAACAGTACAACTGGAATTGGTAACAGTAACGAGGATCAGACACTGTCAGCTTGCACTTAAAAAAGGAAAAAACAAATTCTTGTTCTGTGTAACTGTAATGAATTCAAAATTCATGCATACCCTACTGCTGCAGGATATGCACTCTGACTGCAGCACATGCCTCTGTCACTTAAGCTAAAGGATCAGCTACATTAGAGGGCAGCAAGAGCAGACGGTTATTGTCTGTGGACCAGCGAGTAGAGAGGAACACATGACACACTTGAAACAGTGGGTTACATAGGCATGAGTAGCCCTATTTTACACAGAGCAGAGCCAAATCATAGGTTGGCCACTTCCTTCTGATAGACAGTGTGACTATGTTGCGAGTCTGCCATATTGGAGATTTGAGTTCCTTATGAGTTTGTGTGACCTCTCAGAAGGGGCATGAAGCTTTGATCAGTAATAAGGGCTGTGAAAGACGGAGATTTGTTAACCCCAGTAAGTAGACGAGGCAAGACTTGAATCTGTGGCCTCCTAGTCTAATTCACTTTGTCCTAGGCTAAAGAGTATTCTGATGGGAAAGTAGAAAGATCCACTTTATCTGTGTGTGTCCCACTGAGAGGTTGATCCACATACCTGCTTCAGCATACTGCTGGGAGACTGGAGCTAGGGAGCATGCTCAATGAAGGTGGAATGTGTGCACTTCTTTAGCTGCAAACCTTTAGGAACTCTCTTGAGCATAACGCAAATGGTAATTTTTCACAGTGTATGCCTTGGTTAAATCTAAACTGATTTTTCATGTGAGCAGCAAAAGGCACCTTTCTGACCCTGGGGCTATCCCCCAGCCAAATTTCAAGTGCTTGCTGGAAACCAGCGCAACATTAGAGCTTTTCAAAAACAGTTGGAAAGTTGGGTTTTTTATAATGGGAAGTGTTAGGCAACTTTAATACTGGAGATCATTACCACCATCCTTATAATCAAATTAATATATCATTAACCCTTTCGTACAATCGCAGGTTTTGTAGGACAAATAGTGCTGGCTGGGGTGCACGGCAAATGGTCCTGAATGTGCAGTTCTTTCCATCAGCTTGCAGCAGGAATATTTCTCTTGATTATTTTTACTAGCCCCCAGTTTTGGACAAAATGCATCATGGAGGTGCTGCTGAATAATCGCTGTAACTCCTCCATTTACAAGGAGCTGTGGACTGCTTATGTCTTCCCAGAGTTGCTAGATGGTTGTTGGACTGTCTAATGTATTTAATTTCCAGATGAATCAGGTTGCCTGATCCAATTCCAACCTGTGCTGTAGCATTTCAAGCAGTTATTTTTGGAGGTGTCTCAAGGATTTTGAGTCAGATTCAGAACATTCTTTAGGGACCATCATGTACAGCGTGTGGAAATGTGGTGCTCTGAACATCGTCTTAGTATTGCAGAGCTTCTGGCCTGTGGCCTACAGGGTTAGCATCTGGGGCTGGCTCATGTCAGTTCTCGTTAGCTAGGCAGGTTGGGCTTGCTCAGTATGTGACTGTATAACCCCAAAAGCAAACCCAGCTTGCTGCAGGACATAGTGTTGTAGACTGTATTAGTGGCATTTTTCCTTCTGAGTCGCTGCTCAACCAATACCCCAGCTTGGTGCTAAGGGGATGTTCCCATGGGAGCACTTCTTAATAAAGTGACCACGTGCCCTAGTTTTCATACATGGTCCCGGTGTCGCAGGGACTTCCTTTGGGTCTTGGTCCTGGTATTGCATTTCACTTCATTAATCCAAAGCATTTGGGGGGGGTGAGGGAGGTGGTTACGTTTCTTCAAGATGTATTGCTATTCCGAGTCCCATTTGCTCTGCGGTTACCAGAAACAAGCCGTCCAGTACAATGAGTGCTCAGTGTGACAGCTGGTGTTTGGCCTGAACAGGTGTAGATGCTAGCCAAAGTGCTTTGGCTCAAGGTTAATGTCGTTCAGTATATTGTAATAAACTCATCTTGACATTAAGGTTTAGATCCTTAAAGGTGCCTAATTCCCATTGGGTACCTAAATACCTTGGAACAGCTAGGCCTAAGTGACTGGAAAACATCCTCCACACTGAGGACTATGCCTGGGTAGTCATAGTAGACTATGCCTGCACCAGCACGCAGTTTATTAAAAGGACACTTTCATATGAGTATTTCATGACCACAAAAGTGCCTCAGTTTATGACCTTGAAAACATGGGGCCACATTTTCCAGTCACACTATCAGCTTCATTCAGAACAAGAGCTTGTCAAGCACTCAGGAGGTTTGGAGCTATTCTGATCCAGTTACACAGGTATTGCATGCATACTACCCTAGGGCAATATAGGGTTTTCCCTGGTACGCCTGACCCTGTAATTTCCTGGAATTACTAAACTTCATCTCACAGCAGCGCAATGCATCTGCACTGGGGGTTTGCATTGGAATAGGGACATTGGTGCAAAAAAACCCAGGACAGACAGGGCCTAAGACACAGCAAATCAGCCCACCCAACTGCAGAGTCAGTATTGCCTACATCACAATTCTCGTGATATTTGGTGATTTTCATAAAGCTTATGGAGTTCTGTGATTGGGGACTTTCATCTTTCATTTTAAAAAGGTAAGTTTCTAGTACTCTTGGTTTGCAGAGAAAAGCTTGAAAATGTGAACCCTAAAGGCTCTGATTTGAGAAGACAACCCTCCACCCCAAAGTTTTTAAAAAATAGCTCATAATTTTGAAGCCAGTCTCGTGATTTGTGGGGCCCCAATTCATTATTTTGATTGCTTGGGTTAGGCCATACTGAGCAGTGAATGGGTTAAAGGGGCCTTTTCTTTGAAACACAAAGAGCAACTCCTATGTCTTAATTAAAAGCAAACATGGCTGGGCTGTACATAGTAATTAACACACTGCTGCAGCGGCTGCCTCTGGCCCCTCTCCATGAACTTTTAACTGGCTCTGACTCAGAGTATGCTGACAGCTAGGGAGAGATGCAAAGTGCTGGCTGCTGAATTGCCTTTCTTGCTCTCTGCAGGAGCAAAAGAAACCCCCATAGCCGCTGTCAGTGACACAAACATCACTGCTTTAAAAGCATCTGCATGGACTCAGCCACCTTGGAGCTATCTGTCCTGGGGTGGGGAGAAGCCCTGCCCATCCATATATTGTGACATGGCCAGTGACCCTGCATGATGGTCCCATGCCAGCAGACAGCGGTGCCACCATAGCAGCTAGGTCCCTGCCTTTCATTTCACAGCTGCTCCAGCTCAGTGGATTTGAATGCTGCCCAGGGATCCCCTCCAGAGGATACCAAACACAGATAGCATAATGCGGCCTGGGAAAGAAACTTTCCAGAGTCCTTTAGCACCACATATAAAAGTGGTTCTTTATTAAGTCACAGCGCTGCATCCAGCTCTGTACGGTAATTCAGCAAAGGAGAGATCAGGTAGCCAGCATGCATAAGGACCATGTGCCAGTGACATCAAGAACACAAAATCTCCCTGTAAATCATGGTGGAACTTTTGAGGACTAGTGACCTTGCACATTCCTGGCCTGCCCTCCTCTTGGTTAGATAAAGTGTGTGCAGGGCAAGGAGACAGAGACAGAGCTTCTCATCCCTTGAGCTCACTAAAGTATCATCTCGATCTCTGAGCAATCACACCCAAGGTGGTCAACTGGCCAAGGTCACACAGTCGTGGAACTGAAACCTCGCCCCGGTCTCTGGACCACTAGTGTGCTGGCTTTGCAGAGTGCTTCTGTGGATGCCACTGGGCTGGGAATGGTTCCAGAGTGCTGCTTCACCTCCTCCAAAGCCTTGATTGCCTTTCCCTTGCATGGATTTCGATTTGGTGGCAAACCGAGGGTGAAGGCTGGACGTGACGAAAAGGTGAGTTCAAAACACCCTTCTTCTGGATGCCCAGCCCACAACAGGAGGCAAAGAGTGATGGCTACTGAGGGAAGCAACTGGCCCCAAGGGACACATGCTCCAGTAGCCCTGAGAGTGAGCCTCTGGCTGCCAGACACCCCGCCCCCCCGCATAGGCCCTCTCCTCTGCTTGGTGCCCCTCCCCACTCTCCTGCAGTGAAACCCTCTTCCTAGCTGCTAAACTCTTCAGCTCCCTCCCTTGGCCAACAGTCAGCATGGTCTTTAGGAAAGAGACAGGTGGCTGTAACTGGGTGTGTGCAGGGCCGATGCAACCATTGGGTGAACTAGGCGGCTGCCTAGGTTGCCAAGTGGTTGGGGGCGCCAAAAAGCATGCTCAGGGGAGGCGGTGAAGTGGAGGTGAGCTGGGGCAGGGGGGTGTGGAGAGGGCTGCCCGCAGCAAGTAACGAGAGGGGGCGTGCAGGGGAACCGCTCCCCGCCCCAGCTCACCTCTGCTCCGCCTTCTCCCCTAACATGCCGCCACCGCTTTAATTCTCCTCCCCTCCCAGGCTTGCGGCGCCAAACAGCTGATTGGTGCTGCAAGCCTGGGAGGCGGGAGAAGTGAAGTGGCGCCGGCATGCTCAGGGGAGAAGGTGGAGCAGAGGTGAGCTGGGGCGGGGAGCTGCCGCAGGGTGGGCTGCCCGGGCGGATGGGGGGAGCTGCCACAGGGGGGGCGCTGCAGGGCTGTGAGCTGCCGCAGGGGAGGCTCCCTGGCTCTTCCCCATGGCCCCCGCCCCTGCTCCGCCCCAACCCCGCCTCTTCCCGCCCCTGCTCCGCCCCAGCCCCCTGAAGACTGCAGCCAGGCCCGACCCTGCACTCGCCGCATGGTAAGTGGAGCGACCTGTCCCCAGTCTGGTCCGCTCTCTTGGCTCCCAGCTGCGCCGCCGGCGAGTGTGGGGGGGCAGTTCCCCCCTCCCCCCAAGCCTGGGAGCCAGAGGAGCTGAGCAGGCTGGGGCCCCAGGCCGCTGCGGGGGGAAGTAGGAGGGGCTGGCCCCAGGCCTCCATGGGGGATGGGGGGAGGGGCGCTGGCTACTTCCTGCGGGAAGTGGAGTGACCCGGCCCCAGCCTGCTCTGCTCCCCTGACTCCCAGGCTTGCGGGGAGGGGGGAACCGCCCTGCCACACTCTCCAGCGGCGCGGCTGGGAGCCAGGGGAGCGGAACAGGCTGGGGCCGGGTCCAGGAAATGGCCAGCCCCCTTCCCCCCCCGGGGGCCGGGGCCCGCCCCCCCCCCCCCCTCGGGGGCCGGGGGGGGGGCCCCCCCCCGCCCCCCCCCCCCCCCGCGGAGGCCTGGGCCCCCTTTCCCCCCCATGGAGGCCTGGGGCCCACGCAGGCCCCCCACGGGGGTGCTGCATAGGGCACCAAAATAGCTAGGGACGGCCCTGGCTCCCCGGGCCAGATGGGGGGCGCAAGATGGAAGTTTCGCCTAGGGTGTGAAATATCCTTGTGTCGGCCGTGGGTGTGTGTGAAATCACCAAGGACAGTACCAACCAGCGCCACATTCACAGCTCCTCCTCAGTAATAGTTGAGTTCTTGTGCAAAGACAAGGCTCTTCCATTAGCAGCAGTGCAGCCACCAAACAGCCCTTGGGAGAAAAGGAGTTCTCACGTTTGGGAAATGGCACTGAGGGATCTGGCATTGAGACCACGCCTCCAGCACTCCAGTTTCAGGAACGAAGCCCAAACCCAGCTGCTCCCTCTGGGAGTGGGTGGAAGAGTTTTCATAGGGAATCATGAGGCTTACCTGGGGCAAATCACCTAGTCTCTCTGCAACCCAGGTCCCCAAAAAAATAGGGAAATTATCCTTCCTTGCTCCCACCCTTTGTCTGTTTAGACTGTGAGCCATTTGGAACGGGGACTGTGTCTGTGCAACACCTCACACAATGGAGATCTCAGCTGGGCCTATTGATAGAGTATCCATGGCCAATAGTAACAATGCAGGAAAGAGTGGTCACCCTTGGCCCCTCAAGCCAGGCACCTGACTTCATAGTGAGGCACCTAAATAAATGGCCTGATTTTCAAAGCTTTTGACCATATGCTGCTCTTATTGAAGTCAATGGGAGAAGGTTCAAGCCCTGAGTCCCATCCCTTCTTCCTCTTTAATATCATCAAACCCTTCTTCCTCTCCCTGCTCCAACCCTTGTCCACTTCTCACCTTGGTTGCCACAACCATCTCCCCTCTGGCCTCCCTATTTTTCACCTTATGAAGACACAGCTGTGGTCTTCTCAGCCTTCCTATCACTCTGATTATACCCTGCCTTCCTGTCTCTTCAGGGATGCCCCAGTTCCCACTGAAATCAATGGAAGGATCGTCACTGGTGTCCAAAGGGTGTTCAATTTGCCTTTACTGCATCATACTCCCAAGCCCTCTGTTAACTTACACCTTACTTTTGTCATTGCCCCAAGGCCTTGTCTTTGTTCACCTGTCTGTCATAGGAGCTCTGGTACATGTCTTGCCATGTTCATTTACAATGCCAGATAAGAGGTTTTTAACCTTTTAATGCGGTTTAATAAATAGCAATTAATTAATAAACAGTGCCAATATTTCTCAGCGGAGGAGAGACAAGATATTCTGGCTGGCATGACTTGAGTCTCTTTAAATGCCAGCTATTTGGGACACTTAATTTAATACATAAAAAATTCACCCTAGAGTGAATAATAAATAAATAAATCACTCCCATTAAACAACCGAAGCAATGCCAATAGTTTAATAAGAGAAGCCAGAATAATTGAACCGCAGTCTCCAAAGAAATCAAGTAACCAAGACGACTCCAATTACCTCAGTAAATCATTTGGCTGAGACACAAAGCTGAAAGTCATGACCACTTGTGGTCTTTAAGGTAGCACTTCATACAATGGCAATGCTGTCCTAGACACATTCCAGACTGGCTTCATTGCAGTTAACCCAGTCTGGAATTGCAAGCCCCCTGCAGTTGCAAATGTGGAAATTAACCTTCGATCCCTAAAAGCTGTTCCTCGTGCGATTAAACGGCCTGCGAATTCATCCCCAGAAAGCAGGTGCATTTCATACATAGAGGAAGTGGTTAGGATGCTGGCCTGCAACTTGGTAGCCCTGATGAGAGTCTCAGGGTGTGTCTACACTGCACACTAAGACCGGGCGCTGACTCAGGTTTGAGCCCAAGCCCCCACTTCCGTCCACACACAAATCAGTCTGACACAGGTCAGCAAGCACTTAGGAGCTGGGTCCTAGGGCCCTGTTCTGCGGGGTGGGTCTAGGGTAACCAGATTACTAGTATAAAATATCGGGACGGGGGCGGAGCAAAAAAAAAAGGGGGGGGCGGAGCAAAAAACAAAAAAAAGAGTTTTAAAGGGGCCTGGGGCATTAGCAGGCCCCGCGCGCTGCCCTCCCAGCGGAGCCTCCCGCCCCCGGCCCACCACGGGCATATGCGGGGCACAGTGGGTCTGGGCGGGGGCAGCGCGGAGCGGGCAGGAGCCGGGTGGGCAGCGCGGGCCGAATCCCCGCTGCTGCCAGGGAGCCCCGCGCCTCTCCCTCCCGCTCGTGGCTGTGGCTCCTTCCCGGCAGGACGCGCCTCCCGCTGCCCCGGCCACATGCGGCGCGCGTCCCCTGCGCCTAGTCTCCCTCCCGCTGGGAAGGAGCAGCTGGACGCGCGCCGCATGTGCCCGGGGCGTGCCGGGGGGCGCATCCCGCCGGGAAGGAGCCGCAGCCGCGAGCAGGAGGGAGAGGCACGGGGCTCCCCAGCAGCAGCAGGGATTCATCCCCTGCCGCCCACCCGACCCCTGCCCGCTCCGCAGTGTCCCCGACCGGACCCACCACGCTGCCCCGCGGGCTGCAGGGCTGCAGCAGCCTCCAGGCTGAGCTCCCGGCCCCGGGTGCAGCAGCCTGGGCAGAAGCCCTCTGGCGCGGCGGGAGGCTCAAAGCTGAGCCCCCCGTCTCCCTCCCTTGCCAGCCCCCCTTTGCCCGCCCGCCTGGTGCCTGGGTGCCGGAGCTGACTCACCAGCTCCAGGATCCAGGCACCGCTACCACCCCCTCCCTCCAGGCTTGCACCGCCATGCTGAAAGCCTGGGAAGGAGGAGGAATGCTGCGTGGTTGGGGAAGAGATGGGGCCAGGGTGAGGATTTGGGGAGGGAGCCAATGGGGGAAGGAGGGAGCGGAGCCAGGGCGGGGAGGGGGGCGTGAGCGCCAGAGCGGAGGGCAAAATTTCTTTTTTGTCCAGTGTCCCAACCAAACATTGGTCGGGATGTGGGACAAAGAAGCAAATATCGGGACAGTCCCGATAAAATCGGAACGTCTGGTCACCCTAGGTGGGTCAAAGCCCCAGCCCCACTGTGACTCAGGTCCAAGCCTTGTCACTTTGCAGTGTGGACCCAGCTCAAGTTGCAGACATGAGTCAGAAGTTCTGTGCAATACGGACCCATTAGCATGGCTGTGAGACCCAGCTCCAGGTTTACGATGCAGCCAGGACACTCAGGCCTGGCTTGGAAACACCAGGCTCACAAGGCCACGTCCCACAGACCCAGGTTTACAATGCACTGTGGCTGGAAGCCCAAGGAAAAGCGAAAGGGCTTCCAGTGCAGTAGAAACATGATCCAGACTCAAACCAAACGGAGCCTTTAATGGGTTTGGAAAAAGTTCAGCTAACTTCCCTCTCTCCCCTCTTCCCACCAGGGCCGGCCCACAACATTTTGGTACCTGAGGCAGGAAGCTCAAATGACACCCCCATACCCCCTCGCTTGGGCCAAAACTTTGAAAGGTCTCAATTCTGCCTTCTTCCTGTTCTACTCCTCTCACGGTACTGCTCTGCTACCTACCCCAATAAAGGAGAACTAACAACTTAGAATGCCTTGTTCAAAAATTTTAAGTAACACTTAACTTTCAAATGCCTGAACAGCAAATGTAACTTTTCTTGTCTGCATAGTAAACACTGGCATTTTTATCTGTTTGAATAATCAAAGTGGTGCTTTCCGTGCCTTCTTGGTTGCAAAGATTTGAACTGCTTCCTGCTGAAGGTCCACAGTCTGGGCCAGCTCATGCTCTATTGAGATGGTTGCAAGGCCGACCAGCCTCTCCTGTGCCATTGTGGAGCGTAGATGTGTTTTTGTTAACTTCAGCTTGGAGAAGCTGCATTCTCCACTGACAACTGTTACAGGAAGTGTTAGAAGTATGTGCAGAGCAACAAAAGCCTTTGGAAAGAGGGTGGTCATCTTATTTGTGCACATATATTCCAGAACAGCCTTTGGAGTTGATCCTGCTGAAATGTATCTTGAAAGGGCTTTCAGTTCATCACCTAAATCACTCGCATCAATATCGCGCATGTCATCATGTGTCAACACTGTCTCTAGTGCCCTGCGTTGCTGGTGTAGGTCTTCTTCAGGTATAGTGAGGAGTTTTGGAATATCATACAACATCCTAAATATACTGCTGCGTTCCTTGAGCTGCATGAAACGTTCTTCAACTGACTGTATTGCACAATCTAGCATCTAGTTAAAGAATTCACCTTTGAATTGTTGTTTGGGGTTTCTTATGGGATTATCCCATGCCTCGTAATCAAAATGTCTTCTTCTTTGGTGACTCTTGTATTCTTGAATGGGTGGGAAAATAGTTTCAGTGTGAAGTTCCTCTGCCAACGTCTGTGCACTCTTCAGAACATTTTGAAATCCCTCATCTGACTGGTAAGACTGTAGGTATGACTTTGCTTTGTCCAGTTGTTCCATTGCTCCAGATATATAAAGGTCAACACCTTGGAGTCTCTTGCTTACAACATTTATTTCAAACAGTATGTCATGCCACAACACTAAGCTGCACAGAAATTTGAAGTTATGTATGTTTCTGGTGATTCCATTTCCCTCTGCCACTCTTCTCCCACGAATAGTTCCTGTCATAGCATTATCCTCCATAATGGCTACTATGGCATCAGCTGTCTTCCCAATTTGGTGTTTGATAGGCTTTATCGCCTCCACTTGACTTTCCCATCGTGTGGCACTCAGTGGTTTCAGTGTCAGAGAGGATGTTCCCAGATGTTGCTTCAAAATTTGCCATCGATGAGTTGATGCCGAGAAAAATACATAGATGCTTTGAATTACATTAAAAAATTCAGCAGCCTCACTAGAAGCTGATGCTGCATCACTGATGTTCACCAAGTTCAATGAAGGAGAACTGCATGGGACAAAAAAAGCTCATGGGTTTAGCTCTCAGATCCATGTCTGCACTCATCTGTTCTTTCCTCTCATGTTGGCACCATTATTGTAGCCCTGACCTCTCATGTCAGCTATCGCAATTCCTGTATCTTCCAGCTTTTTAAGAAGCACATTTGTCAATCCAGCTCCTGTAGTATCAATGTCAATAAATTCTAGAAAATGCTCTCTGACAGTCACCATTGCAGGGACATTTTCACTAGGTTCTGTTGTTACAAAATGCACCATTAAAGTCATTTGTTCCGTATGGCTGATGTCAGGTGTGCAGTCCAGAATAACAGAGTAATATCTTGCTGATTTCAGATCTGCCACAATCTTCTGTTTGACTTTTGTTGCCAGTATCTCATTTTGAATTGTTTTTCCAGGGTAGTGGTGTGTGAACATTTCTTGGGTGGTGACTCTTCTTAGATGCTGCTGGAGTACAGCATCAAACTCAGCCATCAGTTCCACAATTTGAAGGAAGTTTCCATTGTTTGGCACATACAGCTGATCTGAAGTGCCATGCGGTGCTAGGTTTTGGGTAGCAAGCTTTCTCACAATGGCAATGAGCCTTTCAGAACATTTTGCCACTAAAGAGACTCTGATGCAATCTTCTCTTGATGCTGATCATCTATGGTGGCCTTTAACCTTAGTCTCATCTCAAGCTCTTTCCACCTACGGAATGCTCTCTGGTGATTTGCTGCCTTCTCATGGCATGCCAGATGTCTAGCCAGATTTTTCCAGTCCTTTGTTCCTGTAGAACCCAATGTGGCTGGAACATTAGACTGGAAGAGTTTGCGACAAAAACAATATGCATCATTCTGGGTTTTTCAGTACTTAAGCCATGGCCTCTCCACTTTGTCACCAATGGGAATTTCACGCCAGTAATGTGTTGGATGGAAACTTTTATTTTCATTGTCTTTGGAGAACATGAAGTTTTTCAGTTGCTGTGGCCCATGCAGTACAAGGAAATCCCTCAGGCTGCAGCTCAAGTGGGTCCACAGTCCTGGGTCATCTAGACTTAAGGAACCTCCACCACACTCTTCTCTGATCTACACTTTTCTTCAGGAATGTGCATGGTTACATCCATTTGAGATGGAGATATGGATGCTGCAGTATCTGCCAGGTCACCTGCACTCTGACTAACTGGAAGATCAGGCATCTTCTCACCACTCACATCCTCACTGGGGCCAGAAGGCTCACTGTGAACATTTGTGTCTATGTATCTCAGGAAGCTTCTTCCTGCTTAGATAGAAAAGCTTCCTTTGCTTTCTTTCTTTTTCTGACTGCTGCCCCAAAGGGGCGTTTTCTTCTTTCACTCATAACTGCTGTTCTGTGCCAGCTATAGTGGCTCTCAACACTCAATTGAAGGGGACTGTGACAGACCCAAACCAGTGGGATACAGGAGTCTGGTCGAAGGCAAATATACTGGCCACTGGTTGAATATCTTTCTGTTCCCTGAGTGACCAGAGCAAGGGCTGCCCTAGAGCAATTAAGAACTTACTAGAATCAATTATGGCAGGCAGGCTAATCAGGACACCTGGTTTAAAAAGGACTTCCCATTAGTTAGTGAGGGGGTGCGCAAGGAGGAGGGAGTGAGAAGGTGTGCTGCTGGAGGACTGAAGAGTACAAGCGTGATCAGGCTTCAGGAGGAATGATCCTGCAGTGAGGATAAAGAAGGAGCTGGGGAAAGGCCATGGGGAAGTAGCCCAGGGAGTTGTAGCTGTCACGCAGCTGATACAGGGGACATTGTAGACAGCTGCTATCCACAGGGCCCTGGGCTGGATCTGGCCTGTCCCCGACCCACTAGGAGGGACACAGAGGCTGCGGGAATTGTTCTCCATTTTCCCCATGCTGGCCAGTGATAAGGTTAGCTGGGTGAACAGCAGGTTTGAGTAGGGTTACCATTCGTCCGGATTCCTCTGGACATGTCCGGCTTTTTTGAGTTAAAAATAGCGTCCGGGGGGAATTTGTCAATGTCCAGATTTCCCCCCATGCAGAGCGTGCGCGGCTTACAGGGCAGCCGGCCGGATCGTGCCACTTGCACGGAGCTCCGGCAGCCTGAGCCCTTCCTCCACTTCCCCCCCTCCTCTCCCCTGCAACTTGAGACCAGTCCCCTCCTCTCTCTCCCTCCCTCCCCCTCCCTGTATTTGCAGATTGCCGGCTGTTCGCCTCGGCCTCTGGCAGTCTGGAGCTCTGACCCTGCTCCCCTCCCCCTGCTGCTGAGCGCGCTGCTCTGCAGCACGGTAAGGGGACCGGGGGTCAGAGAAGCGGCAGGAAGGTTCTGGAGGGGGTAGTCAAGAGACAGGGAGCAGGGGAAGGGTTGGATGGGTCAGGAGTTCGGGGGGGGGCTGTCTGGGGGT
>NC_048307.1:41031009-41060258 GCF_013100865.1 Trachemys scripta elegans
GGGGCTCCTCACGTCCTCTTTTTTGATTGTTGAAATATGGTAACCCTAGGTTTGAGCCTCTATCAGAAGCAGCCAGCCTGAAGGCTGCTGTGAACCTCTGAGGTGAGCAATTCCGCCAAAAAGCGCAGGACTCACCAAAGCAGAGGAGGAACGTTGTCACAGGACAAATAAGCAAGCTGGTAGCAGGGCCTGAGTGAGAGAAGATATCACTTATCACTATCATCTTAAGGGCCTAACTGTCTCCTACTACTTCAGGTGACTGCCTGTTCTCCTCAAGTTGGTTCAGGGAAGCAGCAGGAAACAGGAAGCTCCCTGAGATGCTGGTGTTAATCAGTCCAGGCTCCTGGAGGTGCTAGAGAGGTACATAAGAGGCTCCTCCTCCTCTCTCTCCCTGCAGCTCCTGCTGCTTTCTGTTATTCCCTCTCACCTTTTCTCCTGCCTGCCTGTTATGTCTCTTGTGCCCTCCTTCCTCCAGCACAGCACTCCACCATCTCTGTGCATCTAGAGCAGAGAGAATATATATGCACCAGCAGCAGACACAATTCTCTACACTCTGGGTCCTAGTGGCACTCCCCTCCCCCCCCACAGTCTGGCACCTGAGGCGGCCACCTCAGTTCGCCTCATGGTAAGGCCAGCTCTGCTTCCCGCATATCTGTAGTTCTCTGTCATTCGCTGTGTGTGGCTATGCTACTGGGTTCCCGGCCCCCTGGTGGGAGATCGCAGCTCCCCTGCCGTGGGAGAACAGGAGTCTGGAGCCTAGTCTGGCCCCTCTATGCCAGCCACAAAGGTGCTGCAGCTGATCAGGGGAGACTCTTGTGTGGGAGCAACATGAAGCTGCTGTACACACCCTATGCTGCCCCTGTCACAGTCTCCAGCATGGACCGCATGTCTGAGGTGGGGCTGGAAGGGGATGAGTCTGGGCCCTTCAGGGCTATGGCCCCTTTTAGGGGTCAGACCTCCTGGGTTTTCTGCAAGAGATCCTTCCTGTTGGGAATAGTGCATGAAAGCCCCACTGAGTTTATACAGCACATGTATGACTCCCCCTTTTCAGCTCCAGATGGCACACGATAATTCAGTGCTATCATCCCGCTCACACAATATGCTACTGCATGGGTTCCCAGCCTGGGGACCACAACCACCATGCTCTTCCCCAAGCGATAAATGGAGCACACGATACGCTACTGCATGGATTCCCAGCCTGGGGACCAGAGCCACCATGCTCTTCCCTGAGTGCTAAATAGAACACATAATACGGTACTGCCTGGGTTCCCAGCCTGGGGACCACAACCACCATGCTCTTCCCCGAGTGCTAAATGGAAGCGGGTCCCAGATCCTAGCTAGATGTCCTGTGGTGGCTCCTTATGAAAAAGGTTGAGGACCAAGGTTCTGTTTTATTCTGCCAAGCAAAATTTATGCTGTGTTCCATGCCATCATATGCAGCAGGGCTGGCACCAGGCACCAGCGAAGGAAGCAGGTGCTTGGGGCAGCCAATGGAAAGGGGCGGCATGTCCGGGTCTTCGGCAATTCGGCGGCGGGTCCCTCAGTCCCTCTCTTCCTCTTTGAGCTGCTGCCGAAGTGCCGCCGAAGAAGAAGAAAGGGAGCGAAGGACCCACCGCCGAATTGCCACAGAAGAATGAAACAGCGCGATTGAGTTGCTGCTGAAGTGCCGCCTATCAGCTTTATCTTTTTTTTTTTTTTTCGCTTTGCCGCTTGGTACACGGCTACCACTCACTATTCAACTGTCCTATTGCTAGGCTTGGCAGAATTCAATCCTAATTTTTTTATAATTTTGACGGAAAATATTTTTTAGCATTTTTTAGATATTTTATCCATTTAAATTTTCACAATTACACAAAAATCTGGATTTGAAGCATTTTTTATATTTTTTATTTATTAAAATTTTCAGTTGCAGGAATTTATGCGGGTGGCCAGACAATGAGTCGTGAAAATTTTAATGATGATAGATGTTGAGATTCCAAAATTTAAAGCTTTATAATCATTAAAACAAAATGGCAACATCATATATCAAAATATACAAACAAAATACCCTTAAGTCAAATGCTAAGAAGTTTTCAAGCCGCATTTTTCTTCGCTTCACTCAGCTGTAAATTTTGATTATTTTCTATGGAAACAGTTTTTCATCAGTTTGTGTGTGTGCGGTGAAATTGACAATTATGGATCAAAAATCTAATCCTTCCAAGCCTGCCTATTATATACCAGGGCTGAGATTTCCAAAGCAATCTAGGAAATCGAATCACACAGATCCCCATGTGTGTTTTGTGGCTAAATCCTCTAGCAGGCTTTGAAAAAAAAAATCTCACCTACAGCCTAGTTTTGCAGAGTTTACTCCACTTTCCTTATCAGCCTTCATTAAGTTCCCATCATTTTGCAGAGGGCCTCCAGGGGACTCTTCTTTATCAACTCACCTAGCAGACATGTACTGCAGCCCAGCAAATTGAACTCAAACTAGATTTAGGTGCTTGAGACATTGGCCACAATGCTCAAAGGTATTTAGGCACCTCATTCCCATTGCAAGCAAAGGGAGCTGTTAGGCGCCTAAATACCTTTGAGGATCTGGGCCATTGGGCCTAATTCTTCAGCTGGTGTGACTTGGCAGAACTCCATGGATTTCAGCAGAGCTACACTGATTTACACCAGCTGAGGATCTGGCCCCTTGTGCCTCTATTTAATAACTACAAGGGCAATTTTGCATGAGTGACCCCCTGACCTGTTGCCAGCAGATCGAGGGACATGATCATTCCCCTCTATTCGACATTGGTGAGGCCTCATCTGGAGTACTGTGTTCAGTTTTGGGCCCCACACTACAAGAAGGATATGGAAAAATTGGAAAGAGTCCAGCGGAGGGCAACAAAAATGATTATGGGGCTGGAGCACATGACTTATGAGGAGAGGCTGAGGGAACTGGGATTGTTTAGTCTCCAGAAGAGAAGAATGAGGGGGGATTTGATAGTAGCTTTCAACTACCTGAAAGGGGGTTCCAAAGAGGATGGAGCTCGGCTGTTCTCAGTGGTGGCAGATGACAGAACAAGGAGTAATGGTCTCAAGTTGCAGTGAGGGAGGTTTAGGTTGGATATTAGTGTAACCCTTCTGCCCATCTAAGTTGGCAGCAACAAGGGCCGGGTTCTGTATCTAGGGGTTCCGTTTCAATAACGCAATGCAAAACCGTCTCGAGCCCCCACCCAGTGACCTGGGACAATTACATACCACCCCCTGGGTGCCTCTAAGAGGCAATACTTCCCCTCTCGCAAGCACGGAGTCTGAGTGTAGCAGAAAATGTTTAACAACATGAGATAAACGACATCAGCATTAAATTGAAAAAACACCACAAACAGGATTCATAACACAAACCATGAACAAAAAAACCCACCCCAGCAAATTGGGCTGTGTCCTTTCCCTTTGGCTCTTGAATCCAGCAACCCAAAAATCACCCAGAGTCCCCAAAGTCCAACACCCCCAAAGTCTCTTGGGTCCAGCAACCACCCAAAGTCCCAAAAGTCCAACAAACCCCAAAGTCTCTGTCCCTGGTCAGTGCAGCCCCAGAGTAAAAGGGGGGCACGCAGGATGTTAAGGGGCACCTTACGTGATCCAAGGCCGGCCGTCTCTCCGTGGGGTTCCACCGCAGCCTTCACCACGAGCCAGTCCACTTCCTGCCGTCCCACAAACTGCTCCACTCACTGACCTGTGAGCCGCTCCAGCCATCCCCACAAACAGCTCCGCTCGCCATTCCTTGGGCTGCTCCAACCGTCCCCACAAGGCTCCACGCTGCTCCCTACTCCTCTAGTCATCCCCATAAATTGCTCCACCAGCTGCTTAGCAATATAGCTTCGGGCTCCCCCACTCATTACCACATGACTCAGTCATCTCACCTCTTAATAACTTTAGCTCTTTTGTGATTTCAGCTCTTAGCAATTTCAGCTCACACTAGGAGAGCCCCAGTGCTGGTGCACCATTGGCCCAAAGTGAATTCAGCTCAGCAGCTTGTAACTAGACTCCTAATAGAATCAAAGTTAGCTCTGACATTCAACAATAGAGAGAGGAGATGGTGCAATTGGTGTTTCAAGCCCTCAGCAGGCACTCAGGTACAAATACCCATCCCCAGCCTCTCTCAATTCACTGGGTTTTGTAATCCATGCCCCTTGTCAAGCAAGTGCTACTTAGGTAATGGTGAAGGACTCACTTAGTCCTTCTGTCATACAACAGTTCCACTGGCCTTGATTCACAGAATCAGGGTAACAAAACTTTATTCTTCCTGCCCCAATAACAGAGAAACTGGGGATCCCACACCAGCCAAAGTAACCACTTTCAGTTGCTGTTGTTTCATGCCAGGCGAGTGGGTGTGTCTATGCAAACAAGATCAGCCCCTGGAGTTCTTTTCCACACTCGCCATAATTCACCACCAGATGTCAGGGTAGAGCTCATCCTGACTCTGCTTACATCCTCCCCCCAGCCAAGAATTTGTCGTCCCAACAAATCACACTCCCTATTATACCAACTCACTGGTTCCCTCCAAAGGGTCTCAGATAGCCCACTTTAGCTTCCACAAGACTGTGTGCTAAACATATTGGTTCCTCACTAGTCACCGCAGGTGCATCATAAATCAACCGCTTTACTGGTCTTATTACCCTATCTCGTCTATTGAGAATCTCTGTTGCCGTGGTAGGGGGGACAGCCTCTTGAACGACAGATGGAGAGGTTTCCTTTGAGGGCCCCTCGGCTACTGTCATAGGCCCCTGCATTTCTAGTTCTAACAGTGGAGGGTCCAAGGTGCCACCACCAGATGTCGGGGTAGAGCTCATCCTGACTCTGCTTACATCAGGAAAAACTTTTTCACTAGGAGGGTGGTGAAGCACTGGAATGGGTTACCTAGGGAGGTGGTGGAGTCTCCTTCCTTAGAGGTTTCTAAGGTCAGGCTTGACAAAGCCCTGGCTGGGATGATTTAGTTGGGAATTGGTCCTGCTTTGAGCAGGGGGTTGGACTAGATGACCTCCTGAGGTCCCTTCCAACCCTGATATTCTATGATTCTATGACCTGTTCCCCACACCCAGGCCAAGGGCATAAGGTTGGTGACTCCATCCAGCAAGTCATCACTAAGGTTCCAATCCTGCAGATGCAAGGATCCACTGGCATGGAATTCATTGCAGGATCGGGGCCTTGGGAACCCAATTTTGTCAGCCTATTGTACTCCAAGGTTTATTTTTAAAGATATGGCAGAAAACCAACAGTTTCTACTCCCAAGGAGAATTGCAACAATGCACGCCAGGTAACAAGTGCCATTCTCCACGCAGCCTGTGTGATCGTATCTTGCATTCCCATAGGGAACATAAATTCAAAGGAAAGTGGGGAAATTAGCAGGAGAAGGAAAATAGATTAAGGGAGGGAAAAAACCTTAAATCAATTTAAATATTAATTTTCAATTGCAAATGAAAACTAAAGGCAGCGAGGGAGGAGAACGCCTGACATTTTTCTGCAGGCTGCAATCCAGCAGGTTGGAACCCAAAGTTTTCTGAATTAATGAGAAAAATAATTATATTACATGGTTTTCACACACCCTCACCCATCTTGGAAGATAAGAAGTTCAGGATTTAATCATAGTACAAAAAATTAATTTCTTACTGTATTGAGTTAATATTGTTCCCCATCACTCAACACACAAGGAGCCTGACGGGCTGCATGAACTGGTCCCTTGAGCATGCTCAACACACTTTAGATAAGCCTTTGGCAGAGCTAGGAACAACTTGAGAAAGAAATGACCACATGCATTGCTCTGCCTCCTTCTGCTGCTCCTGTGTGAATGGCAATTGTAACACTGCATTGGGGGGTGTTGTGAGCCAGTCACTGGGTACATCAAGGGGAGCCAGGAGATCTGGGCAAGCTACTTTAACCCCTCTGTGCCTGAGTTTACTCATCGGTAAACTGGAGATAATGATACTTACCCACCAATGGAAATCCTCAGGATACAAAACACATTGATTATTAGTGTTAATTGTTGGAATTAGGGTAGCACATAGCGGCTGCAACCAGCATCAAGGGACCATTGTCCTGGACACTTCAGCTGCCCCAAAGAGCTGACAGTCTAGACAGCCAAAGGAATGAAGGAGGAAGGACATTATTCCTTTTTACAGATGGGAAATGGAGCGTATGTCTACTGTGAAAAAAAAAACAAAAACATGGCAACAAGTCTCAGAGCCCGGCTTTACCAACTCAGGCTTGCAGGGCTCACTCTTCGGCACCAAAAATAGCCATGTCAACATTCTCCCTCGGGCTCTGAAGCCTGGCAAGAGGAGCAGTCTCAGAGCCGGAGCAGGAATGTTGACATGGCTAGGTTTATTGCCATAGCGTGAGCCGAGGTCTGCCTTGGGTCGGGTTTTGCAATGTAGACGCACCCTGAGGCACAGAGATGGGAGGAGGGCAGAGTTCCAGCACTCAGCAGTTCCCCTTGAGAACAATGGGAACTGAGGTCTTTTGAAAAATCTGGCTCCAGCTGTGTGTGCTGCGGCCTTAGAAAACTGGCCCCAGGCGAGTTGCTCAAGGCCATGCACAGGGAACCTGTGGCATAACAAGGATTTGAACCCAGGCTTCCTAAGCTCCAGCCCAGCACCTTTCTGGTATGCATCCCAGTAGTGGAAGAACTCCCCCAACCCTCCCTCCAGATGTTATAACCTCATTGGAAAATCTCTCTATTACAATTCCTCCTTCCTTTGGGCACGATTCTGCATTGGCTGAGCTAGCAATGGGCCCGGCACAATGCTAGCCACAGGCCTGGGAAAAGACCCCACTGGAAGACACCCCTTGGGTGGTTTCTGGTGGACTCAGGAAGGAATACCCTACGTCCTCATCTTGCAGGGAGCTGCATGTGTTCACTGAGCTCTCTGCAGGAAGGGAGGGTGAGTCGTTCTGAGGAAATCCCCAAAGGAAGACTGGGTGTGTTTTCCATCCCCATGGCTCTGCCTTTGTTGTTTTAGTGCGGGGGGGGCAAACACATCCCCCCAGCAGTTAGCATGTGAGTGTGTCTGCTTGCCTTGGGGATCCGTGCGTGCCCTGTGTTATTTGTCTCATTGCCCTGCAGCCAGCTGGTCTGCTAGGGTTCATGAACGGATCAGCCACTTCTTGTTCAATGGAGAGTGTAAATGGTCCAGGCCCCATTCGTCCAGATGCTGGCCTGGCTTTCCAGCCCAGGCTCCCCCACAAGTCAGCAGCAGGAAGAGGGGCTCTGCACCGCACCCAGGCATTCGCATTACCTGCTGTCCACAGAGGAGGTGGCGCAGCTACTTGCTGTCTGTAGCCGTAGGAAAGTTACCCACTCCATTACAAGCACCTCAGGCTCTCTCAGTAATCCCCTGCCTGGCCACTGCTTTTACAGTGTTCCCTAAGGGGAACACTCTCCTGGATATCCACATCCACACACACATGGCACAAGCGCACACACCCATACACTGCTCCCACAGCCCTTTCCAGCACTGTCCACAGAGGAGCAAAGCCCCCAATCCCAAGCTTAGTAGTCCCATAATCGGAGCATGCTGAGGATGAGGAGAACTCCTGGTCTGCATTTACCATGCATACCCATTAGCCAAAGGGACATGGCCTGTCCTTAAAACCTTTCCAGTAGCCAAGTCCTCTGTTTTCTTTAAGCATTCCGCTCCCATTTGTCAAATCCAAACATGCCACCACCCCACTTCAATGTCTCCCCTCTGAGTCTTTTGGGATCCCTGTTTTTTTCCCCTAAGTGTTCCTAGTGGTTAAAACAAACAAAAACAAAACCAGCTTTTTGGAGGGTGCAGGGGGGGATCCAGACCAAGAAAACTGAGCGAGAGACGGGACAACTCGTACAGTTGCTTGTTGAAAAAGAGAAGCGTCTTTTGTCCGTGTTTTTCTGCTTGAATAGAAAAGGTAAGAGGAGACTAAAGGACATGGGAGATTGAGAGGCTGCTATCCCTTGCAGAGAACAGAGACCATTTGTTCTGCATGGCTTGGGAATGTGATTCTCAGTGCTAAATGCAGAGGAAAGTGCGTCAATGGCTTGTTATAGCTGCTGGGGAGATAGGGAACTCCGTGCAAGGAGGCAGGGGAATGTGGAAGGCTGCTGACTGGATTCCTGTGGGATGAAAGGTGAGGGGTTAAATATAAGCAGGGAAAGGTGGTGCTGTGTGCAGGCCTAGAGCTCACAAAACCCAGGTTCAGTTCCAGGCTGTCTCACAGGGTGACCTTGGGCAAGTCACTTCACTTTCCTGTGCCTCAATTTCCCTGCCTATAGAAGAGGGATAATGATACTGACCTTTGTAAAGCACTTTGGGATCTGCTGATTAAAAAGTGTTACCTAGGAGCTCAGTTCTCTTGTTATTCCTAGCTCTGCCACTAACCTGCACTGTGACCCTGGGACAGTCACCTGCCTTCTCACCCTTCGGCTGTTCAGAGTAATGATTGTGGGGGCAAGGCCCAGGGATTGTCACTCCCCAAGGGTATGTAGAGCACCAGTGGGGTTCTGCTCTCTTATGGAGCCTCTGAGCATTCCAGTAATAACAGCGGCAATACATAAATAAAGTCCAGTTCCTATATAGGCCCCACATCTCAGCCGACAAGACAAAGCTTATCCAAACTGCTTTGGGCTGGAAATCTCATGACACCAGACGATTTCCACAGGTGGGGCTGGATAGAACAGATGCCATCAGAGTGTTCTGGTGCTTCTGGGTCCCAGAGGGAACCTGGACAGACACATGAGAACAAACCCATTTTTCAAACTTTTTTTAAATTTAACCAAACTTTGCAAAGCCTCAGAAAATGACTTGGTTCAAGTCAGGAGCAAAGGTTCAGGGTCAGCTTCGAACCCAGTACTGGGTAAGAGGGTGAAGCGAGTCCCCTGCTCACGGGAACAAAGGAATTGCCAGACCAGATCAGATCCCCATGTACAGCTTGTCCAGTGACCTCATTCCGACAGTGGCCAGCACCAGCTTCTTCAGAAGAAGGAAAAAGAACCCTGCAAGAGACAGTCGTGGGATGACCTCAACTCAGCACCAACTGGATGAAATTCTCTGGCCTGTGATATATGGATGGCCAGACTCAATGATCTAATGGTCCTGCTGGCCTTAAAAGCCCTGGATCTACAAATCTGTCCCCAGTTATAGTTTGACATAGTCCCAACAACAGGAAGGTTTATAGCCCTTCCAAATTTTGGAGGTTACGATTGCTTATTTTAATCCTTACTATTATAACTAGGGAATTTCTCATTATCCATAGAAATGTCCAATCTTGTTGGAATCCTGCTATGCCGTTGGCTATACAGTAGAACTAGAGTTACGAACTGACCAGTCAACCTCATACCTCATTTGGAAGTACACAATTGGGCAGTAGCAGAGACAAAAAAAAAAAAGCAAATACAGTACAGTACTGTGTTAACGTAAACTACTAAAAAAAGGGTAAGCAGCATATTTCTTCTGCATAGTAAAGTTTCAAAGCTATTGTGACGTTATTGACATAAACTGGGACCGTATAGATCATTGTTGCAACCAAGGTCCTGTAGTGGCACCCAAATCTTGAGTAAAGAGGGTCAAATGGGGTGTCTAGGACAAGGTTATGGTTTACTGGTTATGATTATGCTGTCTATATGTGTGTATCAGTTTTGTAGTTGAAGTTATGAATATTGGCTCTATACTGTCTGTATGGCAAACTTATGCTATGCTTCTGGGTGACATCCCAGACAAGCTGAGATTAGCTCTGCCTAGCCTGCTTGATGGCCCATTAAGGACCATCAGCTATACAATGGACCCATTGAGAGAAGGCAGGTACGCCTTGTAACTCAGCAAAGTATGCAGGGACTGGCCCATGTGACTCCAGACTCCATTTTGCTGTAATTTTCCACAGTAAGAACAAAGAGGTGTTCTTACACCTGGAAAAGACTATATAAGGCTGATGCCTCATCTCCATCTTGTCTTCAATCCTGCTTCATACCTCTGGAGGAACTTTGCTACAAGCTGAAGCTTTGAACAAAGGACTGAGGACCCATCCCAGCGGGGGATGTATTCCAGAGACTTGATTTGAACCTGCAGTTTATTCCATCACTGCTGCAAGCCTGAACCAAGAACTTTGCCATTACTGTATGTAATTGATTCCATTTAACCAATTCTAACTCTCATCTCTATCTTTTCCCTTTTATGAATAAACCTTTAGATTTTAGATTCTGAAGGATTGGCAACAGCGTGATTTGTGGGTAAGATCTGATTTGTATATTGACCTGCGTCTGGGGCTTGGTCCTTTGGGATCAGAAGAACCTTTTTCTTTTACTGGGGTATTGGTTTTCATAACCATTTGTCCCCATAACGAGTGGCACTGGTGGTAATACTGGGAAACTGGAGTGTCTAAGGAGATTGCTTCTGAGACTTGCGGTTAGCCAGTGGGGTGAGACCGAAGTCCTTTTAGTCTGGCTGGTTTGGTTTGCCTTAGAGGTGGAAAAAACCCCAGCCTTGGGCTGTAACTGCCCTATTTGAGCAATTTGTCCTGAGTTGGCACTCTCAGTTGGGTTCCGCCAGAACCGCATTGTCACAGCTATATTAAGTCAATATTCAGTTGTAAACTTTTGAAAGAACAACCATAATGTTTTGTTCAGAGTTACGAACACCTTCCATTCCTGAGGTGTAACTCTGATGTTCTACTGTAATAATATATTGTGGCAATGAGTTCCATGGGCTAATTCCAGGGCCGCCCAGAGGATTCAGGGGGTCTGGGGCAAAGCGGGGGAGTGGATATACTCACTGGGCGGCACTCCGAGTCTGCGGCAGTGGCGGTGGGTCCTTCAGTCGCTCCGCGTCTTCGGCAGCACTGAAGGACCCGCCGCCGAAATGCTGCTGAAGACCCGGAGCAACTGAAGGCCCCCCCGCCACCGAAATGCCGCCAAAGACCCGGACCGCTGCTGGGTAAGTAAAAAGGCGCCTCTAGCCAGGAAAGAGATTCTCGGCCAGGGCTCACGGGGACTCTGCGGGGCCTGGGGAAAATTGCCCCAATTGCCCCCCCCCCCCCTTCTGGGCGGCCCTGGCTAATTCTGAGACAAATATTCCCTTGTATCAGTTTTAAGTGCTTTCCATGACAAGCCAGTGCTTTATCCACTATGCATCACTGCCTTTCAGGAGCAATCAAAGATCTCTCTTCCTCAGGGTTTGATCGATGAGAGTAGGGAGCGCTTGAAGAAAGCAAATTGGTTTAACAGAACCAGAAGATAGAATGAAAACTCCACAGTTTGGGGGAGAGCAAGAGATTCCCTAGACCACTCGGTGTGGAGTTCAGTTCTCTCCAAGAGCTGGCCCCCTCTGATAGCCAAAGGGTTGTTACAGGGCCTGATCCAAAACTCACTTAAGTCAATGGGAAACTTACTCACAGTCATAGTTTCTGTTAGTCTGTCTGAGAGCTTCATAGGACCTGCTGCTCCACAACCTTTTTCCTTGGTCATCTGAAGGAGATCTAGTCAGGAAGTTAAGCCTCTGCTTGCCAAGAAACAAGCAGGGCCTCTGGTCAGTCCCCATTCCCCATTCCAAGATGTTTTCACCTCCAGCGAAGAAAAGAGAAGAAATCAGTGTTGCCCCCAGCATGTACTAATGACAGCTGGGTAGAAATGTTCTGGTTATGTTGTTTTGTTAAAGGAAAAGGGCATTTTTGGCAAAAGGGATTTTTTTACTCCAAAAATGCCAAATTTTGACCAAAAATTAAGTTTTTTAATTAAAAAAAAGTGAAGACCAAAAATGTATGAGAAAACCAAAATTAATGTTGTTTTCATCAATATTTTTATTGGGCGGGGGAGGGGATTCCAAAACAAAGGTTGAGGGGGAAAATATGAAAAATGTGGGAAACCCCGCAGATGTAGTAATCATGATGCTTTACAAACATTCACTCACTAACCACACAGCTCTCCCACCAGGTAAGTATCACTCACCCTATTCTGCAGGTGAGGAAACTGAGGCATATGAGAGTGTAGTGACTGCCCAAGGCAGCTGAGAGAGTCACAGTCAGAGCCAGGAGCAGATCTCAGGAGCACTTAGTGCTAGTCCTTTGGATGTGATAGAAAAGGAGGTTGCTGGCTGGGCATATAGGTTAGCTAATGACAGTTAAGCCCCCGCCCAGACTCTCTTTCATGGCATTCCACACCTGCAGGAGCCTTGAGGTGAGGTTTCTCCCTTACTATGCAGGTGCCAGTGGCTGCCATATTGGGACCAAGCTCTCCATGGTCCTGGGACCAATGGAGGGACATTGCCTCACCTAGCGAAGTCATCCCACCTGCAGCATTAGGGGTGCAGATTGCTCCGTCCCCGGGGTGCCTGTGCCCTGGGAGAGTGGCTCCTTTGGTGCTCTGCAACAGGAAGCAGAATTCCTACTGCCACCTTCAGTGTGGGTGGGCTCCCTGGGTGAGTTCAGCATTGACTCATAAAGGGCAGGGGGTGGGGAGTGATTTTTTTATTTCAAAGCAACTTCCAAAGAGAGGGCGGATTTGGGCAAGGGAGAGATAATCCAAAGGGTGATTCATCTGACCTACTTGACTGGCTCCACTAGTGCTGTGCTGTGTGTGGAGAGGACTGAGGAGGGCCGGTATTTTTAGCTAATGCTGGTGTCATGCTTTAGCTGTTCGTTCGATAACTGTGCCAAAGAAAGAACCAAGTAAACAAGAAGCGAAAGGGAAAGGGTGTGAAACAGGCCCTTTGCACCAGCAAATCGTGCAGGCAGCAGCCTCGCATGTCCCTGATTTCATATCCTCCCTCCCCCAACCTTTCCCTATGCATCTTAAAGAGCAACTGAGAGAGTCTGAACAATGTTCTGTAGAGAAAACTAGTCTGTCTGTTGGATGAGGCCAAGTTTCTCTGCCTCTCTCCTGCTCGCCGGGCCCTGGGGGCTCCATTTCCCCCCCCATGTGAATAATTGCTGGTGAAGAAGCTCAGTTAACAGCCCTGATGAGCCAGAGCTTTGCTTTAGCCACAGAGCAGCTTCAACAAGCTTTCCCAGGCTGCTCTAGCACGGCTCCAGAGCAAGACGGACGTTCAGTCGCCATTGACCATCCCCTGCTTGACCTCTCTGCTGGCACAGCCATCAGAATAGGTACTTAGGGGTCGCTATGTGTTTGGGGGGGGTCAGAATCCAGATTGGAAGCATGTTGGGGCTTTTTATTATATGTTTGTACAAGCACTACAGGACCCTGATCCTGACTGGGGCTGTTAGTTGCCACCATAATACACTTAATTAACAACATGAATAATTGAGAACCCTCAACTCAACTTACTTAGGGGCCATGAATTGGCATCCATTGTGCCAGTGGGTTACACAGTATGTCTGCAGGAAGCAGACACAGACCCATCAATTCATTTCCCATGGGGGCCACCAAACAGCCCCCTTGGTCATCATGGACCTGCGCTGGCTTTGAGCTGGTAACCTTAAGGTAAAGAGGTTGATTGCCACCCCCCTCCCCTCAAGTCATATTCATATAGCCCACCCCCAGCTCCTGTGGTTTGTTTGATTGCTGCCTGACCGCCTCTAAGCATTCCACCCAGTTTGTGACCACCTGCTCCGTTGCCGTGGCGATGTCTGCGATGTCACTGCCAGAGGATTATGACTTCCAGGTGTGTGGAATAAGCCCATGGAGCCAGTTACTGAAGGAAGCCCCTGTCCATCCTCAGTCCCCTTCCATTGGGCTGCAAGGACCCCGCCCTCCGCCACGTTTGATTGTTCCACCAGCAGGTGCAGATTCAAGTACCGCTGGTGGCGTGTGACAGGGAGGCTCTGGAGGGGTCCTCTCTGGTGCCCCATAAAGGGGCCCAGAACCGGGTTTACTATTCTTCGGGGGAGGCCCAGTGCTTTCTCTACCGGGTGGGAGGCACGTCCCGAGGGACTGCTCCCTGGCCCGGCTTGGAGGGGCATCTGGGACTCCTGATACCCAGAAGGGCGTCGGCCCTATCATCTCCGGCGGCCCTGATCGCCCGGTCCCTGGGGTCACCCCTCCTCCATCTGTGACCATTGTCAACTCTGCTTGGGTCCCAGGGGAGGCCCCCCTGTCATGCCCAGATGAGTGTGCAGGCCCCGCCACTGTGGTGGGCAGTAGGCCCAGGACCGCGGAGGAGACGGTGGCAGGGCCGGTGGCAGGAATCAAGCGGGGCTTACCTCAGGGGGAGTCTGTTCCTTTCCCTGCTGCCCTGCCCTCATCTTCCCTTACCCTCCCGTCATCACCCTCGCTCCCTGGCTCTGACCAGGCTGGCTAGCCCCCATCCTCGGGGAGCTGGGAGCTCACCTGTCGTTGGTGAGGGGGAAGGGACCCCCTGTAAGATTAAGAAGGGGGTTGCTGGTGCCGGGTTTTCCACTGTCTCCCCTGCTGACATTCACCGGCGGGAGTCGGCCGAGGTCGCTGCAGCCATGGTGGAGGGTCGTACCACCTCTTTCCTGGAGTCCCTCCCTGAGGGGATTTTGGAAGGCATCCCCCTTGCCCCTTTGCCATCTATGCCCCCTGTAGGCACTGAGGTGGTTACTGCTCCGGTTGCTGTCGAGGGGGACCCCGAAGGGGCAGGTGGGGACTTTGCCTCTATTTTTGATGAGATCGAGGCACTGGGTTTGACCCCTACCACTGAGGGGGTGGATGCCCCCTTGTTAGAGGACCTCAATCAGGGCGATTGTAATCTGTTGCCCCCGCCCCACCTTTTCCCCTACCTCAGGCTGTTGCCCCTCTTATTGCCTCTGTGACCCCTTGGGACCTGACCATCTGCCTGGCTGTGATTAGTACTCCGGCTAAGGCAGCCATGCCCAGTGTGGCGACAGCTGATGCCAAGTGGCTGGACTCTAAGCCCAAGGGTGCCTTTCCTTTTGAGGCAGGGAGTCAGCCCTTGCCCACCCCCCAAAGCTGTAATCATGGATGCTTCATTTAGTGAGGCACCTGAGCATAGCGCTGTGGGGGTGCCCCGATCTCTTGCTGCCCTTTTAACCACTGTGCCCTGTTGAGAGGTGCTGTGTCCTGGTGGCTTTGCCACTTGGGCCCTTGATTTTGTCACTGGCCTTGTCCCTGGCCCTGGCCCTGTCCTTGGTCTGTGTCCTGCCCCTGGCCCTGACCCCGTCCCAGCCCCTGCTACTGTCCTTAACCTTTTTTCCTTCCCCCCTCCTGTTGCTGCTGCCCCCAGGGTTGCCTCATTTTCTTTTTATGAGGGCCCCTGGCAGGCGGTTTTTGTTTTTCCCTCCCCAGGCCCATCCGGGGCTGCTAGGGTGACCAGATGAGAGGAAGAAAATATCGGGACGCCGGGGGGGGGGGGGGGTGTCCGCCGGCGGAGCGAAAAACAAAAAAAGAAAGCCGAGTGCTGCCAGTCGGGGCGCGGGACAAAATCTAAAAAGGACTGCAGTTCTCCCTTTGCCATTGTCCCTAGTGCCGAGTGATGAGTCTCGTGGCGTGGCAGGGATATGATCCCTGCTTGCCCATCTCGATAGGCCGCGGGGTTGGCAGGGGCGTCCAATCAGGAGACGTTCTAGGGTCCGTGACCCGGGTCCCTGCCATGCAGTGGAACGAGTTGCGTTGTTTCTTGGA
This sequence comes from Trachemys scripta elegans, assembly GCF_013100865.1. Lineage (NCBI taxonomy): Eukaryota > Metazoa > Chordata > Testudines > Emydidae > Trachemys > Trachemys scripta. The sequence continues at coordinate 41,046,557 of NC_048307.1, forward strand.
GGACACCCTTGGTCCTCAAACAGAGTGCATCTTGCTCTTCAATGCTGGGGCGATTTCCATCTTGTTCTCCAGACCATGAGGACCATTTTGGGGGAGGGCAAAAGGACCGGGAAGTGGGACGCTGTGGCTTACCAGCGGACCCACTGCTTCCGTGATGCCCTGATGGCTTTTGCGGTTGGTCATGGTTTGCTGCAGGGTCCAATGGGCACTGCTAGCATCCCTGACCGCGAGGATCATCCCCAGCCCTCCTTATGTTGAACACCATTTTGCCATTTTGAACACTCGGGGCTGTAGGGTGGGTCTCCGCAGGTGTCAGGTGCTCTCCTTCCTTCGGTTATTTTCCTGCAGGAATCCCACACGGATCCAGCCACCGAAGCTAGCTGGAAGCTGGAGTGGGGAGATGGGGTCTACTGTAGCCACCTTTTGCCTTATCAGGCCAGGGTGGTGACCCTGCATCTTGTCAACGTCTATGCCCTGACATCCGGCCCAGAGCAAGTGCATTTTTTTCAGCAGGGATCCACCTTCCTTAGTTCTTTAGATCCTCGCGAGTGCCTAGTCCTGGGCGGAGATTTCAACTGCACACTCGAGGAGTGGGACCGCACAGGGATAGAGCCAAGCCTGGCCGCCGCAGACGTCCACAGGGAGATTGTAGCTCATCACTCCCTCGTGGACATCTGGCACGACCACCACCCAGACGATGACTCTACGTTCACTTTTGTCTGGGTGGAAGAACAACGGTCAAGCCACTCCCGGTTGGATCGCATTTATTTTTCTCAATGTCATCTTTCACAGGCCCGCTCCTCCAACATTCGGCCGGCCCTGTTCTCGGACCACCATTTGGTGGCCGTGACGGCCTCTCTTGCTTCGGAGGGGCCGGGGCTGGCCTAATGACACTTCAATAACAACCTCCTGGAGGATGTGGGCTTTGTGGCATCCTTCCGGGAGTTCTGGCTGATCTGGCGGGAACAGCCTTTCCCTCAGCGCAGAGGTGGTGAGACATGGGGAAGGTGCACTCCCAGCTCTTCTGCCGCAGCCACACCTGGGGAGCCAGACAATGGAGGAATGTGGTGATAGAGCAGTTGCAATGGGAGATTTTAGAGCTGGAGAGGCATCTGGCCGCCAGCCCCAGGAATCCACCCCTCTGTGCAGCGTCCCGGGAGAAGCAGGAGGAGCTCCGGGCCCTTGATGATCTTCGGGCCCAGAGTGCCTTTGTTTGATCCCGCATCCATCTCCTGTAGAAGATGGATCGTGGCTCCCGCTTCTTCTATGCCCTGGAGAAGAAGAGAAGGGCTAAAAAGCACATCATCTGTCTTTTGGCATCTGATGGTACTCACCCCAGGGATCCAGTGGAGATGCGCGAGAGGGCCTGGGCCTTCTACGCTAGCCTTTTCTCCCTGGATCCAACCGACACCAATGCCTGCAGAGTGCTTTGGGATGAACTCCCAAACGTCAGCATGGGTGACCGGGACTGGCTGGAGCTGCCTCTCCCTCTGGCCAAGTTCTGGGAAGCCCTCCATCTCATGCCCACCAATAAATCTCCGGGCATGGATGGGCTGACCATGGAGTTCTACCGCATGTTCTGGGACGCCCTCGGCCCAGACCTTGCCACCGTCTGGACCGAGTCCTTGGAGAGCGGAGTCCTCCCTCTGTCATGTAAGCGAGCGGTGCTCACTTTGCTGCCAAAGAAGGGGGATCTCCACAATCTCCGGAATTTGTGTCCCATCTCGCTCCTCAGCATGGACTATAAGGTTGTGGCAAAGGCCATCTTGCTGTGGCTGTAGTCTGTGCTGGCGGACGTGGTCCATTCTGACCAGACCTACACTGTCCCACGCCGCACAGGCATGTACCTGGCATGGTTCACCTCTGTCCCTGAAGCCTGTCCCTTCTATGGCGTGAGGGAGACCCTGGCGCATGCGTACCTTCAATGCGCCAGGCTGCAGCCCCTCTTCCGGCTCCTCCAGAACCTCTTATTGAGGTTCTGGCTGCACTTTTCCCTGCACTTGTTTATTTATGCAAGCCCGATCCGAGGCCCCACGAAGTCGTGGGACCACCTCATCAACCTCCTGGCCATGGCCAAGGTGGCCATTCATAACACCAGGGAGAGGAGGTTGGCAGAACGGGGGCCCTGCGACTGTGGGGTTGTCTTTCGTTCTTTTATCTGCTCACGTATCTGGGCAGAGTTCCTCTGGGCAGCGTCCGCCGACTCTGCTCGGTGTTCCCTTCCGGTTCCCTAGTTTTGGCCCTTTGACCCCCATGCCTGTTCCCGTTATTGCCTTTGTTGTCCCTAGAACTTGGTTGTGTTCTGGGTTTAGTAGCTTCTCCCTAGGCTGGGGAAGGGGCTTTTAGCCGTGGGCGAGCTAGCACCCACCCACGTCCTGGCGCTCAAAAGGACCACTCTCCCATTGCTCCCTGGCCCTCCTGTATCACACTACACAGAAGAGTTTGTTGTAGCCGGTCCTTGAAGGGAAGCTCCAGGGAATCCCTCTGGTGAATCACCCCCGAAACACAAGCATAACACGCTCCCAGAATTACAGAGGCTTAACCCATCCCTGAAGGGAATGAGACAGGGGCAGGGCAGGGAGGGACAAAGGTCATCATGCATCATAATTTGCATGTGGGTGTTTAAATTTATTTATGCAACCAACAGTCCAAGGCGGCTACAATCCCTATCCTTGCTCCCCTATTTCCCAAACCACAGCAACCACTTCAAAACACGCCAGACATTGGCTATTACTTGTATTTTGCCCATGTTAATGTCACTAGACTCCACTTGTGCCAACGGCATTGTTTCCATAGTAACTAATGGACATGAAACTGGGGCGGGAGGTGGGGACTGGAGAAGATTTTTTTAAAAGGACAGAAACCCAAATAGATAAATAAAATCTACGATGGCCTGATGGGCTGCGAAGTTTTAGTTCTGCAGGTTTGGGGTGGCCTGCATTCCTCAGGAATGCCTGGGCCCCTTTGTGAGCTAAGGTGGCCAACTCAAGCTTGTGGCAATAAAAACTTTATAGCATCATGCATCACCTTATATTTACGCTCTGTCTCTCTCTGCTTCTCCAGAGCAGCGTTTCTCAAATACGACCACCGTGGCCACATGCGGTCTCCACCAGGAGCTTTTCTTATGGCCACAGACTCCTGGGCTGTGACTTGGGAGGGGGAGAGCAGTGAACCCTCCCCCAGGGCCACCAGCAGGGGTTGGATCCTGACGCCTTGTGGAGCCACAAACACCAGAGGAGCCAGTGAGTTCCCACCTTCCCAGGGGCAGTGAGGCTCCAGCTTCAGGCTTCATCTCTGGGGTGGCAGGCAGCAGGCTTCATTCAAGGGGCTTTACCCCACCCTCGTGGCAGCAGGTACTGGTTCTTCATTCACCATCACCTCTGCATCACCCTTGCCCCCCACTGTCTCCCTACCCACCTCCCCAGCCAGGGCTTAATATGTCCCCTGGCTTGCCAAGGTTGAGTAAGTCTGCTGTGAAAATTGATATTTGTATGTTTGTTAATATCACTCTTCACAGCCTCCCAGCTAGCTAGTTAGTCTGCTGAGAAAAGTGATATTAACAAATATCACTTTTCACATCAACAAACTTACTAGCTAGGAAGTCTTTTTTAAAAAGCCCCCAAAAAGCAAAAGAGACAACAACAACAACAAGACAAGAATGTGCAAATCATCTTATTTATCTTTTTATTCTGTTTAGATCAAATAAAAAATAGAGACAACTGTATGTTATGTTTATTACTGAGTCTGCAAAAAGAAACTCTACATAAATAAATTATGATGATTTGGACATGTATATTTGAATTTTTATTTGTTTTTCCTAAAGTTAATTATTTTAGGAAAAACAAGAGTTGATGGCCGCACTCTGAGGCCACCAAATTTTTTTTTTGTGAGAACCCCTGTTCTAGATAGAATATGAGGGTTGGAAGGGACCTCAGGAGGTCATCTAGGCCAACCCCCTGCACAAAGCAGGACCAATCCCCAACTAAATCATCCCAGCCAGGGCTTTGTCAAGCCTGACCTTAAAAACCTCTAAGGAAGGAGATTCCACCACCTCCCTAGGTAATCCATTCCAATGCTTCACCATCCTCCTAGTGAAAAAGTTTTTCCTAATAACCAACCTAAACCTCCCCCACTGCAACTTGAGACCATTACTCCTTGTTCTGTCATCTGGTACCACTGAGAACAGTCTAGATCCCCCCCTTTCAGGTAGTTGAAAGCAGCTATCAAATCTCCCCTCATTCTTCTCTTCTGAAGACTAAACAATCCCAGTTCCCTCAGCCTCTCCTCATAAGTCATGTGCTCCAGACCCCTAATCATTTTTGTTGCCCTCCACTGGACTCTTTCCAATTTTTCCACACCCTTCTTGTAGTGTGGGGCCCAAAACTGGACACAGTACTCCAAATGAGGCCTCACCAATGTTGAATAGAGGGGACTGATCACATCCCTCAATCTGCTGGCAATGTCCCTACCTATACAGCCCAAAATGCCGTTAGCCTTCTTGGCAACAAGGGCACACTGTTGACTCATATCCAGCTTCTCGTCCACTGTAACCCCTAGGTCCTTTTCTGCAGAATTGCTGCCTAGCCATTCGGTCCCTAGTCTGTAGCAGTTCATGGGATTCTTCCGTCCTAAGTGCAGGACTCTGCACTTGTCCTTGTTGAACCTCATCAGATTTATTTTGGCCCAATCCTCTAATTTGTCTAGATCCCTCTGTATCCTATCCCTACCCGCCAGCATATCTACCAGTCCTCCCAGTTTAGTGTCATCTGCAAACTTGCTGAGAGTGCAGTCCACACCATCCTCTAGATCATTAATGAAGATATTGAACAAAACCAGCCCCAGGACAGACCTTGGGGGCACTCTGCTTGATACTGGCTGCCAACTAGACACAGAGTCATTGATCACTACCCGTTGAACCCAACGATCTGGCCAGCTTTCTATCCACCTTATAGTCCATTCATCCAGCCCATACTTCCTTAACTTGCTGGCAAGAATACTGTGTGAGACCATATCAAAAGCTTTGCTAAAGTCAAGCAATAACACGTCCACTGCTTTCCCCTCATCCACAAAGCCAGTTATCTCCTCATAGAAGACAATTAGGTTAGTCAGGCATGACTTGCCCTTGGTGAATCCATGCTGACTGTTTCTGATCACTTTCCTCTCCTCTAAGTGATTCAGAATGGATTCCTTGAGGACTTGCTCCATGACTTTTCTAGAGACTGAGGTGAGGCTGACTGGCCTGTAGTTCCCCGAATCCTCCTTCTTCCCTTTTTTAAAAGATGGGCACTACATTAGCCTTTTTCCAGTCATCTGGGACCTCCTCCAATCACCATGAGTTTTCAAAGATAATGGTCAATGGCTCTGCAATCACACCCGCCAACTCATTTAGCCCCTTGGATGCAGTGCATCCGGCCCCAGGGACTTGTGCTCGTCCAGCTTTTCTAAATAGTTCTGAATCACTTCTTTCTCCACAGAGGGCTGGTCACCTCCTCCCCATGCTGTGCTGCCCAGTGCAGTAGTCTGGGAGCTGACCTTGTCCATGAAGACAGAGGCAAAAAAAGCATTGAGTACATTTTTCCACATCCTCTGTCACTAGGTTGCCTCTCTCATTCAGTAAGGGGCCCACACTTTCCTTGACTTTCTTCTTGTTGCTAACATACCTTAAGAAACCCTTCTTGTTACTCTTAACAACTCTTGCTAGCTGCAACTCCAAGTGTGATTTGACCTTCCTGATTTCACTCCTGCAGGCCTGAGCAATATTTTTATACTCCTCCCTGGTCATTTGTCCAATCTTCTACTTCTTGTAAGCTTCTTTTTTGTGTGTTTAAAATCAGCAAGGACTTCACTGTTAAGCCAAGTTGGTTGCCTCCCATATTTATTGTTCTTTCTACACATTGGGATGGTTTGTTCCTGCAACCTCAATAAGGATTCTTTAAAATACAGCCAGCTCTCCTGGACTCCTTTCCCCCTCATGTTATTCTCCCAGGGGATCCTGCCCATCCGTTCCCTGAGGGAGTCAAAGTCTGCTTTTCTGAAGTCCAGGGTCCATATTCTGCTGCTCTCCTTTCTTCCTTGTGTCAGGATCCTGAACTCGACCATCTCAGGGTCACTGCCTCCCAGGTTCCCATCCACTTTTGCTTCCCCTACTAATTCTTCCCTGTTTGTGAGCAGCAGGTCAAGAAGAGCTCTGCCCCTAGTTGATTCCTCCAGTACTTGCACCAGGAAATTGTTCCCTACACTTTCCAAAAACTTCCTGGATTGTCTGTGCACCGCTGTATTGCTCTCCCAGCAGATATCGGGGTGATTGAAGTCTCCCATGAGAACCAGGGCCTGTGATCTAGTAACTTCTGTTAGTTGCCGGAAAAAAGCCTCATCCACCTCATCCCCCTGGTCTGGTGGTCTATAGAAGACTCCCACCACAACATCACCTTGTTGCTCCTATTTCTAAACTGAGACCAAATCAAAACCATGGATGCAAACAGCCCTCCATCGTGGGATGATTAGAAATCCAGACCTGGGTCCCCATTTTGCTATCTTTCCAATAGAATTCATTGAAATGTTTCAAATTGTGGTCGGGAGGGGAAATTCTCCAAAATGTATATTTGATTTTAAAAATATGAATGAAAATATTCATCTCTTTAAAATCAAATTCTAAACATTGAGAAAAAATATCAACAGTTTCAAACATCTCCACCTACTACAAAGAGAAAAATATACATTTTCATTCCCTTTTATCCTTGTTTTTCACTCAACTCTTCTCTGTAATAAGCTGCAACAAAACCACAGTGCTGAACTTTGCTGGGTTTGAAATCCAAATCCAGATACTAATATTGCAATGTGCCCATCTCTAGTGATGGAAGTTCTGTTCAGTTTGCGTGTTACTATGAAATTCCTCCAAGCTATCCAGATCCCTCAGGAAATCTAGCAGGAAATTGGAGAGGTTTTCTCTTGACATTCTGTGGCATGCTGTGACCAAAGTACCACCCTAGAACCCCCATATTTACCACTGTCATACAATTATATGTTTTGTACAAAGTCTGCCTTGTGAGATATTATTTTAAAAGTCTTGATCTGTTGAACACTAATATTCTGTTGGCTTGTATGTGCTATTATTATATGTGCAGTTATAAAGTTTTGCTATCTCTGTGTTACTGAAATATGTTGTGAAGTTGAAAACACCCACAACCAGCATTTCAGGTACAACAATGAAGAAGACAGACAATGTGATTGGCCCATTAAGGGGAATCCACACTACCAAGAATTATCACAGGATCTGTATAAAATGAAGACTTCTTAGAGGAAGCACATAGACAATGGACACTGCTTGATTTATGTCATAGCAAAAGATTTTTCCAGCAAGCTGGAAGAACCTGTAAAAAAGGGGACATGACATCATTATTTGGCCTCACTGTCCCCATAACTCAACACACCTGAAAACATGTCTGGAGGACAAAGACTGAACTGGAGAGGTGGTCCCAGGCTGAAGGAGAGTTCCAGCCTTTGTATGGAAGATCTGTAACCTACTTATATTATTTATCAGGGTGAGACACTGCTTGATTCAAATCCTATCTAGTTTATAGAACTCACACTGCAATTCTACATTTATTTCTTAGGTCTGTATGCTTACTACTGATAATCACTTAAAATCTATCTTTTTGTAGTTAATACATGTGTTTTATATTTTACCTTAAACAGTGTGTTTTGGTTGAAGTGCTTGGAAAATTTGCTCAGTGTACAAAAGCTGGTGCATGTCCTCTTCACACTGAGGGAGGGGCAGATGGGGTTATAAACTTACATTGGTCAGACTTCTGACCAGGGCAAGACAGTACAGCGCTGAGGTTCTAAGCTGGGGGAATTGGCTGAAGCCTCTCTATTGTTGGTTTATAAGTGGCTGGCAAAAGCATTCATGTAACTCAGCTGGGTGTGTCCATCCCTGTGGATGTCTGTGTAAGTACAGTACCTGGAGGGGTTTGCAGCATGTCACGGCATCACAGTGTGAGGGAGCCCTGCTTGGTAAGCCAGAGGGCTCAGCGGTACCCAACTTCCAGGTTGTCCCCTGGGGAACCCATCACACATTCCCAGTATATCTTGTCTTCATTTTGGCTGAAAATACACCCAGGGCAGCTTCAGATCCCATGAACATCAATAAGAGTGATCAAAGCACCAAACTGAATATTTTCAAACCTTCTGAAAGATTCACACTGTGGTTCATCTTTGGGAGGAAGGCCTGGTTCTCTTCTCATTGCGTCCGAACTGGGTCACCCATCCTCACTAATGTACAATGCATAGATATGACACACACGCAAACTATATCAAAAGAAAACTACGAAGCTTGAAAAGTCAAGCTCTCAACAGTAAGGAAATCCCAAATCAAGGTCACTTGTGCAACTTTAATTCAGCCGGATAGTATCATAGTGCATATGCATTATCTTTAGTTACATGATCACACAGGATTTTTTCTACAGCTCCCTGTCCCATTCAGTGCACAGGATAAATACTGCTCACTGAATGATCAGCTATTCAATATTTCATTTTCTTCACGCTGTTCACTGTGTGAACCCTGGCCTTATTCACGGCACACAAGTGAAACCCTGCTCTGTAGACATAATCCTTAATTTTCACAGGAGTCTCACAACTACCCCAGGAGCTGAGGGGTGCTATTATCCCCATTCCCTGTATCGGGAGCTGAGGGGGGGCTATAATCCCTATTTCCCAGATCGGGAGCTGAGGGGGGCTATTAGCCCCATACCCCAGATTGGAAGCTGAAGGGTTCCATTATCCCCATTTCCCAGATCGGGAGCTGAGAGATGCTATTATCCTCATCTCCTGGATCAGGAGCTGAGGGATGCTATTATACCCATTTCCCAGATCGGGAGCCGAGAGGTGCTAATATCCCCATTTCCCGGATTGGCAGTTAAGGAGTGCTATTATCCCCATTTCCCGGGTCAGGAGTTAAGATGTGTTATTATCCCTATACCCCGGATCAGGAGCTGAGGAGAGCCACTATCCCCATTTCCCGGATCAGGAGCTCAGGGGTTTTCTTACCCTATTTCCCAGATCGGGAGCTGAGAAGTGCTATAATCCCCATTTCCCGGATCAGGAGTTAAGGGGTGCTATTATCCCCATTTCCTAGGTCGGGAGCTGAGAGGTGTTATTATCCCCATACCCCGGATTGGGAGCTGAAGGGAGCTATTATCCCTATCTCACAAATTGGGAGCTCAGAGATGCTATTTCCCCCATCTCCTGGATCGGGAGCTAAGAAGTGCTATTATCCCCATCTGCCAGATCAGGAGCTGAGAGGGGCTAATATCCCCATTTCCCAGATTGGGAGCTGAGGGGCACTTTTATCCCTATTTCCCGGATCAGCAGTTGAGAGTTGCTATTATCCCCATTTCCTGTATCAGGAGCTGAGAGCCACTATTATCCCCATCTCCCAGATCTGGAGCTGAGAGATGCTATTATCCCCATTTCCCAATCAGGAGTCGAGAGCTGCTATTAGTCCCATCTCCCAGATTGGGAACTGAGAGATGCTATTATCCATATCTCCCAGATCGGGAGCTGAGGGATGCTATTATCCCCATCTTCTGTATTGGGAGCTGAGAATTGCTATTATCCCATTTCAAGGACTGGGAGCTGAAAGGTGCTATTATCCCCACTTCCGGGATGAGGAGCTGAGTGGTGCTGTTATCCCCATTTCCTTGATAGGGAGTTGAGGGGTGCTATTATCCCCATCTCTCAGTTCGGGAGCTGAGGGGTTCCATTATCCCCATTTCCCAGATCAGGAACTGAGGGGGGCTATTATCCCGATTTCCTGAGTCCAGAGCTGAGGGGCGCTTTTATCCCCTTTTCCTGGATCAGCAGTTGAGAGGTGCTATTATCCCTATCTGCCAGATCAGGAGCTGAGGAATCCTATTATCCCCATTCCCCACATTGGGAGCTGAGGGATGCTGTTATCCCCACTTCCGGGTCGGGGGATGAGAGGTGCTATTATCCCTGTTTCCCAGATCCAAAGCTGTGAAGTGCTATTATCCCCTCTCCCAGATCGGGAGCTGAGGGGGATTATTATCCCCATTTCCTGAATAGGGAGCAGAGTGGTGCTATTATCCCCATTTCCTGGATCGGGAGCTTAGGGGTCCTATTATCCCCATTTCCCAGGTCAGGGGCTGAGGGGGTTATTATCCCCATCTCCCGGATTAGGAGTTGAGGGGTTCTATTATCACTATTCCCCACTGTGGCATTTAATTTCAAAAGGGGGAACTATGCAAAAATGAGGGGGTTAGTTAAACAGAAATTAAAAGGTACAGTGACTAACGTGAAATCCCTGCAAGCTGCATGGGCGCTTTTTAAAGACACCATAATAGAGGCCCAACTTCAATGTATACCCCAAATTAAGAAACACTGTAAAAGAACTAAAAGAGAGCCACCGTGGCTTAACAACCATGTAAAAGAAGCAGTGAGAGATAAAAAGACTTCCTTTAAAAAGTGGAAGTCAAATCCTAGTGAGACAAATAGAAAGGAGCATAAATGGTGCCAAATTAAGTGCAAGAATGTAATAAGAAAAGCCAAAGAGGAGTTTGAAGAACGGCTAGCCAAAAACTCCAAAGGTAATAACAAAATGTTTTTTAAGTACATCAGAAGCAGGAAGCCTGCTAAACAACCAGTGGGGCCCCTGGATGATCGAGATACAAAAGGAGCACTTAAAGGCGATAAAGTCATTGCGGAGAAACTAAATGGATTCTTTGCTTCAGTCTTCACGGCTGAGGATGTTAGGGAGATTCCCAAACCTGAGCTGGCTTTTGTAGGTGACAAATCTGAGGAACTGTCACAGATTGAAGTGTCATGAGAGGAGGTTTTGGAATTAATTGATAAACTTAACATTAACAAGTCACCGGAACCAGATAGCATTCACCCAAGAGTTCTGAAAGAACTCAAATGTGAAGTTGCGGAACTGTTAACTAAGGTTTGTAACCTGTCCTTTAAATCGGCTTCTGTACCCAATGATTGGAAGTTAGCTAATGTAACGTCAATATTTAAAAAGGGCTCTAGAGGTGATCCCGGCAATTACAGACCGGTAAGTCTAATGTCTGTACCGGGCAAATTAGTCGAAACAATAGTTAAGAATAAAATTGTCCGACACATAGAAAAACAAACTGTTGAGCAATAGTCAACATGGTTTCTGTAAATGGAAATCGTGTCTTATTAATCTGTTAGAATTCTTTGAAGGGGTCAAACATGTAGACAAGGGGGATCCAGTGGACATAGTGTACTTAGATTTCCGGAAAGCCTTTGACAAGGTCCCTCACCAAAGGCTCTTATGTAAATTAAGCTGCCATGGGATAAAAGGGAAGGTCCTTTCATGGATTGAGAACTGGTTAAAAGAGAGGGAACAAAGGGTAGGAATAAATGGTAAATTCTCAGAATGGAGAGGGGTAACTAGTGGTGTTCCCCAAGGGTCAGTCCTCGGACTGATCCTATTCAACTTATTCATAAATGATCTGGAGAAAGGGATAAACAGTGAAGTGGCAAAGTTTGCAGATGATACTAAACTACTAAAGATAGTTAAGTCCAAAGCAGACTGAAGAACTTCAAAAAGATCTCACAAAACTAAGTGATTGGGCAACAAAATGGCAAATGAAATTTAATGTGGATAAATGTAAAGTAATGCACATTGGAAAAAATAACCCCAACTATACATACAATATGATGGGGACTAATTTAGCTGCAACAAGTCAGGAAAAAGATCTTGGAGTCATCGTGGATAGTTCTCTGAAAATGTCCACACAATGTGCAGAGGCGGTCAAAAAAGCAAACAGGATGTTAGGAATCATTAAAAAGGGGATAGAGAATAAGACTGAGAATATATTATTGCCCTTATATAAATCAATGGTACGCCCTCATCTTGAATACTGCGTACAGATGTGGTCTCATCTCAAAAAAGATATACTGGCACTAGAAAAGGTTCAGAAAAAGGCAACTAAAATGATTAAGGGTTTGGAACGGGTCCCATATGAGGAGAGATTAAAGAGGCTAGGACTCTTCAGCTTGGAAAAGAGGAGACTAAGGCGGGATATGATAGAGGTATATAAAATCATGAGTGATGTGGAGAAAGTGGATAAGGAAAAGTTATTTACTTATTCCCATAATACAAGAACTAGGGGTCATCAAATGAAATTAATAGGCAGCAGGTTTAAAACAAATAAAAGGAAGTTCTTCTTCACGCAGCGCACAGTCAACTTGTGGAACTCCTTACCTGAGAAGGTTGTGAAGGCTGGGACTATAACAGAGTTTAAAAGAGACCTGGATAAATTCATGGTGGTTAAATCCATTAATGGCTATTAGCCAGGACGGGTAAGGAATGGTGTCCCTAGCCTCTGTCTGTCAGAGGATGGAGATGGATGGCAGGAAAGAGATCACTTGATCATTGCCTGTTAGGTCCACTCCCTCTGGGGCACCTGGCATTGGCCACTGTCGGTAGACAGGATACTGTGCTAGATGGACCTTTGGTCTGACCCGGTACGGCCTTTCTTATGTTCTTATTCCCTGTATTGGTAGCTGAGGTTTGCTATTATCCCTTTTTCCCATATCGATAGCTGAGAGTGCTATTTTCCCCATTTCCCAGATAGGGAGTTGAGGGATGCTATTATTCCCTTGTCCCGGATCAGGAGCTGATGGGTCCTATTATCCCCATTTCCCAGGTCGGGGGCTGAGGGGTGCTATTATCCCCAAATCCCGGATTAGGAGATGAGGGGTTCTATTATCCCGTTCTTCAGGATCGGAAGCTCATGGGTGCTATTATCACTATTCCCTGTATTGGTGGCTGAGGTTTGCTATTATCCCCATTTCCCCTATCGGGACCTGAGAGGTACTATTATCCTCATCTCCCAGATTGGGAGCTGAGAGGTGCTATTATCCCCATCTCCAGGATAGGGAGCTGAGGGGGGCTAATATCCCTATTTCCACATCGGGAGCTGAGGGGTGCTGTTATCCCCATCTCCGAGATCAGGAGCTAAAAGGTGCTATTATCCCAAACTCCCTTATTTGGAGCTGAGAGGTGCTATTTATCCCCATTTTCTAGATCAGAAGCTGAGGGGAGTTATTAATCCCATTTTCCGGATTGGGAGCTCAGAGGTTCTATTATCCCCATCTCCCAGTTCGAGTGTAGAGGTGCTATAGTCCCCTTTTCTTGGAGTGAGAGCTGAGTAGTGCTGTTATCCCCATTTCCCAGATCAGTAGTTGAGAGGTGCTATTATCTCTATTTCTTGGATCGGGAGCTGAGGGGTACTATTATCCCCATTTCCCGGGTCGGGGGCTGAGAATCATAGAATCATAGAATGTCAGAGTTGGAAGGGACCTCAAGAAGTCATCTAGTCCAACCCCCTGCTCAAAGCAGGACCAATTCCCAACTAAATCATCCCAGCCAGGGCTTTGTCAAGCCGGGCCTTAAAAACCTCCAAGGAAGGAGACTCCACCACCTCCCTAGGTAATGCATTCCAGTGCTTCACCACCCTCCTAGTGAAATAGTGTTTCCTAATATCCAGCCTGGACCTCCCTCACTGCAACTTGAGACCATTGCTCCTTGTTCTGTCATCTGTCACCACTGAGAACAGCCGAGCTCCATCCTCTTTGGAACCCCCCTTCAGGTAGTTGAAGGCTGCTATCAAATCCCCCCTCATTCTTCTCTTCTGGAGACTAAACAATCCCA
>NC_048307.1:41075213-41137084 GCF_013100865.1 Trachemys scripta elegans
ACTGAGAAGGGACCATCTTGATCATCCGGTCTGGGCTCGGGTCCTGGGGGCGGGGCTTGCAGCAAGCCCCGCCCCCAGGAATCGGGCCCCGCTCTTGCTAAAGCCGGCCCTGAGAAGGGACCATCTTGATCATCCGGTCTGATCTCCTGCACATTGCAGGCCACAAAACCTCACCCACCCACTCCTGTAGTAGACCACTGGCTGAGTTATTGAAGTCCTCAAATCATGGTTCAAAGACTTCAAGTTACAGAGAATCCACCATTTACACTAGTTTAAACCTGCAAGTGACCCATGCTCCATAATGCAGAGGAAGGCGAAAAACCTGTAGGATCTCTGTCAATCTGACTGTGGGAGGGAGGAGGGAAATTCCTTCTCGACTCCAAATACAGTCATCTGAGACTAAAGCATGTGGTCAAGGCCCACCCAGCACACCACCTGGAAAAGAATTCACTGTAGTAACTCAGAGCCCTCCCCATCTAGCGTCACATCACCAGCCACTGGAGATATTTGCTACCAGTAGTTGCAGATTGGCTACATGCCATTGTAGGAAGTTCCATCATACCATCCTCTCCATAAACTTACCAAGCACAGTCTTGAAACCAGTTAGGTTTTTTGCCCTCACTGCTCCCCTTGGGAAGCTGTTCCAGAACTTCACTTCTCTGATGGTTAGAAACTTTGTCTAATTTCAAACCTAAACTTGTTGATGGCCAATTTATAGCCATTTGTTCTTGTGCCAACATTGGCCCTTAATTTAAATAACTCCTTTCCCCCCATGGTATTTATCTCTCTGGTATATTAATAGAGAGCAATTACATCTTCCCTCAGCCTTCATTTGATTAGGCTAAACAAGCCAAGTTCCTTAAGACTTCTCTCGTAAGACAGGTTCTTTATTCCTCTGATCATCCTCTTAGCCCTTCTCTGCACCTGTTCTAGTCTGAATTCATTTTTCTTAAACATGGGACACCAGAACTGTACACAGTATTCCATCTGAGATCTCACCACTGCCTTGTATAATGGCAATAATGCTTACATGTCACCACTGGAAATACCTCGCCTAACGCATCCTAGGACTGCATGAGCCTTTTTCACAGCCTCATCACATTGATAGGAGATCTCCAATGGGTCATCTAGGTCTGAGATGGTTTTTCTTGTAGTGAAGCATTCTCCTGAAAGCTCAGTGAGTTCCCAGCTTATGTGTCCCACATGCCGTAGGTCTCAGCCTATGTCTTCAACTGCCACTCATTAGCTATATCCCTGTAAAATCCCAGTGGAGACAAGGCACAGACAGTTTTTTCACCATGATGTAGCTAACCTTGATCAACATTACACCCCCCACCTGTGACTGACCTTGTCTAGCCGCTTCACAATAAATACTACAGAGCTTTGTCTCCACTAGGAATTTACAGTGAGATAGTTAATGCATGTTAGCAGCCTGCTATAAAAACATTCCTTTTATGGCAGTGAAGTCATGGCCTCATGTGTCACATGTTAATGCCAGGCAAATTCAGATTAGAAATAAGGCACATGATTTTATCAATGCAGGTGATTAATCACTGGATAAAACTACCAAGGGAAGGGGTGGATTGGCCATCTCTTGATGTCTTCAGATCAAGACTGGATGCCTTTCTGGAAGATGTGCTTTAGCCAAACACAAGTTGTTGGGCTCAGCACAGGGTCAACTGGATAAACTTCTATCTACAGGAAATCACACTAAATGATCATAGAATCATAGAATATCAGAGTTGGAAGGGACCTCAGGAGGTCATCTAGTCCAACCCCCTGCTCAAAGCAGGACCAATCCCCAACTAAATCATCCCAACCAGGACTTTGTCAAGCCTGACCCTAAAAACCTCTAAGGAAGGAGATTCCTCCCTAGGTAACCCATTCCAGTGCTTCACCACCCTCCTAGTGAAAAAGTTTTTTCCTAATATCCAACCTAAACCTCTCCCACTGCAACTTGAGACCATTACTCCTTGTTCTGTCATCAGATACCACTGAGAACAGTTTAGATCCATCCTCTTTGGAACCCCCTTTCAGGTAGTTGAAAGCAGCTATCAAATCCCCCCTCATTCTTCTCTTTTGCAGACTAAACAATCCCAGTTCCCTCAGCCTCTCCTCATAAGTCATGTGCTCCAGCCCCTTAATCATTTTTGTTGCCCTCCGCTGGACTCTTTCCAATTTTTCCACATCCTTCTTGTAGTGTGGGCCCCAAAACTGGACACAGTACTCCAGATGAGGCCTCACCAATGTCTGTCCCTGTTTGTGAGCAGCAGGTCAAGAAGAGCTCTGCCCCTAGTTGGTTCCTCCAGCACTTGCACCAGGAAATTGTTCCCTATACTTTCCAGCAATGGCCAATGCCAGGTGCCCCAGAGGGAATGAACAGAACAGGTAATCACCAAGTGATCCATCCCCTGTCACCCATTCCCAACTTCTGGCAAACAGAGGCTAGGGACAGCATCCCTGCCCATCCTGGCTATTTGCTATTGATGGACCTATCCTCCATGAATTTATCTAGTTCTTTTTTGAACCCTGTTATAGTCTTGGCCTTCACAACATCCTCTCGCAAGGAGTTCCACAGGTTGACTGTGCATTGTGTGAAAAAATACTTCTTTTTGTTTGTTTTAAATCTGCTGAGATCCTTATTGAAAAGAGGCTAATCACGGTGACAGTTTCATCATTAGGACTGCCATTGAAGGTGTATGACCTGCTGATTGTGGAGCAATGCAGGGGAGTAGAGGAATGCATTGGAATCAGAGGGACCATATTGGGTTCCCATTTGTTCCTTTGGGGAGGTGGGGGAAGCATTAGACTCTGACTCACTGCATGTGCTGCTTGAGTCAGAGCTGGCCTGGGGCTCTGTAGACGAGTGAGAAACCTCGCATGAGAAGGAGTTAGTGGACCCATCGCATGGGCTGTATCATGTCCTCGATCCACACTTAGATATCGGAGGGAATCATACCTAAGGACAGTAGGGATCCAGAGGGGCTACAGGAGGGTGTGGGGTAGGGTGAAGGTGACACTGTGCTTTTAGCTAATATATTAGTAAAGTACTATAATATATAGTAAAGCTGGCCCCTGACACCACTGACTCTCTTCAATGGCAAGCTACCGGCTCATCATCTGACTGAGGACAATGCTACCCAATGGCTGGGCACACTGACCCACTGAGAGAGACACCTGTGAAATGAGTCTGCCATGCTTCACATGTACTCTCCTTCTCGGTCACTATCAGCTGGGAAGGCAGCAGAGGGTGCTGTGGCACAGCTCCCACCACATACCGGGTTTAATCCCGTCAGGGGAGAAAAGCACAGGGACCCAAGGCCAAATTCAGATGGGATTCTGGTCAATCACAGCTGCTGTAACAGACCACATCCTCCCGCCCCTGAGCTGGTAAGTAGTATACTAGCTTAGCCTGCACTGATTTATTTAATGGGAGTAGGTGTCTAAATACCTCTGACCATCTGGGCCCAAGAGACCCCTTTGGTTCTGACTTTGGCTTCTTCATATGTATTTCTTGGCCTTCACAGGCACTCAGACCTTTGGGAGGGCTCACAGATCCTGCATACATGAAGATTTTCCACGAGTCTGGCCTTCAGGACCTGACCATGGTCTGAGGTTCCAGCTCTCCTCACAGCTGGCTGAAGACTGAGCCCATAGAGCTATCTCTACCCAGCTCCCTTGACTCCCAACCATAGCCTGCTCAGCAGGGCCAGAACAAATTACCAGCTCCACAGCCTGGGCTGCTCCAGGCTTAGCTTCTCCCACTAAATGGAACGGCATTCAATGAAACTGAAAGGCAGTAAAGACAAGACTCACAAAAGGAGATATTTTCCATGTACAGTGGGGCTGCGGAACTCACCACCACATGGTGTCACTGAAAGTAAGAACTTGCCAAAATCAGAAGTGGGATTGGACATTTATCTGGGTAGCAAAAATATTCTGTTAGAATAGCTCATGCTTTTAAAAAAATGTGCAAAGAGATATTAGTCCTCATGCTTCAGCGGTAAATATGCCCAATGGCCTGTGATAGGACACTAGATAGGGTAGGATCTGAGTTACTACAGAGAATTCTTTCCTGGGTGTCTGGCTGGTGAGTCTTGCCTACATGCTCAGGGTTTAGCTGATCGCCATATTCGGGGTTGGGAAGGAGTTTTCCTCCCGGACAGATTGGCAGAGGCCCTGGAGGTTTTTCGCCTTTCTCTGCGGCGTGGGGCCCGGGTCACTTGCTGAAGGATTCTCTGCACCTTGAAGTCTTTAAACCACAAGTTGAGGACTTCAATAGCTCAGACATAGGTCAGGGGGTTGTTACAGGAGTGGGTGGGTGAGATTCTGTGGCCTGCGTTGCGCAGGAGGTCAGACTAGAAGATCATAATGGTCCCTTCTGACCTTAAAGTCTATGAGTCTAGGGTTTAAGCCAATCTCTCGATATTAGAGATCAGCATGGGACCTTCATGGGGCACATGTTGTCCCATATCTGACTGCAATGGGATTTCTTCTACCGTCCTTTGAAGTATCAGACACTGGTAACTGTCAGAGACAGGATACATGGCTAGCTGGACCTCAGGTCTGATCCAGTCTGACAATTCCTAGCACTTATGTTCCTAACTGAATTTTACCTCCTCAAAGATGTAATAACATTATTAATGGCAGAATACTCCAGTTACCCATGGGAAGCTGCTCAGGAGCTATATTCTCCTAGCCTAAGATATGAGTAAGTCAGAGGGAGTCACTTATATCCTACGAGGGATAGTAGGGCTCCAGGTCTGTCACCTGGGAGCGGTTTCAGTTGGACTCTGACAAATGACTGGCCAGCAGAGGAACTGTTCGCTCCATGTGAATTTACCAAGCCTCCACATTCTCCTTCCTTGTCTGAGAGCCAGGCTCTGAGACGAGTCAATGCTCTGATCCAGTTAGCTCGCCTAATGGGGTCACTGTAAGGCAGCCAGGCTGAAATAGGAAGGAGCTAATACACTAACAAGTTTGTTACAGGGATGCATGAAAAACACCAAGGGACGTGGCTAGCAATCGGAAAGTTATTCCATAGCCTGGTGTTAACCCCACTCCCTTTAAAGCAGTTGTCGTGCAAGCAGAAATAGCAGATGGAGGCCCCATCTCAAACACCTCAAAGGGACCCCTCAGAGAAAGCATAGCTTGGGGTTGCCATTAACCATGAACAAATCTTCTCTCTCTAACTGAAAGCTTTTGTTGCCTTGTGAAACCCAGGACTCAAATTCCATCTTCACACTCACATGCTAACACCTCCCATTGGAATTACATGCACATGCCTGTGGATGGAAATTGGAGAGAGTCAGAGGCGAACAACAAAAAATGATAAGAGGCTTAGAAAACCTGACCTCTGAGGAAAGGTTTAAAAACTGAACATATTTAATAGGATGGGGTTCAATTGTTCTCAGTGTCCACCGAAGGCAGGACAAGAAGTAATGGGCTTAATCTGCAGCAAGGGAGATTTAGGTTAGATATTAGGGGAAAAAATTCTAACTATAATTCAGGACAATTAAACTTTGGAATAGGCTTCCAAGGGAGGGTGTGGAATCCCTGTCATTTGAGGTTTTTAAGAACGGATTGGACAAACACCTGTCAGGGATGGTCTAGGACTAGGTTTACTTGGTCTTGCCTCAATGCAGGAGTCTGGACAAGATGACCTCTCAAGGTCCTTTCCAGACCTATGATTCTAGGATTGTGTCAGAATGCAGTTCAGTTAAAAAGTTTCCTTGCAACCCACAGGAGAATCTGTGTTTTTGTCTCCCCCTATTGCCAGTTCACATAAGAGGATAAGAGGTTCCACCTAACAGAGATGCTCCTTTAGCTCAAATGGTAGCAGCACTAGAGTAGTGCTGGGTTCACTCCCTGCTGGCCATCTGTAAAGGATATTCTGTAAGAGTTACCACTCATTCTTCTAGGGGGTGAGTTCTGGATGCCCAAGGAAGGCTTTGCCATTGATTATGGATAGAAGCCAGGTTTCTGCTGAGAGTTTAGTCAGGCAGTAATCCACAGTCAGCTGTGGTGATGGTGCCTGGCGTTTAGCAGATTCAATCGGAATCAATATCATGTTTCTGATTGTAAGCATGATATGACGTATTTGGAGTTGCCTGTAATAATCTACAAATACTAGATGCTCTGTATGCTTAGCTGAGCATTGTAAAGTTGTACTGTATGCATAGACTGGGTTAATTCAACAGCTGTGTGATCAGGAAACTACCCATGAGGATGGACAATAGCCCAGATTAGAGCACTGAGGATACCTTCCAGTTATTAGGAAAAGACAGGTATTAGTAATGGGCGATTCAATCATTAGAAACATAGATAGCTGGGTTTGTGATGACCGGGAGAACTGCACAGTGACTTGCCTGCCTGGTGCGAAGGTTGTGGATTCTCGAGACATCTAGACAGACTTTTGTGTAGTGCTGGGGGGGAGCCAGTGGTCATGGTACATGTAGGTACCAGTGACATAGGGAAGGATAGGAGAGAGGTCCCGGAGGTCAAATTTAGACTACTAGGGAAGAGATTGAAGTCCAGAACCTCCATGGTAGCATTCTCTGAAATGCTTCCAGTTCCACACGCAGGGCCAGCACTGCAGGGTCTCAATGAACGGATGAGACAATGGTGTAGGGAGGAGGGGTTTAGATTTATTAGGAACTGGCGAAATGTTTGGGAAAGGGAGGGGCCTATACAGGAAGGATGGGCTCCACCTAAAACAAAATGGAACCAGATTGTTGGCACTTAAAATTAAAAATGGTCATAGAGCCGTTTTTAAACTAAGGGATAGGGGAAAGTCGACAGGTGTGGAGGAGCATGTGGTTCCTACAGAGACATCCCTTAGGGGAGGATCTATTAATGGAGATTCTCTATGTCCTAGTAAGAAGGAGAGGATGGAAGATGATAAAATACAGGTAGGATCTGATGAGAAACAGTCAAATAAAAAAAAGTCCCATTCAATTACATTATGTAATGGCAGACAGCTAAAATGTGACAAGTTTTTAAAATGCTTATATACCAATGCTAGAAGTCTAAATAATAAGATGGATGAACTAGAGTGCCTCGTATTAAATGAGGATATTGATATAATAGGTGTAACCCTTCTGCCCCTCTGAGTTGGCAGCAACAAGGGCCGGGTTCAGTATCTAGGGGTTCCATTTCAATAATGCAATGCAAAACTGGCTCGAGCCCCCACCCAGTGACCTGGGACAATTACTTACTATCCTGCCCCACCCCCACTCCTGGGCGCCTCTAGGAGGCAATACTTCCCCTCTCGCAAGCACGGAGTCTGAGTGAGCAAAAGCCTTTTAATAAAGGAGGGAAACAATGTGGCATTACATTGGGGAA
This sequence comes from Trachemys scripta elegans, assembly GCF_013100865.1. Classification (NCBI taxonomy): domain Eukaryota; kingdom Metazoa; phylum Chordata; order Testudines; family Emydidae; genus Trachemys; species Trachemys scripta. Next base: position 41,082,558 of record NC_048307.1, read on the forward strand.
ACACCACAAACAGGATTCATAGCACAAACCATGAGCAAAAGACCCACCTCCAAGTAAGTTTGGCAGTGTCCTTTTCCCCTCAGGGTCTTAAGTCCAATCACCCCAAAGTCCAACAACCCAAAAGTCTCTGTCCCTGGTCAGTGCCTCCCCAGAGTTCAAAAGTTTATCTGCAGAGTTTTACCCCACCCCCAACGTGGGTGGAAATGGGGGGGCGCACACAGGGTGTTAAGGGGCACCTTACGTGGTCCAAGGCCAACTACCCCACCTCTCCGTGGAGTTCTGCTGCAGCCTTCACCACAAATGGCTGCTCTACCAGCCGCTCCGCACTGCTCCACTCCTCCAGCTGTCCTATGAACCACTCCAACCACCACCACACACTGTTCCATGGGCCACTCCAACCATCCCACAAACTGCACTCAGTGATCTCAGCTCAGCAATTTTAGCTTGTAGTAGGGGAGCCCCAGTGCACCATTGGCCCAAAGTAAATTCAGCTCAGCAACCTCTAGCTAGACTCCTAATGGAAGCAAAATTAGCTCTGCTATTCAACAGTGCAGGGAGACAGGGGAAGAAAGAGAAGGAAAGGAACAAGCAAGCATAAGATAGTACAATTGGTGTTCAAGGTCCTCAAAGGAGACCTTTGAAGGGCCCATCCAGCACACATACCTGTCACCAACCCTTCTCAATTCACTGGGTTTTGGAACCCATGTCCCTTGTCTAGCGAGTGCTACTTAGGTGATGGTGAGACCCTTTGTCATAAAACAGTTTCATTGTCCTTGATTCACATAATCAGGGTAACAACACTTTATTCCTCCTGCCCCAATAACAGAGAAACTGGGGATCCCACACCTGCCAAAGTGACCATTTTGGGCTGCCTGGGGCTCATGCTAGGCAGGGTGGGTGTGCCTATGCAAACAAGCTCAGCCCCTAAAGTTCTTTTCCACACTCGCCATAATTCACCACCAGATGTCAGGGTAGAGCTCATCCTGACTCTGCTTACATCAGCATCACAGAAACTTGGTTGAATGAGGATATTCAATGGGACACAGTGATACCAGGATACAAAATATATCGGAAGGACAGAATAGGTCATGCTGGTGGGGGAATGGCACTATCTGTGAAAGAAAGGGTAGAATCAAATGAAGTAAAAATCTTAAATGAACCAAGCTGTACCATATAATCTCTATGGATAGTAATTCCATGCTCTAATAATAAGAATATAGCAGTAGGGATATATTACCGACCACCTCACCAAGATGGTGATAGAGACTATGAAATGCTCAGGGAGATTAGAGAGGCTATTAAAATAAAAAACTCAATAATAATGGGGGGTTTCAACTATCCCCATATTGATTGGGTACATGTCACCTCAGGACAGGATGCAGAGATACAGTTTCTTGACACCTTAAATGACTGCTTCTTGGAGCAACTAGGCCTGGAATCCACAAGAGGAGAAGCAATTCTTGATTTAGTCCTAAGTTGAGCACAGGATCTGGTCCAAGAGGTGAATATAGCTGGACCGCTTGGTAATAGTGACCATAATATAATTAAATGTAACATCCCTGTGGCGGGGAAAACAGCACAGCAGCCCAACACTGTAGCATTTAATTTCAGAAAGGGGAACGACACAAAAATGAGGAGATTAGTTAAACAGAAATTAAAAGTGAAATCCCTGTAAGATGCATGGAAACTTTTTAAAGACACCATAATAGAGGTTCAACTTAAATGTAAGACATAGTAAGAGAACCAAAAAAGTGTCACAGTGTCTAAACAACAAAGTAAAAGAAGCAGTGACAGGCAAAAAGGCAGCCTTTAAAAAGTGGAAGTTAAATGCTAGTGAGGAAAAGAGAAAGGAGCAAAAACTCTGGCAAATGAAGTGTAAAAATATAATTAGGAAGGCCAAAAAAAAAAAAATTGTGAAGAACAGCTAGCCAAAGACTCAAAAAGTAATTGCAATTTTTTTTTAAGTACATCAGAAGCGTGAAGTCTGCTAAACAATCAGTGGGGCCACTGCACAATCAAGATACTAAAAGAGCACTCAAGGACAATAAGGCCATTGCGGAGAAACTAAATAAATTCTTTGCATCGGTCTTCACAGCTGAGAATGTGAGGGAGATTCACAAACCTGAGCCATTCTTTTTAGGTGACAAATCTGAGGAACTGTCCCAGATTGAAGTGTCATTAGAGGAGATTTTGGAACAAATTGATAAACTAAACAGTAAAAAGTCACCAGGACCAGATGGTATTCACCCAAGAGTTCTGAACAAACTCAAATGTGAAATTGCAGAACTACTAACTGTAGTCTGTAATGTATCATTTAAATCAACTTCTGTACCAAATGACAGGAGGATAGCTAACGTGATGCCAATTTTTAAAAAGGGCTCCAGAGGTGCTCCCAGCAATTACAGGTTGGTAAGCCTGACTTCAGTACCGGGCAAACTGGTTGAAACTATAATAAAGAACAATATTGTCAGACACATAGATGAACATAATTTGTTGGGGAAGAGTCAACATTGTTTGTTGTAAAAGGAAATCATGACTCACCTATCCACTAGAATTCTTTGAGGGGGGTCAACAAGAATGTGGACAAGGGGGATCCAGTGGATATAATGGACTTAGATTTTCAGAAAACCTTTGACAAGGTCCCTCACCAAAGGCTCTTAAGTCATGAGATAAGAGGGAAGGTCCTCTCATGGACTGGTAACTGGTTATAAGATAGGAAACAAAGGGTAGGAATAAATGGTCAGTTTTCAGAATGGAGAGGGGTAAATAGTGGTGACCTCCGGGAGGGTCTGTGCTGGGACCAGTCCTATTCAACATATTCATAAATGATCTGGAAAAAGGGATAAACAGAGAGGTGGCAAAATTTGCAGATGATACAAAACTACTCAAGATAGTTAAGTCCCAGGCAGACTGCAAAGATCTACAAAAGGCTCTCAAAACTGGGTGACTGGGCAACAAAATGGCGGATGAAATTCAAAGTTTATAAATGCAAAGTAATGCACATTGGAAAACATAATCCCAACTATACATATAAAATGATGGGGTCTAAATTAGCTATTACCACTCAAGAAAGAGATCTTGGAGTCATTGTGGATAGTTCTCAGAAAACATCCACTCAATGTGCAGCAGCAGTCAAAAAAGTTAACAGAATGTTGGGAATCATTAAGAAAGGCATAGATAATAAGACAGAAAATATCATATTGCCTCTATATAAATCAATCGTATGCCCACATCTTGAATACTGTATGCGGATGTGGTCACCCCATCTCAAAAAAGATATATAGGAATCGGAAAAGGTTCAGAAAAGGGCAACAAAAATGATTAGCGGTATGAAACGGCTTCTGTCATAAATATAAAGGAAAGATAGCATAAAATCCCTCCTTGGCAGCTGTACTAAATCACTTTACCTGTAAGGGGTTAAGAAGGTCAAATAACCTAGTTGGCACCTAACCAGAAGGACCAATGAGGAAAGACGATACTTTCGAATCTGGGGTGGAGGATTGGGGAGGCAGTGCGGTGGGTCATTTTGAACCAGAAGCACAGACCTCAGGATTTTAAAAGGACACTTCTTTTTTTTTTTTTTTTTAAGCTGAGAGCAGCTGGAGTTTTTTTTTTTTTTCTTTGCCTCAGGGCAAAGTAGTTAAGCTATAGGAAGGGAATTCACAAGCTGGGTTTTTTTTCTAGCTCTCGGACTAGGCTAGGTTAAGGGCAGGAAGGTTACCAAAGATGACTGAAAGTGAGGTCCAGAAGAAACTGGAATTAGCCAGACTGGAGGCTGAAGAGAAAGAGAAGGAACATGAAAGACAAATGGAATTAAAGCGCTTGGAGGCGGAAATGCAGGCGAAGTGCTTGGAGACGGAGTTAGAGCAAAAGCGCTTAGAGCTGGAAAAGGCAAAGCTGGGTCCAGCAGGTAACCCTAACAGTCCTTCTCAAGGTACTGTTCCCATTCCTAGAAATTCCCCACATACAATGTAGGCAATGATACCGAGGCCATCTTAGAAAATTTTGAAAGGGCCTGCCTTGGATACAACACCCCTATAGACCAGTATATGGTGGAGCTGAGGCCACAGCTTAGTGGAACCTTAGCAGAGGTGGCAGCTGAAATGCCTAAAGAACACATGAACGAGTACAAACTTTTTTTTAAAAAGGCCAGAATTAGAATGGGGCTAACACCCAAACATGTCCGTCAGTGGTTCAGAACCCTAAGGTGGAAACCATACGTGGCATTTTCCCGACATGCCTACCACATTGTAAAAAAATTGGGATGCCTCGGTATCAGGAGCAAGTGTTAAATCTCTGGAAGATCTGTCTCTCCTAATGCAAATGGAGCAGTTCTTAGAGGGTGTTCCTGAGGAAATAGAAAGATACATCCTAGATGGGAAGCCCAACACTGTAATTGAGGTGGGGGAAATCGGAACCAAATGGGTGGAGGTGGCGGAAAAGAAGAAAGCTAGTAGCAGTTGAAGCGGATATCAGAAGGGGAAACCCAAGACAACACCCTACCACTGGGGGCAGCCCAAGGCCCCACCTACACCCCAAGGAAAACCCCAGACACCTTATCGTCCTACCACACCATTCTCCAGCAACCCACCTCGCCCCAGTGACCAGTCATCTGGGCGATGTCTTAAATGTAAGGAGCTGAGGCATGTGAAGGCCAACTGCCCCAAGAAACCCAACAGATTGCAGTTCATTGCACTGGAATCACACCAAAGGTCATCAGGCCCAGATGCCTCCCAGATACCCTCAGACTGAAGGGAAACTGTGAGGGTGGGCGGAAAGAAGGTTATCGCATGGAGGGACACTGGAGGTGTCAGCTATCCACCAATCCTTAGTGGACCCCAAGTTCATCAACCCAGAAGCCCAAGTGATGATTCAACCCTTCAAGTCAAACTCTTTAAACTTGCCTACAGCCAAGTTGCCTGTCCAGTACAAGGGCTGGTCTGGAATGTGGACTTTTGCAGTCTCTGACTATTATCCCATTCCCACGCTGCTGGGGGAAGATTTGGCCAGACATGTAAAGCTAGCCAAGAGGGTGGGAATGGTCACCCACAGCTTGGCTAAGCAAGCCTCCACACCTATCCCTGTTCCTGAGCCTTCTACAAGGGCCCCGTCTGTGCTACCAGAGACCCAGACTGAGGTGATGGAACCGGATCTCATGCCAATGACTGCATGACTGCAACAAACACCAGAACCATTGCCAGCACTGAATCCAGTGCTTGTAACCCCATCTGCAACTCCAACACCAGAGGGCACCACCAAGTCTGCAGCTAAATCTGCATAAAAGGCTCAGCTGGAGCCTGAAATACAACCTAGTGCACCAGCAGAAAGCGGGCCACAGTCAACGGAAACAACCCTATCACCTACATCGCTTCCAGAGGGACCAAGCCCAAGTCCACAATCCAGTGAGGAACTGATGTCTCCAGCATCAAGGGAACAGTTCCAGGCAGAGCAGGAAGTGGATGAAAGCCTCCAGGGAGCTTGGATGGCAGCACGGAGTGACCCACCGCTTCTCAGCTCTTCTAATATGTCCCAGTTTGTTGTAGAAAGAGGACCTTTATACAAGGAAACTCTTTCTGGTGGGCACCAGGAGGACTGGCGTCCTCAAAGACAGTTGGTAGTTCCAACTAAGTACTGGGTAAAGCTCTTGAGCTTAGCCCATGATCATCCTAGTGGCCATGCTGGGGTGACCAGGACCAAAGACCGTTTGTGGAAGTCATTCCACTGGGAGGGAATGGGCAAGGACGTTTCTACCTATGTCCGGTCTTGTGAGGTGTGCCAAAGAGTGGGAAAACTCCAAGACCAGGTCAAAGCCCCTCTCCAGCCACTCCCCATAATTGAGGTTCCATTTCAGTGAGTAGCTGTCGATATTCTGGATCCTTTCCCAAAAAAGACACCCATAGGAAAGCAGTACATTCTGACTTTCATGGATTTTGCCTCCCAATGGCCGGAAGCAGTAGCTCTAAGCAACACCAGGGCTAAAAGTGTGTGCCAGGCATTAACAGACATTTTTGCCAGGGTAGATTGGCCCTGCGATATCCTTACAGATTCGGGAACTAATTTCCAGGCAGGGACCATGAAAAGCCTTTGGGAAGCTCATGGGGTGAACCACTTGGTTGCCACCCCTTACCGTCAAACAAATGGCCTGGTGGAGAAGTTTAATGGAACTTTGGGGGCCATGATACATAAATTCGTAAATGAGCACTCCAACGATTGGGACCTAGTGTTGCAGCAGTTGCTCTTTGCCTACAGGACTGTACCACATCCCAGTTTGAGCTTTTCACTATTTGAACTTGTGTATGGCTGCGAGGTTAAGGGGCCATTACAGTTGGTGAAGCAGCAATGAGAGGTGTTTACACCCTCTCCAGGAACTAACATTCGGGACTCTGTAAACAACCTACAAAACACCCTCTGAGACTCTTTAGCCTTTGCTAGAGAAAACCTAAACGATGCTCAAAAAGAACAAAAGGCCTGGTATGATAAACATGCCAGAAAGCGTTCCTTCAAAGTAGGACCAGGTCATGTTCTTGAAGGCGCTCCAAGCCCATAAGATGGAAGCATTGTGGGAAGGGCTATTTACTGTCCAAGAGCACCTGGGAGCTGTTAACTATCTTATAGCGTCCCCCACCTCAAACCTAAAGCCTAAAGTGTACTATGTTAATTCTCTAAAGCCCTTTTATTCCAGAGAATTCAAAGTTTTTCAGTTTATAGCCCAGGGAGGAGATGACGCTGAGTGGCCCAAAGGTGTCTACTATGAAGGAAAAAGTGACAGTAGCATAGAAGAGGTGAACCTCTCCATGACCCTCGGACGTATGCAGCAACAGCAGATCAAGGAGCTGTGCACTAGCTTCGCGCCAATTGATACAGGTAATGCTCACCCAATTAGAGCGCAACATTACCGGGTGGCTCCTCAAGCCAAAACTGCTATAAAATGGGAGATCCAGGACATGCTATAGATGGGGGCAATCCGCCCCTCTGAAAGTGCATGGGCATCTCCAGTGGTTCTAGTTCCCAAACCAGATGGGGAAATACGCTTTTGCGTGGACTACCGTAAGCTAAATGCTGTAACTTGCCCAGACAACTATCCAATGCCATGCACAGACGAGCTATTAGAGAAACTGGGACATGCCCAGTTTATGTCTACCTTAGACTTAACCAAGGGGTACTGACAAGTACCACTAGATGAATCTGCCAAGGAAAGGTCAGCCTTCATCACCCATAAGGGGCTGTATGAATTTAATGTGCTCCCTTTCAGGCTGCAAAATGCATCTGCCACCTTCCAAAAACTTGTAGATAGTCTCCTAGCGGGACTGGGATAATCTGCAGTCGCCTACCTTGACAATGTGGCCATATTTTCTAATTCATGGGCAGAACAATTGGAGCAACTATGAAAAATCTGCGAGCGCATATGGGAGGCAAGACTAACTGTTAAGGATAAAAAGTGTCAAATAGGTCTAAACAGAGTGACTTACCTTTGACACCAGGTGGGTCAAGGAACTATCAACCCCCTACAGGCCAAAGTGAATGCTATCCAAAAGTGGCCTGTCCCAAAGTCAAAGAAACAGGTCCAATCCTTCTTAGGCTTGGCCAGATATTACAGGCAATTTGTACCGCACTACAGACAAATCGCTGGCCCACTGACAGACCTGACCAGAAAGAACCAGCCAAATGCAGTTCAGTGGACTGAAGAGTGTCAGAAGGCCTTTAATCAGCTTAAAACGACACTCATGTCTGACTCTGTGCTAAGGGCCCCAGACTTTGACAAACCTTTCCTAGTAACCACAGATGCGTACGAGCATGGTGTGGGAGCAGTTTTAATGCAGGAAGGACCGGATCAAGAATTCCATCCTGTCGTGTTTCTCAGCAAAAAACTGTCTGAGAGGGAAAGCCACTGGTCAATCACAGAAAAGGAATGCTACACCATTGCATACGCCCTGGAGAAGCTACGCCCATACGTTTGGGGACAGCATTTCCACCTGCAGACTGACAATGCTGCGCTGAAGTGGCTTCATACTGTCAAGGAAAATAACAAAAATCTTCTTCGGTGGAGTTTAGCTCTCTAAGATTTTGATTTTGAAATACAACACGTTTCGGGAGCTTCTAACAAAGTGGCTGATGCACTCTCCCGTGAAAGTTTCCTAGAATCAACTGGTTAAAATCATCCTTGAAATGTGGGAAATGGTGTTAGTTCTTATATAATCAGTAGTATGTCTAAAGGTGCATGTGTCTTATTAACTCTGTTTTCTCCTAGAGCTCCAGGAAGAAAACACAGCCAGTGTGGAACAGGCTGTCCAGCACTGTCTGTGATTTGCGGGGGCGTGTCATAAATATAAAGGAAAGATAGCATAAAATCCTTCCTTGGGGGGGGAGGGATAGCTCAGTGGTTTGATCATTGGCCTGCTAAACCCAGGGTTGTGAATTCAATCCTTGAGGGGGCCATTTAAAGATCTGTCTGGGGATTAGTCCTGCTTTGAGCAGGGGGTTGGACTAGATGACTTCCTGAAGTCCCTTCCAACCCTGATATTCTATGATTCTATTCTATGTAAGGGGTTAAGAAGCTCAAATAACCTAGTTGGCACCTGACCAGAAGGACCACTAAAGAAAGAAGATACTTTCAAATCTGTGGGGGGAGGATGTTTGTGGGTCTCTTTGTTTGTTCCCTCTCCCAACAGAGAGAAAGAGACCAGGCAGGTACAACATCTCCTGAAAACATACCTGACATGATCCATCTAAAATTACAAAAATTGTAAGTAAGGCAAAGAAATGCATTAGGTTATCTTTTGTTTTGGCTTGTGAATTTTCCCTAAGCTACAAACATACTTTTATTCCTGTTTTCATAACTGTGAAGCTAGTCCATGGGGAGTCCTCTGTGTTTTAAATCTTTGTATTACCCTGTAAAGTTATCTTCCATCCTGATTTTTCAGGTGTGATTCTTTTACACAAAGTAAATAAGGAAATGCTATTTATTCCATCTCATAACACAAGAACTAGGGGGTCATCAAATGAAATTAATAGGCAGCATGTTTAAAACAAATAAAAGGAAGTATTTTTTCACACAATGCACAGTCAACCTGTGGAACTCTTTGCCAGAGGATGTTGTGAAAGCCAAGACTATAACAAAGTTCAAAAAAGATCTAGATAAATTCATGGAGGATAGGTCCATCAATGGTTATTAGCCAGGATGGGCAGGAATGATGTCCCTAGCCTTGTTTGCCAGAAGTTGGGAATGGGTGACAGGGAATGGATCACTTGATGATTACCTGTTCTGTTCATTCCCTCTGGGGCACCTGGAAATTGGCCACTGTCAGAAGGCAGGATAATGGGCTAGATGGACCTTTGGTCTGACCCGGTATGACCTTTCTTATGTTCTTATGTTATGTTCTTATGACTGTAACTCTGATGTGCTTCCCCTGCCCACATGTGGGCTGCATAAGCCAATTTTGTCAGGTTCAAGAGACACGGAGAGAAAAGCGTGGGGTGGATAACAGGACAGCCCCTGAAGAACTAGAGCAGGGGGAGAAGCAGAGACTGCTGGGAAGGAGACTGCACCTCTGTCCCCAGAAGTGGGGGTGCCTTAGACCCACCTAAGCCTTTAGGAAAGACAGAGATACCTTTTGTTGTTTTAAAATGCTTTGCTCTTGATTTGTTCCTGCTGTTCAAATTAAACAAGACTTGGTATTTTGCTTTGCTTTGCTTTGCTTCGGGAGCTTGTGACCCATGGCAAATACAGTGACTGCAAACAAAGTCCAATCAAGCCTGCTGAGCAATCACGGCTGGTACACACAGCAAAGAATCCAGATTTCCCTACCAATTTGCTCCACTCTGGTTCTGCTCTGCAAACTACCTGCTGGGCCATGAGGCTGACTGTTGTGATTTGGTTTCTATTGCCCATTAATGTGTTGCTTGCATAGATGGGCAAAAAACAATGACACTCGCCTATGTTAAAGCAGGAAGCAATGTAATACAACATGGAAACTGACCACTGGTGCTGTAACATCTATTGATGTTCTGAGAAAGGGGAATTCATCCTATGCAAGAGATCTTGACTAGCCCTGTCACTCTGTAGCTATAGAGAGGCCATGAGGGTGTGAGGAAGATCAGTTGACACAGGGTAAATACAGCCTGAAATCTGTCCATCTACACAACTGGGGACTGGTTCATAGACATCATTTACTTTGCCCAACGTAGATAGTTCTGATCTTCCATTAGGCATTGGTGGAAAACAAGGAGCAATGACAGAGCAGTGACCCTCAGCCCTGACTTGCCAAAGAAGGAGAGCTGTTGGGAGGGGAGTTTGAGTTGTGCCTGACCTTAGAGTAAAAGTTTGGATCAGAACTTCCCAACATTTGGGCATTGATCGGGGCTGGGCTTTTGGTTTGGCAGGCTGAGCTGAACAGGACATGCAGATTCCTCTGGTTCAGTCTGAAATTGTGGTTCAGACCCACTTCTATAGAACACAGAGTTCAAAGCCAGTTCTCTAGGGACTAGTCACACTGCAGCTCAAAGGGGTGAATCGAATTGACAAGTCCTCTTTATGGGCTTTTATCTTCTCTGTGTGTGTTGCGGTAGGACCCAGGAGTCCAAGTCACAGATCAGGGCCCCATTGTGCTCAGTGCTGTACAAACACAGAAGAAAGACAGGCCCTGCCCCATACAGCTTATACTCTTCCCTTGCCCTCCTGTCTTCTGCATCTGAGCTTTAGCTGATATGGAACCATGGCGCTCATTTCAGAGGTAGATTCCCACTGTCTCACAGATGCCTGCTTTTAACTGACATCAGCAAGGACTCAATTCAAGATTGCTAGGCTAATGAACTCTGCACCATTTCAGCCTTCTTCCTCCGCTCAGCCTCTCCCATTGTTGGTTGGGTGTTATAAAGGTCAGAGTGCAAAAGACAGGGGTGGACCCAGACTATGAAGTTCACATCTGAACTCAAATCTCCCCAAAGGGTTTGGATGGGAGGAAGGGGCTGGTTCAACCCCAATCAAAATTTGGGGTGGGGGCAGCAAAACCAAGAGAACCACAATGAAAATCTTCCTCTGCATGAATCCCCTGTGCACAGTATTGCCTGGGTTTCCTTCAGTTCTACAGCCTGGTGTCGCGGGGAATGCAGGCAATCTGGTTGGTTACAGGGTCAGGGGAGTGGGAAGGGCAGTTTAAATGGGATCATACTAATGCCAAGATATAGCTCTCCTTGGACAGATCCTTAGCTGGTGTAAATCAGCCTCGGTCTATAGAATCCGGTCCCTGTCTGGAGTAACCCTGGACTGTTAATGTATATTTAACTTTTATGTAATAAGAAAATCATCCAGGTCCTCACCATGGGCATTTCACACAGATTTGGGCTCCCTGTGCACAGCTCCTGCCTCCTTTCACTAAGAGCAGATAACAGCCAATGTCTCCAGACACCAATCAGCTCCAACACGCAGGGAGCTGCAGCTTTAATGAAACCTAGACGGCCTCCTCCTTGCCAGAGGTCGGGATTCTGTTCAAAACAGACACACTGAGTCCGGAAGAACGAGGTGGGGCAGTAGGTGTTGGCCAAATAGGGCCCGTTTCCCCCCGGAGCTTACCTAATTACACCAAGGAGGCACGGAGAGACAAGAAGACGGGTACCAGGTCCTTTATTTGTCAGTCAGCTGAGAGGGTGCTCCTCGGCTCATGCCAGAAGAGACACACCTTACATGGGCAACATAGGCCCTTTTTATAGCCAGTAACAAACAACTCAGTTCTCATCCTTTTTACGTCATTATGCTGACCGATAGATAACAGGTTACACAGAATACATGCATTATTTTGGGGAAGGGGATACAAGAGACATCTGTTGCGGATACATTTATCATTTTGAAGGGAGAACAAGGTACATCCCTTGACCCTTTGCACTAAATACCTTGGGGATATATGGGAAAGCGGCTACAAACTAACTATTTCTCTCTGTTCCCTCCTTATCTCTATTATTTCTGCTAATATGAGTGAAACTACAGCCATCTGCCAGAAACGCTGACCAATACATTTCTGCTTCAGCCTACTTCAGAGCATGTAAGCAGTTAGCATAGAAGTAGGTGAGAGTTCCCAAGATGGAGTCACTGTGGTTCACAGATAGGCCCAGAGCAAAAGAGCTTCATCGGCACTTTTGGCCTTCCACTCTCCCGAGTTACCTGGTAGCTATGCCTAGTGGATCCCAACAAAGGGACGGGTGAGACAGGAAACGACAGTGGGTATCAAAGTGTCACTTAACCCCTCAGCCACCCAGGGCAAGGAACACAGGCAGATTTCAACTCAGTTACACACCACACTGGGGAGCCCTGGGTGGCCTCACACTAGACAGCAGTGGCCTCTATCTCTATCTCTCTCACACGCACAATTTGCAGTCATGATAAAGGAGTCTGGGGTTGCCTCAACAAGCTACTTGCTGCCTGTGGTTGGGGTCCCTTCCTCCCCAGCAGCCCTTGGGGTGACGCTATATGTTGTGCACAGTGCTGCTGATACAGAACTGCTGCCGTGTCCCATGCCAGAGATGGGCCGTAAGCCCCACAACCCTCCTTAGCCAAAGATGCCTCAGAAACCTGGGCAATCGCAGGGCGCAGCAGTGCAGGGGCTGCCAGTTGTCTGCCTGAACCCCTTCCCCAGCCAGTGGTGCTAGGCCAGCCCACTCTGCTGAGCCTCTGCTCAGTAAAATGAAGGGCCTGTGCTAGGGTGACCATGCATCCCATTTTGGCCGGGACAGTCCCTTTTTTAAGCCCTGTCCCAGCCATCCTGACTTTTTTTTTTGGCAAAACTGGGCATTTGTCCTGTTTGCTCTTGCCAGCTGATGATGAGTTGGCAAGAACAAACTGGACAAATACACAGTTTTGCCAAAAAAGTGGGGTATGACCCTGAGCTGGGCGCAGAGTAATGTGAGGGGGGCGAGCAGCAATGCCTGCCCTGCACTGGAGGAAGGGCTCAGGAGAGTGGCTCGGGCTGGGCTAGCCCCATGCGGGTGGGTGGCAGGGGGTCTTGGGCTGGCCTCGTAAGGTGTCCCATTTTCCCTTTGGGAAAATATGGTCAGCCTAGCCTGTGCTGAGCCCCTCCTAGCAACAGAGAGGAAGCAGCGTCGAGCCTCCACCCACCTTGAAGGCATGGCTGCAGAGGGAGTGCGTGCTGTCAGTAGTACTGGCAGGACAGCTTTGCAAAGCCCATAAGAGGTGACCAGAGTTAAGCCAGGGTTAGCTGGAGTTTGGTGAAGCTAGCTATCACTGCATAGAGCACACTGTGATACCGTAAATGGGTGTTGCAGAGCATCCTTCTGTTTCCCATTTGGTTTTATTTAGTATATAGTCATGGCCTGTCTAGGGATCTGTGCATCATTGCCCTTCGCTGAATGGAGTTCAGACTACTCCACTGGGAAGCTGTGGGTCTCCCTTAGCTCAGGCAGCTGGGACCTGTGCGTGTGGCAGGGGAGGATCAGAACAGTGTCCCTGCGAAGTTCTGTGCAGCCAGGGAGTGCAGCACTGGGACAGTGGGGAAGGCCTAGATGGCCCTAAGATTGTCACAAACCCTCCCCACCACACCTTGCCTGGGAAATTGAGTGTGCACAGGGGTGGGAGGCTCAGATGGGGGTCACATGCTCTCCCAGGCAATAGGCTGAAGAGGGGTGATGGGTGGCAGAAGCAGCGCTCTCAGGTACATGCTGGCCAACAATGAGGATTCTTGCTTGCAACACCCAGGCAGATTTAAATCCCCAGGGCATAAGGGGGTTTAAAGAGACAGTGACCCAAGGACCCAGAAAAGGAAAGCCAATTCCCCTTGGTTTTAGCAATTAATTTTATATCTCTTTCACAGCCCTCTGTGCCCGTGATGTGAGTGCTTGGTCCTGAGGGGACATTGTATTATTAGAGAACGGAGACCTGGGGTGGGTGTAGGGGGCTCCAGCACTATCCTGGACACTGAATGTCCAAATCCCCCTCCCTCCGTAATGTTCCTTTCCACCAATATTCATTACTGGGCTCTGAAATCCCTATCAGAGTTCCATGTCCTCACAAGGCCCAGTAGCACTATTCAGGGCAAAGACTTCCAGGTGGCTGGGAATAGAGTACAGCTGGTTTGGGAACTTTTTGACAAATCCTTTTTTCACCAAAAATGTCCATTTGTGAAAACAAAAACTGTGCGAAACAGGACTGGGTTTGACTATCTCCCCCTTGAACCATCGATGGGAGAAACATTTGAATTGGACAATTTTGGTTTTTCAAGGTGAAAGAGACTTTTTGTTCCGAACATTTAGTAAAGACAGACTAAAGAAAAAAAGAGAGAAAAAGATCAAACCATTTCAAAAATATTTCAAGTGAACTGAGCCAACTATTGGTTAGTTCATGAAAGTCATTTCAAGATTGATTTTCCATCCCAATTCAGGGCAGGAAACATATTTCCAAAATCTCAAAAACTCTCCTGGGGTGGGAAAACTGTCTCTCAACCAGCTCTATTCCAGGGTTATTTCTGGAAGCCGTAAAGCAGCCAAGAAAGCTACTCTTGCTGTTATTCTTTCCTACTGGGGAGCTGATTTCAATGTATTTATTAACATCTCTTCCGCTTTCAAATATAAAAGAAACATCTGAAGCTATCTCCACTACGAGCGCTACTGAGCACAACTGGAGTTACTCCACCTCCCCAGGCGACAGGAGCTAGGTTCTTCCATTGACCTTGTCATGTCTACACTGAGGGTTAGGGCAGCTTAACTATGGTGGTGTCACTGAGGTCAGATTTGGTCACTGAGATAAGAATTTGGCCCAGACCATGTTTTAAATGAGGTCTGAGAGTTCATATTTATATGCTGGGCCTGGTACCATTCTCAAGTGCCCGCCAAGCTTGATATGCATAGGAGAGGCTTGGCACGGTATGGAGATAGCGGAATGTGCATGCTGCCCATAAAATAAAAGGGCAGGGAGAGGATCTCCCCCAGGGCAGAGCCGAGCTTTGGGGGACCTCGCCTGCTAGAGTCCCCATGTTGTTTCCCATAGGTTTCTAAGCCTTGGATCAAAGGACTCTTCACTAAATGGCTTGTCCCCATGTGGCAGCTTCATCAGAGAGGCCTTAATCAGCAAGCGACCTATTGACTGCAGTGGATTTACACTACAGACACATTTGATCCCAAGGAGAAATGGCCCTTTCACCCTTCAAAGTGAGCCTTCTAGTTGCAGGGCTGAGGCACATCAGCAGGAGGCAGCACGGGGCAAGCTTGTACTGTACCTGTTCTGTGGCCAGCAGCCAGCTGCCTCCAATGTCTAGGTGTTACCTCTCTCCAGCACTAAATTCCCAAAGCCACCGTATGCTCTCACAGCAGGAAATAGGGTAGGATGACCAATAGAGTGCCACAGAGCTGGGGAATGCCTATTAGATCAACCACTCCCTCTGCCTGCCAGTGTGGGATTGGGCCATAGAGCCCATTTGCTGGGGTTTTTGCCACTGTGGGTGCTGCTGGATGCAACCCAGATCCAAAAGCAAACAGGCCACAGATGGGGCTGCGGGGCTAGGGGAAGCACAGCTGTAGCTGGGGAGTCCTAAAAGGTAATGTAAGGCAATAAATTACATGCTTGGTGGGAGTTCTTAGTAATTGGATCCCGATATACAAAAATGAAACTAAGCTCCTGTAGCGGAGCAAACTTCAGACAAAACATTAATCACACTTCAGATAAATAATTCAAGTGTTTAGACTTCAGTCCAAGGCCATAAATAGAACAGTGGCTACGCCACGCCTGTTTGCATGGGATAAAGACTGGAACCAAACAAGAGAGCTGCTGCTCAGCACCACAATATAGACATCCTGGTGCTGGAGGAAGGGGTGAGCCCTCATGATAGGGATGTGCAGCTCAGAGCCAGGCTTTGGATGTGATGTGTGGCTGAGAGACTGCCAGGGCCGGAAGAGCCAGATGGGAGCTCCTGGGGGTTTGTTATCCAGTGATTGCACCACACCTCTGGACTCCTGCTTCCATGTGAGCCTGGAGTGTGCTGCTGGGGGAGAGGCAGCAATCTCATGGGCTGTAATTGTGACAGATGCCATCTTGGCTGACACCCTGGGGACTGAACCAGGCACCTCCAGTACAGTGGCACCGGAACCGGGGGGCCATAGCTCTTCCCTTTTTGCCTGCCCCCTCCCCCTCCGCCGGGCCAGGCCAGGCTAGCGTAGAACTGAGCTAGGGAGCCTGAACACTTGTGGGAGCTGCGTGGACCCTCCATCTACCCATGGTGCGGGGGGAGGGGAGGCTGAGAGCAGCCCCCAGCCCATGTCCCCACACAGTTTTCCCAGGGGCGGGGCCTCAGAGCCGCAGTCCAGCCATGGTAAGAGCCAAGCAGGCAGCTGTGGGGAGCTTCAGCGGGGACCCTCCACCTGCCCTGGGTGGAGGTTTCAGGGGGCGAGGATATGGGCCGGGGGCTGCTTCCAGCTTGGCCAGGCAGGGGGGAAGAGGCGGGGCAGGGCTTGGGGGCGCAGGGGCCCCCAGCCACCATCTCCCCTCCCCTCCCCCCCGTTTGGGAAGGCTCTGACACTCTTACCTCCAGGGCTAAAGGGATGAGCTGATGGAGCTAGAGAGACGGTGTGGAGAGAAGGGTACACGTACAGATTGAACCAGCTGGGGTCACAACCATCACACCAGCCTGACACTGCAAGCATCTCTGCCTCCAGGCCTTGTGGATCTGGCCACGTTCCAAGTGTGGCGAAAGGCACTGGGAAGAGATTGGGACTGAGAGAAGGAGAAAGAGGAAACAGTGAAGGTAAAAATAGGGAAGGGGAGAAATACTGACTCAGAAACGAACAACGTCCCAGAGAAAGGGTAGAAGGACCCAGCCAAACTGAAATATTTAAAAGGACAACAACAAGTACGAGCAATAAGACATTGAACTTTACTTCTATCAAGAGATCTGGATGCAGTACCTGGCTTAGGGGAAGCCTTGAACATTGTCTGCCCCTATGTTTCTCTCTAGCTTGCTGCCTTGAGATACCTACAGGGCCCATAATGCAGCACTGTGCCACATGATGGGGACACTGAACAATGCTGAAGGAAAAAGTACCAGAGACTGATGGAAAGGAGTATTGCCAATGCTCATGATTTTTTCCTCAAGTCTCATGATATTTGGTGCTTTTTCTTACAGCCCCAACTTCCGGAGTCCTGGGATTCCATGAGAATCTCAGCTTTTGTTTTTTAGCAAGTAACTTTCTAGCCCTCATGGTTGCAGAGAAAATGCTGTGAAATGGGGAAAATGTTACCCCCATAGGCTAGGACACTAGAAGACAAATCAGTTTTCTTAAAACCAGTCTCCTGATTTTGAAGGCCAGACTCGTGTTTTTGATCACTTGGGGTTGGCAATATTGAGACAAGGAGGAAAGAAATGGGCAAGCAAGGGTGGGGGGACTAAGGGAAGCAATCGCCAAGCAGCCTGAGGTGCTGGATTTAGGTGCCAGGCTCTTTAGGGGCATGGCTGTAAATCTCATCAGTGGTAGCTTTCAGTGAAGTATAGTCTAGAAGTTGGGGCCTTCACCAAGGATATAGATTCAAGTCCCTGCTCTTCCTTGAAGAAGTTACTCATCTTTCCTGTGCTTCAGTTCCCCACCTGCTCAATGGGGATAAGAATCCTCATCTACCTGACAGAGACATTGATAGTAGGGATTGTGAGCTGCTGGGACACTGTGGTGAGGGGGGCCAGATAAGGTCCTTGGTGTAATATCACAGCAGGGCTGAAATATGCACCGCACTGGATACCTTTTAGAGAGCAGCCGCTACACAGTGTTTTAAATCAGGAGTTCTCAGCCTGTTTACACCTGCAATGCTGACATGCCTCCCCATGAAAGTGTCCCACTCCAGACCCTCTTCACCTGCCAAAACACTTCCTGGTCCCTCTAATCCCTCCCTGAACTGCCCAACTATCCCTCCCACTCTACATGTCACACCGTGACCCCAGAGTGCCCCATGGAGACACTCTTGCCCCTCTTTCCTAATCCCACTGATATCTCTGCCCTGGGTAGAGTATAGTCACCATTCTCTCTGCCCTTCTGGGTGTGGGCCTAGCTGGAGTCTTTCAGCTCCAGTCCAGCTGTTACCAGCCAGGATCCCAAAACCACCTCTATTTTTCTCCCCTGAAAAAACACAACCCCAGTCTTTTATTTATTGCTACTCATTTGTGGCTCTTGTCATTGTTGGGAGAAGTTCTATGGCCTCGTTGTGGGCAGGAAGATGGTCAGGCTCGGGTCCCTTCTGGCCTTGGAGTCTATGATGTTGTGCTCTTAACCCCATATTACAAGTGAGGAAGCGAGGCACAGAGAGGCCAAGTGACCTGCCCAAGGTCACACAGGAAGTCTGTGGCAGAGCCATGAATAGAACTTGGATCTCTTTAGGGGAGGAATTGCTGTTAATTCATAAAGGGGCTGTGAGGTCAGTGGAGTCACGCCGCCATAAAACTGCCTATTGCCATAGGATCCAAGCACCTCTCTGCTTCGTGGAATCATACTCACAATAGCCCTTGGGAGTGATAAAGGGTCATATCTCCATTTTACAGGTTTGGAACTGAGGCCTAGAGAGATCAAGGGACTCTCCCAAGGTCATATTGTCAGCCTGTGCCAAAGCCAGGAATTGGAGCCAGCTCTGATTCCCAGCCCTGTGCTCTCCCACATACCCTCCCACACCTCCACTTTAGCCACAGGGACACAGTGCCACTCAGGTTTGGCCCATCCACCCCTCCATCTCCACCTAGGAAGGGGCAGACAGGCCAAAGCTTCTGTCCTCCCCTCTTCCCCCAAAAGCTCTCCATGTGGAAAATGTTCCTTCACCCAGGACAAGATGGTTCTGGGGTCAGTGCCAGGAAGGCCAGGGCTGTTGGGAGGTCTGCCCACCTTCCTCAGGCCCACTCATTTCTTTCTTCACATTCTGTGATCCACACAGTATGTGTCCTCCCATCAGCATTTTGTGCATATTAATGTGACAATTTCACATTTTAAAAAACTCTAGCAAGAAGATATACACCAACACGTTCCCACTGAAAATTTCATGAAGTGCACAGTCCCCGATCCTGAAAATTTCATGAACTGCGCCTTCCCCAATGCTACAAGGAATGAACCTAATTACTCTTGCTAGTCATAGTCAAAGTTTTCCTCCCAGCCAGAAGAGTTAGAAACATCACTTTCTTTTAAAGGGAACTTCCATGCTGTGGAAAGTTTCCCGAGCAAACAGCTTCACGACCCACCGTGGGAATGCCACACCGAAAGAGGGAGAGACTGAGTCACTGGTTTCAGTTGAGAAGTTCATTGCTGCTTGGCTGTTTCCAGCAACACAACAGAGCTGAATGTTTTGCTAGTGTTGCAGGACGCCAAGTGCCATGAATGGCATGCATGGAACATGCCCTTAACTAGGCAGCAGGATGGGGTGAGAGTGGCCCTTGTACAAATTCCCCATGGGAGGAGGGTTTCTCTCCCCTGCCCTGGCCCCTATATGCCGTGCTAGCAGTGCACAGGGCAGTAGAGGCTGCAAAGGTTCAGGAATGAATTCCTCCGGTTCAGGGCATAAATCAGCCCTACACAAGCTTGGGCACAGGGGATGTGCTGGGGACAGGAGCAACCAGGGCAGGGCACTATGGGGATTCCAGGTGCTGGCACCACCCATAGGCAGCTCTCAAGAGGCTGCCATAAATTAGATCAAATCCCAGGGCTGCTCTAATTTAGATTAGGGGCCACACCAACCCCAAACCAAGGGGGCAAAATTGTGCATGAAACCCATCTCCAAGAGGCACAGCAAAGGATGAGACCCAAAGACTTCACTGCGATCTGAGGGAAAGGAGTAGGGGAGACAGCAAAGCTCATTTAGACACACCGCTCTGGTCATTTCTGTTGGCGGTGACCCAGGAGTTGTTTGCAATGACACACACCTGGGCAATCAGTTTGGATTCAGCTCTGTTTTAAAGTTAAGGCTGGTGTGACAGTCCCTGTTCCTCCCCCCGCCCCACTTTCAAACCCTACTGCATAATAATAAATAAGGCCAACAGCTGAATCTCATGCCCTGTTCCCATTATAACAGCAGTGCAGCACTGCAGCTCTAGGCCACCTATAAATGGACCTTTTAATGCACTTCTGGGGTAGTTGGAGCTGACTGGCCTGTGGCCTCATGCTTCCTGATGCGCTGATGTGTGCGTTAACGGCTCGTTAATACACTCCATCATGTCTTATTGCCCAATTCATGCCAGGCTGTTGTCTATTACTCATCTGGTGCTGCACTCACCATACGGTCTCCTGCTGCCAGGGCATTGCAGAGGGGAAACCAAAATTGCCTAGCATCAGCTTAAAGCAGCTCTGGGGAAATGGAGGTTACCTAGGAAGTGTGTTTGCTTTCAGTGTTCAGCAGGTTCTGACTACCGGGAAGAGCATAGCCCCCAAGCATCCTTCCTCCCTCCCTGGAGTGGCTGCCTGGGAGAGATGGGGTAGGCAGCACTAGAAGACAGCCAGCTCTAGCCCTAGCGGAGCCAGGAGGAGAACTTTCCTCTTTTCCGGAGAACAACAACAGAGACAAAAGGGAAGTTTTTCCCCATTTTTAAAAGTTCCAGCCTTCCCATTGGTTCTTTTGGTCAGGTGCCCACTCCCTTTCCTTTACCTGGGGGACTTTGTTAACCCTTTACAGGTAAAGCAAGCAGAGAACAACCACCAAGAGGGGCTTTATAGCTAACTGGCTGGCTGGGTGTCCATAAAAGGGAACTCCCCCTCTCCCCACCACCTTCATTTATCACAATTTTTGTTACTGAGTCTGCTACAAATATAAATTGCAATGATCTGGATGTGAATCTGTGCATATTTAATTGTTTTTCCTAAAGTTAATTAAGTATTTTAGGAAAAAAGTGTCAGTGTGGCCACCAGTGAGAGCTAGTGACTGCACTCAGAGGCCACCAAAAATTTTGTTATGAGAACCCCTGATCTAGTGTGTCAGAGACATGTGGATTGTATTTACTCCTACCTCTTTGAGAACTCCCTCCTTTTCCAAATATAATCTCTGCTAAGGGATTGTCTTCTGGGAAGGGGCCTTCCTCCACATCTAGTTAGACTATAAGCTCTTTAGTGCAGGGTCTGGCTGCTCTGTGTCTGTACAGCACCCAGCAAAGTGGAGTCTACCACACCTGGATGGGTTGGTGGTATCAGGACTTGAACCTAGGTAGTTTCAGCTTCAATTTCCCCAACCTCTATGCTGCTGGGAGCTATTATGCTAAAGCCCCCAGAGTAGCAAGCAGGCCACACTAATACCTGAACATAACAGGTCTTTCTTAGGTCCTGGTCCCCAACTTTTGCCCAAAGAAAAGTGGCAGAGACAATTTACCAGGAACCTGCAGGCAACCCTTAATAAGCAGCAACTGAGACAGCCCTCCCCGCTCCTCACCTTCCTAGTGACCTGTAAAGACTACAACTCCCAGGATGCAATGTGTGAAGCTGCTTGGATGAGGATGGTGTAGTGCATGCTGGGGCCTGTAATCTGCATTAGCCATGCCTACTTATTAAAAGGCAGACACAACCAGGCCATGGGCTGCATTGTAGAACTCAGGGGCCACCCTCTGCTATGCAGATTCCCCACCCGAGCAGTGAGTGCTGGGCTCTGGAGAGCAAGTCCATGCCAAGAGGAAGTCTCATTTCTTAATGAGTTATTTGAGACGCTGTTCTCCTCAGCTTGTCCTCCAGCACTCGCCTCCTCCTCAGATGGAAGGCTGAACTCTCCCTGACCCTCTGTGAGAGGCGAACGAGACAACACCAAGATACAGCAGTTCTAAAAATAGACCAGCTGAGGCCTGCAATGGGATTGTAAAAGAATAGGAGATCCCATAGCCTTAGCCTTAGCCTTAGCCTTGTGTTTTGGCTGTTAGTAAGGGAAGGAGTGGGAGAAGGGGAAAGGGTGATGCTCTCTTCCCCACCCGGCAGGGATTTTACTGTGAGCTATGGGAATGGATAAGGTGACAGTGACCAGACAGTAAATGTGAAAAATCAGGATGGGGGTAGGAGCCTATATAAGAAAAAGACCCAAAAATCAGGACAGCCCTAGGTAAGGCTGACCAGCCTGAAGAGGTATGCATTTCTCAAGAGCTCATTAGCACAGGACAGCACTGACCAGCTGGTGTAGTCAATAGAAGTCTAAGGCCCTGATTCAGCACAGCACGTAAGCTTATGCAAGTTAAGTGCGTCCTTAGATGCTTTGCTGAAGCACAGCCTTAAGACAGAAGGGTCCATTACAGAGTGGAATGCCTCAAATCTGTGTCTTGTAACTCTCCAGGGCAGAGACTGTCTTTTTGTCCAGCACCTGGCACCATGGATCTGTCCCGACTGTTACTGTAACACTGATGGCAATCACTGTAAATGGTTTCTAGTGACACTTGCTGGTGGATGCGTTGAGCGGGACTGCCTTGCTTTAGGTGCAGCAGGGTCCAACCCTCCTTCACTGGAGAAGTCCCCCAAGGGAGTAGGGGAATATTGAGAGGGGAAATGGGACTTAGGAGTCCACCTCCCCCACAACTTGACCCAAATTCAAATGATGTTAACACCATAAATTCTCCCAGTCCTGGAGAATCATGGAGTGACGGGTCTCGAAGAAGGCTGTCAGATCCAGAGAGTGACAGCACATTTAGATCCAGATGGGGTCTCGTACATTGGTGGAATGACACCTGCATCAGAGATCAGTCTGGCCCCCAGTAGACACATGTTGACTCCGAACATTGCAGCTCAGCGCTGTAAAGTCCAGGCACCCCATCTCCATGTCTGCTCTGCACTGGTTATTAGGAAGCCTGTCGGTGCAGGGTCACACAGGGCAGGGACTGTGAAGAGTGAAGTCATGATACTGAAAACACAAATCCCTGTGGCTGCAGCTACGCTGCCTGGGGCGCTGAGCTAGCTCAGCAAGTTGGGCCCCACTCAGTAGCTCACGAGGGAGCATCCAGGCTGCTGGAGGAGCTGGTGATTGAGTAGATGGCACTCTTCCCTGAGGCCTTGTAGGGTGCTACACGCCTCAGTGGAAAGCTGGCTGTGTTACCGCTGTGGTGCATAGCTACATGCAGCAGTGAAAGGCTCTGCCAGGGGGAGGGTGTGAAGAAAGGCTTCAGCAGTGGGGAGCTGCCAGAGCCTCTCCCCATTGCCTCCCCACTTCCAATGCTTTTCATGGCTGCTGGAACCTTCGCTGTGGGGGGTAGAACAGCAGTGTAGATGGAGGACGCACTGCTTGGGTATGTAGGGAGCCATGTAGGGTGTGTACCCTGAGGTTCAGGCATGGCTTTTCTCGCCTAAGCCATGCCTCACAGTTTACACTGCTATTTGTACCCATGCTGCAGGGGTGTACCCTCCATGCTACTGTAATATTTGTGCAATGTAGCCATAACCTCAGAGCCGGGCCTCAGTCAACACCTGCATGCACCCAAGTGTGAATAGTTTGGCCCTAGCAAAATGTTGGGTGTATGCATAGGTGGCAAATTAGCCCACATTTTTGCCCTAGGCATCCTACATGATTATCATACTCTGCCTTCCCACCACCTCTGTTCTGTAGCAAGACGGAAAACAGCAGCAAGTAATTGCTATAAAAATTAGCACAGCACAGGAAAGGGGGAGCGGGTTGCTGAGCTGTGCTCTGCTTCCAGATTGGCTTTGTAAGTTTCATGGAATGTCAGAACAGATACTTTATTTACAGGTTAAAGGGGCCATCTGCCTGTTATTTTAAGGGGAACCACCAGCACTGTTCCCGGAGAGAATACAGCTGGGAGGAGTTCAACAGAAGCTAGGCTGGGGTTTTCAATGGAGTGAGGCACCCAACTCAGTGGGATTTCAGCACCTAACCCCTATAGGCTGTTTGGAAAAATCCAGCCTGAAGGCCTCTTTTCCAGAGCCCAAGCCACACTTTAAAAACCAACAAAGAAACCCATCCCCATTCCTCAACTGTGAAAGCAGAGACAATTATTCAGTGTAAACGACAAGGGGCTTAAATTATGCATGGAGCTATTTGCATTGAAGTGCACCGTTTAGAAAAAGTCGTTACAGCGGCTCCCACAATCCCACGGCTAGCTGCACGCACACCATAGTGACGCAATATAGCTCTCTACACACGGAGACAGATCTCTGTCACTTTCCCCAACTTCTATAATGAGAATGTTGACTGGCACATCTCCTGAGACTGCCTTCCCCAAGAGGGCTCCCTCAAGCAATATCATGGTTGGGCGCTGCTCTCTCGCACGCTCAGTGATTTTCCTTCTCCCTACAAGAAGAGTTACAGAAAGCAGCCTCAGCTACTGCCAGGTGGGCTGGCTTGTAGCCCAGTGCAGTAGATTTAACCCTTCCTTAGCTAGGTTAGTCTTGTAGATGATTGGAATCAAAATTGGATTGGGAAAACCATACCTATAGAATGCAGCTGTATGTTCTCTGCTCCCTCTACTGGCTGGTGCACATGGAGGATGACAGCCTACTACTGCCATTAGCTAATGGAGTTACTTCGTCAGCTCCTGTGATATAGTGCAGTGTTGCTAATGATCTGTGGGTCAAACCCTGCTGATGACCTACAGGGGTTCCACTTGCTTCTGGAGGCACTAGAAAGCACAGGAGAGTGGCTATCAGACTAAAGGAAACAGAGCCTGACTGAAATAGCCCATGCACTCTCCAGCCACTTCATTGTGTCCTTATTAAAGAGAGCCCCATGCCACATTTGACACTAATCGGAACCTGTGTGCATGGAGCAACAGTAATTAAGACTGAGGGCAAGTTAGCATTGATGAGCAGCCCTGATGACTTCCTGGAATTAAAATACATTTCTGGTGCCCAAAGGGGTTTGAGGGATTCAATTTTGCAACTGGAGGGACATAGTATCACAGCTTGTAATCTAGGGACTCAGAACATAGGAAGAGTTGGAGCATCCTAGATCATTAGAAAAAATACAGCAAACTGTGTTTGATTGGAAAGGTTGTTTCCACAACATTTGTAACCACATTTCCAATCTGATCTGTGAACTTTACACTTTGATCTATGAAACAAATGACTGGTCAGACAGGATCCGACCGTGTGTCCATCTAGCCCATTACCCTGTCACTGACAATGGCCAGCAGCAGATGGCTCAGAGGACAGTGCAAGAAACCCATAGTGAAGTTATGGAGTAACCTGCCCAGGGGAAAGTTTCTTCCCACCCTATGGGAATTGGCTCCTGCTCTGAAGCAGGTGGGTTTTATGGCTATTCCATAACTCCTGAGGGTTTTGTTTTGTTTTTGTTTTTAAAAAATTTTTTCATGTAGCTCTGGAGGTTTGCTAGCCATATAAACATCCAATCGTTTTTTTAAAACTCCTGCTAAGCTCTCAGCCTCAGTGATGTCTTGTGATGAGTTCCACAGACTAATTGCAAAAAAGTATTTCCTTCTGTCAGCTGCTTTTCAGTTCCACTGAATGTCCTCTTGTTCTTGTATCAGCCTGAAAAGTTGCTCATGACAAGAATATTACATGGCTCAGGTTTGCTTTATGGTAAATGGTCAACATTTTAGTTGAATTTGCTTACTTTGGGCTGTTTTCACTTGTGATTTATGGTGTTCTCCAGCTGAGATGAGACAATCCAAATAACCTCACAGCTTCATCCATCTTGGGTGAGCTGTGAGTAGACTATTAATTTGGCCCTAACGCCCAGATTGACAAAAGTATTTAGGCACCTAACTCCAGAATTAGGCACCTAAATACCTTTGACTATCTGGGCCTAAGTGACTTAGCCCAGGTCACACAGTGAAGCTGTGGGATAACAAAGTAGAATCTTCCTTACTAAGGCCCTGATTCCAAAAGCCAGTCCTACTCATCAGAGCACTTAAGCTCATGCTTAAATCCCAACAACTTCAAAGAGACTAAAGAGTTTGCTTAAAGTTAAACACATGCTTAAGTGCTTTGATGAATCGGGACCTTTGACTGTAAACTCTTTCAGGCAGGGACCATTTCATAGAATCATAGAAGATTAGGGTTGGAAGAGATCTCAGGAGATCATCTAGTCCAACCCCCTGCTCAAAGCAGGATCAACTCCAACTAACTCATCCCAGCCACGGCTTTGTCAAGCCAGGCCTTAAAAACCTCTAAGGATGGAAATTCCATCACTTCCCTAGGTAACCCGTTCTAGTGCTTCACCACCATCCTACTGAAATAGTTTTTCCTAATATCCAACCTAGACTTCCCACACTGCAACTTGAGACCATTGCTTCTTGTTCTGTCATCTGCCACCACTGAGAAGAGCCGAGCTCCATCCTCTTTGGAACCCCCCTTCAGGTAGTTGAAGGCTGCTATCAAATCTCCCCTCACTTTTCTCTTCTGCAGACTAAATAAGCCCAGTTCCCTCGGTCTCTCCTCATAAATCATTTGCCCCGGACTCTTAATAATTTTCATTGCCCTCCATTGGACTCTCTTCAATTTGTCCACATCCTTTCTGTAGTGGGGGACCCAAAACTGGACGCAATACTCACTTCCCTCGATCTGCTGGCAATGCTCCTACTAATGCAGCCCAATATGCCATTAGCCTTCTTGGCAACAAGGGCACGCCGTTGACTCATATCCAGCTTCTCATCCACTGTAATCCCAGGTCCTTTTCTGCAGAACTGCTGCTTAGCTAGTCAGTCCCCAGCATGTAGCAGTGCATGGGATTCTTCCGTCCTAAGTGCAGGACTCTGCACTTGTCCTTGTTGAACCTCATCAGATTTATTTTGGCCCAGTCCTCCAATTTGTCTAGGTCACTCTGGACCCTATCCCTGCCCTCCAGCGTATCTACATCTCCCCCCAGCTTAGTGTCATCCATGAACTTGCTGAGGGTGCAATTCATCCCATCATCCAGATCATTAATGAAGATGTTGAACAAAACCAGCCCCAAGACCAACCCCTGGGGCACTCCACTTGATACCAGCTGCCAACTAGACATCGAGTCGTTGATCACTACCCGTTGAGCCCAATGATCTAGCCAGCTTTCTATCCACCTTATAGTCCATTCATCCAATCCATACTTTTTTAACTTGCTGGCAAGAATACTGTGGGAGACCGTATCAAAAGCTTTGCTAACGTCAAGATATATCACGTCCACTGCTTTCCCCATATCCACAGAGCCAGTTATCTCATCATAGAAGGCAATCAGGTTAGTCAGGCATGACTTGCCCTTGGTGAATCCGTGTTGACTGTTCCTGATCACCTTCCTATACTCCAAGTGCTTCAAAATGGATTCCTTGAGGCCCTGCTCCATGATTTTTCCAGGGACTGAGGTGAGGCTGACCGGTCTGTAGTTCCCCAGATTCTCCTTCTTCCATTTTTTTTTAAAGATGGGCACTATATTTGCCTTTTTCCAATCGTCCGGGACCTCCTCCAATTGCCACGAGTTTTCAAAGATAACGGACAATGGCTCTGCAATCACATCAGCCAACTCCCTCAGCACCCTCAGATGCATTAGATCCAAACCCATGGACTTGTGCATTTGTTCATTCTGTGTCTGTACAGCACCTAGCACACTGGAGCCCCATCTTGGTTGCACTTCTAAATGCTGCTGCAATACAGGCTAATAAAGACAACTGATCAAAATGTGGAATTTCCATCCCACCCAAAATTCCCATATATTTATGGTTTTGTCCCAGTTCAAAACATTTAATTTCATTTTTTGGGGGGCCTCAAAATGAAACATTCATCTCTGCATCTGCCCAGGTGGTGATGGGGCCTCCTGAAAGTTGTAGTTCTGGTTCCCTCATGCCCCCATTCTCCTATCTGGGCCCAGCTTCCTGACTAGACTACAGTCCACCATGTCACCTCATGCGCATTGTAGGTCTGGCTCCCTCACACTCACCCTTCCTCCGCTATGGTCCTTGCTTCTCAGCTAGACTACATCTCCTGTCACAGTGCGTCACTGGCATTTGTTTCAACACTAAGAAAGGGTCTCCCACACTCACCTCTTATTGTGGTGTATTAATTCTCACTCACGTAAGGAAATGCACACACCCAAACCAACACCAAGGAAACAAAGCACAGAGAAGAGTTTGGCTTCCTGTAGGCATGGGATGGGGAGTCCCCTTATCAGTGCTGTGGCAGTCTCCCCTGCTTAGCAGTTGAATCAGACTCCTTCACAGGAAGTTACTGAAGACAAGGAGGCTTTAATTCAATGGGTTTTGTTGCTGCTTTGATTGGAGGGAAATAAACAAATGCAGTTGAGCCTGAAAGCCCATGCACTCCCCACTGGCTCCCATCAGGCCTTCAAGGGGGTCAGCATGGAGACATGTTGGAAGACTGCTCTTCCTCTCCATAGCAGTGCAGATGTTACCCACTGTTAGAGGGTGTTATATCCAGCACCATGCCTTGGGCCACAGAGGATGTGGCTCATTTGCAGCCACCAGCTACAGGAACTGATGCTTTGACTCAAGCTGCAGATATGCAGCCTTTTAGGTCCCTCATTCAATCCCCAGTGTTGCCGAAGATAGGAGATTTCACACCAGCCTCCCTCTTGCCCTTGTGTTATCTACATGGTGGGGAGGAGAGGCTGGATGCTTTTTACCATTGGGAAGCCCCCTGTCTGTCTTGCTTCCTTGGGGAGCAAGAGAAGGGGGAGAGCTGTTCCCCCTTCTCCAATCCTGTTGGCATCTTCTGCAGCAGGACTCTAAACCTTTCTGTGGCATCTCACCAGCCCCAGGGAGATCAGCAGACGATCACTAAGGTGACTTGTCCCTCCAGCTAAGCCCCCAGTTTCATAGCACCAACCATCAGGATGACCAGACCAGCACAGAAAAAGTGCAAGGTAAAGGAGACCAGAGGGGACAAAGTAGTACTTATCAGAGGGGTGTATCAGTATTCCGTTTATCATCATCCACACCCATAGCCTTCCATCCCATTTCCAAATACATTTTCTTATCTTTAGGCCAGTTTTTTCTACAATGATTGTCTCTCCTCCTGACCCTTTTTGGAACTGTTTTCCCCCTGGCACCACAGCTCCTTGGATACCTCACCTCCTCTGCATCTGGAATGAACTGGGTTTGGCTTATACAGCCCCCCCCCCAGGCCCCGCTCACTCCCAGCAGCCTCTGAGAGGATTGGCTCATTGAAGCCAGCTTGCTGAGTTTTTTCTTCTCACTCTCACACGGTCCCAGGTCCTTTAAAACATCCGAGAGCTGAATGCCCCAGAATGTAAATTCCCTATTCTTGGGTCTCAGCCCCAGAGCATTTTAAAGGGTGAGTAACAAAGGGGGTAAGACTCAGAGCAGAGGTGAAATCCCCCACTCTCCTGGCCAGTCCTCCCACCACCAGCAGCAGGAGAGGGTCAGAGGACTGGCCAGCTATTCCCAGAAGATGTGGAAGAGGGCAAAAGCCAGAAAGTATCTTTATTAGCCTCGACATTAGCAGAGCCCCACCTATACACAGGGCCCTGTTGTGTTAGGTGCAGCACAGATGTGTAACAAGAGCTACAAAGAGCTTCCAGTCTAAATAGACAAGACAAAGGGAGGGAGTGGAAACACTTTGCAGAGCCAGGAACAGCACGCAGGTCTCCTGAGCCCCAATCTAGTGCCATGGCCACTGACCCAGGCTGCTACACAATGTACAGCCCGTGCCAAGGGCAAGGCTGTGAGGTTTGTGTGTGGGCGGGGGTGCACACAGGTTGGAAGGACAAAGGCTGCGTGCACAGAAGGCCAGGCTGGTCATCCAGGTTTGGGGGGAAAGGGGTCGGTGCACCAAAGGCATAGAGAGATCAGTTAATGAGGGTCTCTTTACCAGATCTGAATCCAGCCTGCACTGATTCCATTCAGCACTTTCCCACCCCACAGTCAACATGAGGGGATTCTGCTGTCTCCTTGAGTCGTTCTTCCACTCCAGCCCAGGGTGTCCTGAGCAGAATCCAGACAAGGCTGTCAGGGCGGCCTAATCGGGAAAAAACCCTTGTCACTTGCAGATAAACTCCCACCTAACCTCCCCGTCCCCCTTCATTCTGCTCTCAAAAAGCAAGACTGGGGGCTGGGGGGGTGGGGGCAAAAGCATCAAAGAGAGAAAGGCACTGAAGTGTGGTTCTAATCTGCAGGGCCTAGCAGAGCCCGCTGGGTCTCACCAGCCAGTGCGGGGAAAGCAGGCAAAGCAGCCTTGTGACTTTGTAACAGAAGAGGAAATTGAAGGTTTCATGTGGAAGGGACTCAGCACTCGAGGGGAGGAAGGAGATGCTTTATGTGCTCTTGTTTATTCCTCACTCCCTGCCATCTCTCAGCACGTACCTGTTCCGTGGTGAAATGACAGCTCCAGCCAGGCAGAGGCAGGTGTACCAGGCTCCAGGCCTCTTCTCACTGGGGACGTCTTGAATCATTTCTCTGATCCAGCCACTGATATGTGTCCCCAGGCCAGAAAGAGACAAAATACCGGTGCCGTCTTTAAAAGCTTCTGTTTTATAACCACAAAAATTGGTGCAGTGCAGAAAAAATAAAAGTAGTTGAGAAATAGGAGTTGAGGACAGTGCAGCTACCTGCACCATGGGGAGCAGAGATGCCAGAAGTGCAGGGGCAGTGCCGCTACCTGCACCAGGGGAGCTGAGGCACCAGCAGTGCAGGGGCAGTGCATCTACCTGCCACCAGGGGGAGCCGAGATGCCAGCAGGGCAGGGGCAATGCCACTACCTGCACCAGGGGGAGTTGAGACGTAACGTGTTGCCCTTCAACTCCAAGGGGGAGCCAAGGCACCAGCAGTGCAGGGGCAGTACAGCTACCTGTACCAGAGGGAGCTGAGACGCCAGCAGTGCGCCTCTGAAATGGGGTCACATTCCTCTGGCTGTCCATAGATCAATGAGTTTGCTCCACTTCTAGCAACTGAGCTCTGAGAGCCATGAGTGCCCCATAGCGTCGCCCCTCCATTCCTAGGAGCCTTCCTCAAGGGGCAAGGGAATCTGCCGGGCATTGCAGAGGACCAGGGTTGATAGTGGTGGGAAGGAGGGGGTAGGGTATAACCAGAGAACTCCATGTCCAAATCCCTTGATGGCTTGAGACTGCCACAAGCCAAGCGACCCAACCGCACTTCACTCCTGCATCTAGAGACCACACCCCAGGCTGCTGGTTGGTGATCCCCACCCCAGGCCAGCACTCACTGTGGTTTGTGCCCAGCCCAGCTTGGCTGAAGATGGGGAGGGACTGTGCCAGACCTTGCCCAAGAGTTGGGGCAGGGAGTACCCTCTTTTAAGGGTGGGATATGCCATGGAATGTGTTTGTAGTGCCTAGGGATTGGGAGGTGTCCTTTTATATAGCTTGGGAGCCCTCTCCTGAGCCTGCCTGTCTTGTATGATAGAAGCCACCAGATCCAAACCCAGCAGCACTGTACGTCTCTACCCAGGCCTTGTGTGTTTATGGTCAGCTAGTGATCACAGTCATTAAGAGCGGGGCTGTTTCCTCATGCTGAGAATGCTGTGGAAAGAGCAAAGCCACACCAGAGCTCCAGGTCCTCAGAGAAAATCAGCACAAGAAAGAGCCATTTTTGTCAAAACATTCTTGCAGAATTCTAAGGGTTTTCATTGAAAACCAATTTTGGGGATTCTGACCAGCCACTGTCATGTTTTGACAACTGGCCGGGTTTTGGTTTTTCAATGAAACCCCTCAAAATGTTAACCAAAAAATGGCCATTTTTCAGAAAAATTAGAAAAAATATATTCTGCCAGCCACAGTATCAAAAATAAAAATGGCTCTGACTAAAAGACCTTGAAAGGGTCACCGGAGGCCAGATCCCTGCAGGGAAATATCACAAGGTCTCTCCAGGCAGTAACTTTTATCCCAGTTACAAATGGGTCTTTTTTCTGTTAGACCATCGGGACAACTCTAGCAAATCCAGGCAAATGGTGCATCCAGTCCAATATCTCTAATGGTCACCAGTCCTGGATCCTTCCATCATTCGCTGATGACTCAGGCACTAAACACACTGAAAAAAATTAAAGAGAAATTTCAAGAGTTTGTGAAGAACTCTACCCACCTACATTCCCGGCTCACATCCCTCTCACTCCCCCATATGCCAACCCCACCCCGTGTTATCACCGCAGCACAGAGATGCACGCTCTGCTCTGGCGCAGACATTCAAAAACAAATGTCCCCTTTTTTTACAGCTGTTCCTTTCTTTCATTTAGCATTTTTAAAAACATATTTATTAGAAACGAGGCGGCAGTTCAAAGCCCGGGGTTTGATTGAATTAGGTTACTCATCTCACTCCTTTGAAAAGCCGACAGCTGATGAAATATTTATTCTGTTTCCGGTATTCTCAGATTTTTTATGCCTCCCCCCACACAACATTTCAGAAACTGCAATCTAGCAAAGAAGTGGGTTTTTTTCTCTTTAAAGAGTCATAAAAGTGGGAGGGGGGAATATTCTCTCCTACATTTGATTCCCCCACCTCACCCCACCCTGTAGCTGAATCCCAGAGCCCCAGCCCCAGCACCCTCCATGGGGGCTAAAGCGCGGTGCTCCAGCATTGCAGCTGGGCTGAGGCCAGGAGTGGAGCCATGGGGCTGAAGCCCAGAACCCAGAGCCCCGGCACCCCCAGGGGTCTAAAGCCCAGAGCCCCTGTGCCCTCATGCCCCCGTTGGGCTAAACCCCCAAGCTCCCCCCCCAAACCCCAGCACCCCACATGGCAGAAGCCCCAAGCCCTCCTCCCTGGCCCAGAGCCCTGAGCCCCCCAAGAGCCGGAGGCTGAAGTCCAGAGCCCCAAACCTCCCTCCCAGACCTGGAGTTTTTATAGCATGTTGGTGGGAGCTCAGAAAGAAAAAGGTTGAGAACCCTGCTCTAGGTTACCTGTTGAAACACTGTTTACACATGGCACAAGGCAGAGGGAGCCACTTGCTGTGGTAGGCGCTCGTGTATCTCCTCTGGGATGGCAGCAGGAGGATGTTCCTTGTTGAAGTGAAGCCCCTTTTACTTGCGAGCCAGTTCCGTGAACTTGCTGACTCAGAGCCCTCGCTGGAAGGTGGAGCTGCTTGGGGGTCTAGCACCGGAGAGCATCGCAGCCTGATCAATCCCACCCCTACATCATTGCCCTACCCAGAATCCTGAGCTTGTCTCATGATGAAGACCAAGTAGTCCTGTCTGGGGCATGAAGAGCCACAGCCATGTACCCCAGCTCCACCCTTGGGTGGGAATGCATAAGGGGCTTTCTATATAGCTGTGAAAGTGGAGGTTACAGGCTGGCCGTTCATTGGAGGTAGCGGGTCTGAAGCTGAACTCACACCAGTGTACAGTCAGGAGCAACGGCACTGAAGCCAATGGGCCTGATCCTGGTCCCCACTGTGGCTCCTTTGCTGTGTCTGAGAGGCACAGCGGGATCACAAATCTACCCCTCCCAACCTAGCACCAGGGACTGGAAGGGGAATGCTACGGGTGGGACAGTGCATGACCAGCACGCACTGTGTTCCAGCAATCCCCACCAGTGTGATGGCCACAAGGGCCTTTCACAAGCTGGTCCAGGCTAGAGTAGCTCTAGCTTGAGTCAGGAAACAAACTGGACCCTCTCCACTCCAAGATCCAGGAATTGCTAAAGTGTCTACTGGCTTCACCACCACCACCACCTCCCCCCCCCCCCCCCCCCACCTCCAGAACATAGCTCTGGGGCAGCTGAGGGTCTGAGCCAATGTGGTAACATGGGGTGAGAGTTGACACAGGCCCCAGGGCTGAAATACTTCAATGGGGACACAATTCCTCTTCTCAGGGCAGTAGAAAGGAATCCCAGTCAATCCACAGAGCACAAGTCTCCTCACACTTGTCCCTGCTTGCACAGCAGCAGCTCAGGTGGTGGCTGCATGGCAAGCCGCCCTTCAGCCATCCTTCCCCAGAGCATTGCCGAGGCACCAGCCCTCCATCGTCCGATAACACTCGCTGTTGTCACAGCTGATGTGGAGGAGCTGGGCTGTGCATTCACTTTCGCATAACATTACTGCAGCTCCACAGGCTCCAGTTCATTTCCGATTCCACCACAGTGGAGCAGTATTTACTATGCCAGCTCTTTCACACACATGCACACACGCCCCCACCCACATTGGCAATGGGATTGTGACACTCTGTACCTCAGGGGAACTCCCTGCACCCCCATGTTCATCCTTATAATATGATTGTGTGGTATCCAATGGAAAGTTTGTCATGTCGAGTGTCTTCGGAAGGCTCATGATGCACTGAACATTGTTGTTATAGTAATGTTATAGGTTGTAATTTCATGTATATAGTTGTGAGGCTGAAAATGTGTCCTCATGGCTTAAAACAAGCCCAGGCAAAACTCTTCAGGAGCACAGGGACAGTTCACACCTCATCAGGGCATGTATGGGACAAACCCAGCCCAGCCTCACAGGAACAAAGGATGCTGGTCTAGGCAGCAACAAAGGATCTATTCGACTCTTGAGTGAGTCACCCCCCTTCCCTTGGTTTGTTTGGGACTACAATGAGGTAATGCTCACCTGACTCTGAAGGGGGGGGGCAAAGCCAAGAGGGAGGAAAGAACATGATAAAAGGGAGAGACATTTGCCATGCTCGCTCTCCTCTACCTCCATCTACAAATACCACCACCAAGTGACTGAAGCACTGATCAAAGGGGAGAGCCTGGCTGAAGGGCAACCAGCCAGCCTGTGGTGAGAAGCATTTAAGTTTGTAAGGGCACTGAAAGTGCTAAGATCAGCTTAGAATGCATTTTGCTTTTATTTCATTTGACCAAATCTGACATGCTGTGCTTTGCTTATAATCACTTAAAATCTATCTTTATAGTTAATGAATCTGTTTGTTTATTCTACCTAAAGCAGTGCATTTGGTTTGAAGCGTGTCAGAGACACCCGTTGGGATAACAAGCCTGGTACATATCAATTTCTTTGCTAAATTGACAAACTCATATAAGCTTGCAGTGTCCAGCGGGCATAACTGGACACTGCAAGATGGAGGTTCCTAGGGTTGTGTCTGGGACCAGAGATATTGACTCGTGTCATTCAGTTGCACAATCCAAGCAGTGGCTGGCCAAAAGTGCCCACTCACCTACCTGGGAGCAGCTTACATGCTAGAGGCTGTGTGTGAACAGCCCAGAGTGGGGGTTCTCACAGCAGAGCAGGATAAGGCTGACTCCCAGAGTTGAGGATTGGAGTGACCTAGCAGATCACCAGTCCAGATAAACCAGGGGAACATCACAGGGACATGCAAAACAACAGGGACAAGAGCCAAGCAGAGGTAGAGGGGATGGGCTGGGTTTCCACTGGGTTCAGCAAAAGCATTATGTGTTTCCAGGAACATTGGATTCCCGACCTTCGAGCCTTGGCCCTGAATGAGTTTTTCATGGTTTCCCCTGAAAGAAAAGCTTTCTGCGTTTTGCCCCAAAATGTCCCGAAGGCCAGGGGAGTGAAAGACATGTGCGCTGAGCTGAGCCAAGTTGGTTATTAGTGGTCTAATGTAGCACTAACCCAGACCCGGCCCCCATTGTCCTAGACACCGTACATTGTAAGAGACAGTCCCTGCCCTCCAGAGCGCACAAGATGTTGGAGACAAAGTGTCATTATTTGTATTTTATAGATGGGAACTGAGGCCCAGAGTGATCAAGTAACTCAGAAGAAACCCACAGCAGATCTAGGACTAGAACCCAAGACTCCAGAATACCAGCTTTAGCCACACAACCCTCCGTCATCCCCTGAGAGGATCAATCATGTTGGCCATCATGCCTCCATGCTTGCACCTGTTTCCTCTCACGGGGCAATGCTGTTACATCCACTCTCACATCCTGCCCTTGCTTCCTTTGCCCAATGACAGGTAAAATCCATTCTGATACAATGCAGTTACTTGAAACTCAGGCCCAAATGCAAAGCAAACTGCCTGGGATTTTGGTAACAGATTAACCCTGGGGAACATCATAGGGGAACATGAAGCCACCAGACACATTGCCTGTCACAAAACAGAAGCACTCAGTGAGGTGGGGCAGAAGCCAGAAGAGTGATGTACATGGGACGCCAGAGAAGAGAGCCACACAACTGAGGCCTAGCACTGATGTGGAGGGAGACAGAATGAATGAGAGAAGATCAGGCTTGTACAGAGCTGATCAAGAAATGGATTTTTTTTCCACCAAAAATTTCAACAAAAACAACGTTTTTCTTTTCATCAAAAATTTCCTCCCCATGTTGGGAGTTTGCCAGCAAACCAAATGCCTCATTCACAGGGAGATGGCCAGATTTATTCCCTTTGGGCAACCAAACCATTTTCTGAGTTTGGGATTTTTGCTGCAAATCCCCGAAACTGTCCAAAATTAGCATTTCCTGCAGAAATTTCATTTGGATGAAAAGGCCATATTTTCACCAGAAGTTTAGGCCAGCTCTGCTCTTGTATAAGGGCAGACAGAGTGTTGTGAGAGGGCTGTACTCATGGTGACTGGCAGTGATATGGTTGGATACACAGAGTAAGGTGGGAAAAAGCCATAGAGTCATAGAACTTAAGGCCAGAAGGGACCCCTGCATTATCCAATCTGACCGCTTGTGTATTAGAGGCCACTAACCCCACCCAGCACCATCCCGAAACACAACAGCGGAAACGAGACCAAAGTATCACAGCCTCCAGGAGACTAAACTGTTGTGTCAGAGGCAGAGAAGAAGAGAACGAAAGTGTGCCAGTGCCTGCGGCCCCAGTAATGGCGAGGAATTGACTAAGTGACGTGTCCGCAGATGATCCTGGCAAGTGTCCCATACCTGGTGCTGCAGAGGAAGGTGACTTTGCTAGTGGAGGTAGGAATGGGTGTTGGGGAGTCACTGGCAAGGGTGCTAGGATGGGATGTTGGAGAAGGGAGAATACCAGGAAGAAGGGTCCAACAATGTTCCCTCTGGTGCTACAATCTCAAAGATTATTGACCCAGCTCTACGTGACCCTAATGGTGACTCGGCTCAGTGCTCCAGAAGAAGAGGAGACACTGCCAGGGTCCTTCCAAGGCAGCCCAGGAGAAAAACCTCCCCCACTCTGAGTTTACCCCTGTGGAGTCTCTCTCCCTTTATACCCCAACATTCTGTGAGGTCCTGAGCCGAAGCCCATTGAAGTCAATGGAGCGACTCCCTCCCATTTCCCTGGGCTTTGGGTCAGGCCCTTGGGTCCATGTTTTAATTCCCTCTCGGTGAGGTGGAGTCCACCAGCTCCTCCTGCGTGAAGACCCCTGCCCCAGCTGCCATGACAACAAGAGGTTTTTACCTTGTCCCACCCCCCTTCTGCTTAACCTGGCACCAAAGTGTCTCTGAACAGGAAGTTGTCACCCCATCCACTCCATTTATCCCACAGCCTGATTGCTGAGCCCATGCAGGGCCAACACCGCCAACACCACTTGACAAATCAGGCCATTGCTCATGGAGCAAAAAGCCAAGCCTTACTTCTAGGAAGCTTCTCCACAGGGCTGCACTTCGCTGGAGGAAGCCCGCACACTGGAGAGCAGGATCCAGCCGGAATCTTTCGGGCTAGCAATAAAACTTGTGTCATGATTATTTTTATTATTACCCCTGACTTGCCTCTGCTGGGGTTTTCTATTTGTTTTTTTAGCCACACCATTAAAATCTCTTTAGGAAAGTGGCCGAGACCTGCTGCTGGAGTTCTTTCTGGGCAAGTGCTTCAATAAATCAAGAGAAGCAGCCCTAATGGCCCAACACAATTTGTTCCATGCATACAAATGCTGCCCTTGGCTTCCTGCTTCCCGCGCAGCGGCAGGAGCTTTCTCTACTCAGCATTCACTCCCTGGCCTGCAACTGCAGAATGGAGAGGTGTTAAAAGGATTGTGCCCACCCAGCACTAAACTGAACCAGAGAGGAGCTTTCTGCGCAGACTGCGAAAAGCCCCTGGACTCCTTTGTGAGCAGAGCGGGCTGAACTGAGCCCGGTCAGACACCAGCACAGGGTCCATTGGAGCCAGAGGGGCTCCAGACAAGGGCTTGGATCTAATGACAGGACTGGGGTCCTAGCCTCCACTTTTTTTGTAAATTGTCCATGAACCTGATTTTCATCAAGGGCCGCAGCTGTTCTTCAGAGTTCCTTCAATGGGTTTGGAGGGATACTTTTCAGCCTATGGATTATTTGTTCTCTTTGACTCCTGTTGTTATCATTAGCTATTATTACTGTTGTGGTCCCTCCCCAGGGGCCCAGTCCTGACTCAGGACCTCATGGTGTGAGGCGCTGTACAAAGACAGAACAAAAGGACATTTCCCTGACATGCTTAGAACCTAAGTAACTCTTCTCTATTCAGGATGTGTGATTGGCTGCCTACATCCCATGGAATTGCTTCTGCTCCCTGACTGAATGGCTGAAACATTTTCATCAGGAGAATAACAACGGACAAATAATGATGAGTGACATCACACACATTCAACCTGCCCACAATTACTACGCTGGCTGGGTGCCTGGATCATGTCTCCCTCTAGGCCAGGGGTGGCCAACCTGTGGCTCTGGAGCTGCATGCTTCAGAAAACAATCTGTGGCTCCTGCTAGGAGCCAACTCTGGGGGGAAAATGGTGGTGCTCAGCAACCATCGGCAGCCCTATCAGCCCCTGTTACCTCTCCCGTGCCGCCTGCCCACTGTGATCAGCTGTTTCGCAGCATTCAGGAGGCTCTCAGGGGGAAGGGTGGAGGAGTGAGGATGTGGCGTGCGGCCCCCCTCCCTCTCCTAGTGCCTCCTGCCCGCTACGATCAGCTGTTTCGCGGAATTGAGGAGGCTCTTGGGGGGAGGGGGAAGGAGAGAGGACGCAGTGCACAGCCTCACCCCTCCCTCCCCCAGCGCCTCCTCCTCCCTCCCTGTGCCTCCCGCAAGAGGCTCGGGGGGGAGGAGTGAGGACACGGCTCACTAGGGGGAGAGGACAGGAAGAGGCGGGGCGGAGATGCGGATGGGGACACGGGGAAAGGGGTTGAGTGGGGTTCAGGGACTGGGACAGAGCCAGTGGTCCAGCACCCCCTGGCCAGCACCAGTGTCTCCTTGAATAAAGCACACGCTGACTAGCTGGTGTGGAAATTTTTAATCAAAATTTTTCTTACACCATCTAACAATGGAAGGCAAATGCAAACAGAAAAGAAAATACACAGATGAAAACCGAGGCTTCCGACAGAAGTGGGAGAGTAAGTACTTTTTCACTGAATGTAAATGGTAAGGCCATGTGTCTTCTTTGCCAGACGTGTATCTCTCAGGTCAAATCTTCAAACTTGCAGCATCATTTCACTTCTAGCCATGCACATATGGATCAAGAATTCCCACAAGGTTCTGAACTCTGCACTTTAAAACTGAAAACTTTGAAAAAACAAACAGAAGTAGAAGCCCAGTTCTTCACCATATTTGCCAGCCGATCGCAGACTGTAACGTTAGCCTCCTGTTATGTGGCCTGGCACATAGCCCATGTGAAAAAGCTCTACTCTGAAGGAGAGCCTATAAAAACATGCCTCACTGATGTGATTTCAATCCTGTCACCAGAGAATGAGAATCTACAGAAGAAAATTTCTGGCCTGCAGCTTTCACGCCACACAATAGAACGCAGAATCTACGACTTGAACAGTGACATCGAATCAGAACTGCACTCGCAACTTCAGCAGTGAAGTTTGAGCATCACTTTGGATGAGTCATGCCATGCACAGGATAAACCTTATTATCAGTATTTGTCCGTACTGTGTCTGACGTCTGTGTTGTAAGGGAAGAACTCCTCGATATCATGTCACTAAAGGACAGAACTCGTAGATGAGACCTAAATATTGGTAGTTGCGAAAAGTGTGCCTTTACAGAAGCTCACTGCCATTGCAATGGATGGACTTCATCCATGTGGGGATCTGCAAATGGATTAGTAGGGCTTTGTAAGTCTGACGAGAGCTTTCCTGAATTTTGGACATTTCACTGTATTATTCATCGGGAGCAACTGGTATCTAAAAATCTCAAATTTGATCACGTCATGAAACCTGTCTTGCACGTTATGAAATTCATTCTCTCAAATGCACTCAATCACAGACAATTTCAAAATCTAATTGAAGAACTGGATGAAGACAACTCCCCTGACGATTTGCCATTTCACTGTGCAGTTCGATGGCTCTCGAAAGGTAAAGTTATTTCCCATTTTTTTGAGCTTCTGGAACCGGTAAAATTGTTTATGGCGGAGAAGCACAGAATACACCCTGAGCTTACAGATCCTGGATGGGTTCTAGACTTGGCATTTCTTGCAGACATGCTGCTGCATTTGGATAAACTAAATGTGGACTTACAAGGAAAATTCCGGTTGCTGTCTGATCTAGTGCAAGGTGTATTTGAGTTCATGAACAAACTGCAGTTGTTTCACAGACAAATGCTTGAGGGAGAGCTGACACACTTTCCCTCAATATCACAACTTCAAGACAGATCAAAAGAAGATGCAGCAGAACTCCTAAAACGGAGCACAACTAGGTATGCGAGCCTGATTAAAGATCTTAAGGACAGTTTTGAGGAAAGATGCCAAGATTTGCAGCAGAAAAGATCTCAAATCAGATTTCTGATTGACCCTTTTAGTGCTGAAGCCAATTGTCTGAAGTCCCCTTTAGTCACTGATGAAGCAACATCCCAGATGGAAATAATAGAACTTTTGGAAGATGACAGATTGAAATCTGTTCAGAAGACAGAGGGGACCCTTACTTTCTGGAAATCTGTACCAAAGGATAAATACCCCAACATCAGAGGTGCAGCCCTAAAATTAATCTTGATGTTTGCCTCGACCTATCTTTGTGAGTCTGTTTTCTCGACACTCAAACGTGAAATCCAAGCACCAATCCGTTTTGCCAGACAGCCACTTAAGAGAACTGCTGCATGTGAGCACAACTGAACACAAAACAACTTCAAGGGAATTGTTGAAAGCAAAGATTGCCAAAAGTCCCACTAAGTAAAAGATTAAGTTGTTATTATCGTTAACTATACATTATAAATGTATAATAAATATACATTATCAACTTATATAATGATTATGTGTGTATATATATATATATATATATATATGGCTCCTTCTGAGGCTCAGGTTGGCCACCCCGATATAATGGATTATATTTTCTGTCTTATTATCTATCCACTTCCTAAAGGTTCCTAACATTCTGCTAGCTTTATTGACAGCCACTGCAGAAAGTTTGTTCTCTGCCTTAATCTCGCTAACAAGAATCAGTTCTGGGGCAGAACTGCTGCCTGGGAGCTGGACATTGGTTCTTGGGCTGCAAGCCCTGAAATAGGGGTTTTCAACAAAAATGACATTTTTCTTCAAAAACAAGTTTTGATGAAAAATTTCCAAGTAGCTCTAATGCTAATTGTCTGTGTCTTTGGCCTGATCCTCAGATCTGACTGCATTGCACTCAGTGCAAGCCCAAGGGTGGGGGCAGGGGTAGGGAAGAAATGCTAAAGTGCCTTTTGCATTCCCTTCATTGGCAGAAGGCCAATTTGGCCACTGGCACAACCTAGAGCAACCCCAAGGGAGCTGTTCTGGTTGTGGGCAATAGCTGGAATACACTGGTGCTGTGACCATGCCCCCTGCACTCGAACCTGAGATGGGGGTTGCAAAAAGTTGACTATGCTGACTCAATGCAGGCTGAGGAGTCCCCCAGTGCTAGGGAAATTAAGGAAATTAATGCCAGTTAAGCTGACGTTCTGGTCCTTTGTGCCATGAAGGCAGCACAAACGAGCTATAGATCCACTCCATCCTCTCCCTGTCTTTGTCCATTACAAACACCTACCCCATCATTTAAAGCCAGGGAAATTTCCCCTCCCTCCCCTCCTTCCACCAACCCAGCTAATGAGATCAGCCAATTTCAACACAGCTAATGAGATTGGCCAATTCCAATCTAGCTAACAAGATCGGCCAATTTCAGACCTAGGAGGCCAGTGATCCCTCTTGCTTAAGTGAACCCAGGTCCTTCAACTTCACAAGCACAACCCTCTCCCCCTAACTTCATGTGCTGTACGGAACCGCAGGCTGTTCGAGTGACTGGAGCAAGCCAGACACTAAGCCCTAGACCCCCCAAAGTGCCTATCTCCCATTAATTTCAGTGGGGTTCATTAGCTATCTAAATATCTGTGACGAACCGGGCTCAAGCCAGCATGGTACATGTGGAGCATCCAGCACAGCCGCACCTACACAGATGCTCTATAAAATCAAGCTCTGCATGATTCGGATACCAATTAATTTTGATTATTATTAAAGACATATTTACTTAGGCTCAAACTCAGTCAGGGGCACATGCCAATGTATCCCCAAAGGCAGTAGACAAGCCCCAATTCAGCAGTACATCCCTGTCGAGCAAAACATTTAAGCACATGCTTAATCTTCCTTGATTTAAAATTAAGCACGTGCTCGAGTGCTTTGCAGAACTGGGGCTGAGAGGAGGATACAAGCCGCCCTGCTCGTCTGATGAGTGTGCAGAAGAGCAGAATTCAGATCCCCCAGTGAGATTTTCAACATTCTCTAAATCTGCCGGGCTGGGTGGGTCATAGTTGGGACCCAGTTTGAAAACGAGTGGTGTGAAAGCAACACCTTCTAGCTCATCCTCCGTGGCCTCGTTTTGCCCCCACGCTACAGTTGTGTGAAGGAGAAGAAAACATCTCCCTTCCTGACCCTGCCAGCAAAGGAAGGAAAAAATGAAGAGATGGATTGCCTTGTATGCTAATAGCGATAAATATCATTGCCCCTCTGTTTTGCTTGGCAATAATCCAATTCCCTTGTTGTGATAAACTACTCTGCCTTCAGCCTTGCAATTTATCCACTCAAGAATTGGATTATAGCCTCATAAAACAGAGGGCCAATGATATTATCGCTTAATTAAACCTCATGCTTCAGGCAGGCGCTTGTTGCGGGTAGGGATCAGGAATGGATGTTTCCCCCACGTACGCCAGGGCATAATTGGCTGGAGGCTTCATTGGGGTTTTCTGATGAAATGTAATAACCACACTGAGTACTTGGGATGTGCTTGCATGAGGTGAGGGAAGCATGGCCTGGCCATTGAGTGCACAAGTTGTTTCGATGTCTCACTTGGTCCCTGCATGGTTTGAGCACATCTGGAGAAGACATCAGAGTGGTGGGATGGGTCCATGGTTAGGTCACAAGCTGGGGGATTTGGAGACCTGTGTTCCAGGCTCTGCTTTGCCACAAACTTCCTGTAGGCCCTCAGGCCAGTCACTGAGGCTCTGTCTATGCTGCAGTCACAGGGCATGAGTGCAGCTTGAGCAGATGTGCCCAAGCAAGGGATGCCACCTCTGAGGTACCAG
The DNA here is from genome assembly GCF_013100865.1 of Trachemys scripta elegans. Classification (NCBI taxonomy): domain Eukaryota; kingdom Metazoa; phylum Chordata; order Testudines; family Emydidae; genus Trachemys; species Trachemys scripta. The sequence continues at coordinate 41,125,723 of NC_048307.1, forward strand.
ATAAAAGGCTGTGTGGGATGAGCCAAAGCCTGTCAAACTGGCCAGCTGCCAGTGTTTCCTGAGCCTCTTTCATATTCCTGGGACAGCTACCTCAAAACAGACCCATCCTGAGAATACCTGCCCAGGGGGCAACCCTACCCTGAGCTAGCTGGGTGCCAGCCGCAGCATGCTGGGTGACTACACGAGGGGCTAGCTGTGCTGAAGTAACTTCGCTGCTCCAGCAGCTGTGCTAGCTAGATTAAAGCTTAGCTTGGTGTGTGCACTGGAGCTAGACATCAGCTGAGTGTCTCTATTTCTCGACTCCCTGTCTGTACAATGGGGAGGATGGCACTGCCCTATCTCCTAGGGGAGGGAAGAATAAACACATTAAAGACGGCGAGGTGCTCCAGCATTATGGTGATGGGGCAGACGTGGCTCATAGCTAGATCTGTACAGCGGTGTTTGTCCTACGGGGATGTTTTTAGTATTTCCGCACATGCCAATATCTTCAGGCGCCACTATCCCACAGCACTCAGCAACGCTGCAGCTTGCATGGGTGCTGGGTTCATTTTATCATGCCCGAGCACTGCTTTGTGGGAGGGCCTGAGGACTGGCTGATCTGCAAAGCTCGTGGCTTCCTGCTCATAGAATCAGAGAAATGTCAGACTGGAAGGGACCTCAATAGGTCATCTAGTCCAGGCCCCTGCGCTGAGGCAGGACTACGTATTATCTAGACCAGCCCTGACAGGTGTTTGTCTAACCTGCTTTTAAAAACCTCCAGTGACGGAGAGTCTACAAGATCCCCAGGTAACAAAATTTGTTCCAGTGCTTAATTGCCCCTATCTTATGAAGTTTTTCCTAATGGCCAACCTAACTCTCTCTTGCTGTAATTTAAGCCCATTGCTCCTTGTCCTGTCCTCACTGTCTACAGCTATGCTGGCAAGTTTACATCTGTCACAAGCACCAGGGTAGCAGCCACCATCATAGCCGCGACAGGTGGGCTTGAACTGGGGACTTCCAGAACAAAAAAAAGCACACTCTACTTCAATGCAGGAGACAGCACCCTGCCCAGGGTTGTGACAGACGCATAGCCATGGTGGATTGGCTTCAGAAGAGGACCTGTAACATACAGTCACCAGTGGGTCACACTAGCACTAATGGAGCTGCTCCACTGGGGAGTACGGGTCTTAACATTGTCAGTGTAGATGCATCTTTGAAGGACTTGGAAAAGTCATTGTAGACAATGCCAGTTCAGCTGGACTTGAGCTGAAGACCTGCTCCCGTGTGCTACAACCAGCAGCAATAACCAACACCCTGAAATTCCTGAGAACAACACAAACCCCAAACAATGGCCAGCCCTGGGCTGGGACTCAGTAGACCAGCGTTCTAGTCCTGGCTTGGCCACTGGGCTGTTAAGGGATCTTAGGAAAATCACAACCCCCTCTGTGTCTCAGTTTCCCTATCTGTAAAATGGGGGTGATGACACTCATCTTCTTTGTAAAGTGCTCTGAGATGGATTGATGACAGGCACTATGTAACAGCTGGGATTAGATCGAAGGCCCATGGATGCTGTCTGAGGTGGGAAAAAGGGCCTTAGTATAAATGAGAAGCAGGCCCCTAGTCCACAGAACAACACTAATGCTAAGCGAAGAGACTGAATGGGGACTCCCCCTAGAGGACAGGGTGGAGGCACATGGGCTGACTGCACCCTGCCCTGGCATTGCCCATGTTGTCCGACTCCACGGCTAGAGAGAGAGAGAGACCTCAGTCCTCTAGCGCTCCATCTGTCCAGCACCTTCATAGAGAGCTGGATTCAGAGTTTTAAAAAATGTACTTGTCTGTATTATTAACCGATCCCATGCAACCATCACAATCCTTCAGCATCCTGTGGAGGGACAGCATCACCCTAGCCAAGAGCTCAGCAGAGATGCCAACCAAAGCTCGCTGAGAATGAAGGGCTTCACCAAAGCTGGATTTATTACATTAATATTTGCTGGTAATGAAGTTAGATAGCACTTAGAGTTCCAATCAAATTAGGAAAGCTATAATGAACAAGAAGTGGTGCATTAATTCATTAGGAGAGAATTACACTAAATTATCTCAGCAAATAAAGCAAAACTTCAATTTACTAGCACTATTTTCTAACCGCTTCCACTCCTCCATTTCCATTTACGCTGCGGCGCACTTTTTATTACAGGCGATGGAATGAGGTGAATTAACTAAACTCCTTCGGGCATTCTTGCCTCTCGGATGCAAATCACTGCACAGAGCCAGCTGGCGGACACTTTTCTTTTTTCTAGGGCATCTTATTTTTAAGAATCATTCACCACATCAACAATCATCAGAAATAGGCCCCAGCAATAGGCCTTTGCACTTCTGCTGCAGAGCAATGTTGACAGAAATTGCAACCTGGGAGTTGAACTTTTCACCAAGCTTTTTGGGTGAGTTCCAATCCTAATCCATCTCTAGGCATATCTGCCGATAGGCCTAAACCACAAGAGTTAGATCCAAGTCTGGAACTAGATCAGAACTTCCTCAAAGTTCAGGGAGGAAGGTTCATATCTGAGGGTCTGATCTGACCTATTTATAAAGAAAAAAAGTCAGCTGCAACATGGGTCCCATCCATCCAGCTCCAAACCTTCTCAAAGTCTGGGAGCTCTCAGCTCTGAATGGTGGGTTGGACTTTCCCTTTCTACATTGCCTTTCACTGCAAAGAATCCCAAAGCACTTTACAGGCTATCCACCTGCCACAGAACTGCAGTGAAACAGGACAGCTATGCTATGCCAATGACTTTACATACATTTAGGACAGGAAGTGAAGAGTAACCCAACTGAAATTGGTGTGGGCGGGTTTAAGTCCTAACTCACTCTCTCTAGTTCATTTTCCAAGTGCTTTATATGATGCTTATTATTCAGAGTTCACCATCTGTCAGCAATATAACATGCTCCCTTGCCATACTGGCAGAGGCACTAAGTGACTTGCCCAAGGTCACACAGAGATTCTGTGGCAAAGCAGGGAACCTGGTCTCCTAAGTCCTAGCCTAGTGCCCTAACCAGTGAGCCATTTTTCCTCCATGGGCCAGCTCTGGCCAGGGTTATCTCACTAACTTATAAAAGTGTGGGTATCTTCTCCTAGAGCTAGGACATCCTTTCCCACGGATGTCTGACTGGAACCACTGCAGCTTCAACAATGCTCTTGTGACTGGATTGTTTATCCTTCTTGGTCACTTGTCCAGAAGGTACATGACATGCAAACAGTCACTGGGTCCCGCCCAAGCGAGGGTGGAAGCCAGGTCTCAGCAGCAATCCGTAAACATCTTACATGGCACAAGCACTAGAGGGCGATAATGACTTTTTCCCAGTGTGGTTAACAAATAGTGAAAACAAACAAATTTCAGCCTAGGAGGCTGTTGACAAACTGTTGTTTTCAGCTATTCATGGCATGTCATTGATCACCTAAAGGCATAAGGTATTACTTATATTTCCTGATTGGATAGCTGGGACTTTTAAAACAGGAGGATATTGAGTTAAAGCAATGTAAATAATAGTTCGCTGGCAATTCCAAAAACACAAAAAAGTTTTGTTTCAGGTCAAACCAAAAACAAAATTTTCAGAATTTTCAGTGAATCAAAAAGAAAAAAAAATTAATTTCCACCTGAACAAAGCAATCTGTTTCAATTGTGAGAAGGATTATTTTTAAGTTTTTGCTTTTTAAAAATAAGATTGACGGAAATTCAAAAGCAAAAAGTTGTTTCAACCTGAACAGTTGAAACATTTTGTTTTGAAAATGTCAAAACAAAATGTGAGAGACATACGGTAGGTGAGGTCATGTCTTTCGTTTACTCGAAAGCTTGTCTCTCACCAACAGAAGTTGGTCCAATAAAAGATATAACCTCACCCACCTTGTCTCGCTCATATCCTGGGACCAACATGGCTACCCACAACACTGCAAAAACCAAAATGTTTCAATTCTGCATTTTCCACCCCCAAGATGAAGAATTCAGTGAAACTGACATGAATTCGTGACCATCTTGGTGTTGCTGAATCTGGATTTCTTGCCAAAAAATAGTTTTGACTGAAAACGTTCACCCAGCTCTAATATAGGTGATGTATTCTGGGACAGGCTTTCAAGCAAAACCTTTAAGCCTCTGACTGCTAGATGCTGGGGCCAGATAACAGAGGATGGATCACTCGATAAGTGCCCTGTTCTGTTCAGAAGACAGGATACTGGACTATGGACCATTGGTCTGACCCAGTATGGCCGTTCTTATGTTCAGACAAATGCTAGTGCTAAAATGTGGGCCAGTGCACGGATTCATGGAAAATGTCAGGCATGCCTGGAAGTTGCTTGAATGCTCACAAGCAGGGCGCAGTTCACCCATTGGATAGAGAGCCAACACAAGGCCTAGGAACCTAACTCTTTTGGCTCTGTGTACAGGGGTGAATTTCAGCCACAACAAATGAGATGATCTCCAGGACCCACACTCACAAACATGCTTGAGGAGATCACGCGCTGTAATAATTCCACCAACTCCAGCCCCAGGGTTTGAAAAGAATGTTTTGCTTTGCTAATAGCCAAAAATACCCACGGTGTAGTAATTTGCTCAAACATGTGTAACCACCATTTTAATAATTTACAGCTGTTGGAAATTACACTGCTCTACAGCCAAAATGCTTCTGAAATAAATGTAGTCAAACTTTACTAATTTTGGGTCACTGAGAACGAAAATAATGCTTAAAATTGTTGATTGGCTCTAGTTTTCAAGATATGCTATTGGGTCAGTATATACGACCCTTGACTTGGGAATGGCGGAGAATAAGTGAGTTATAAAGGGAAGGGATCTCAATTTAAACCAGAAATGACTAAAATACATCTTTGACTGGATCTATGAATAAATCCATGACTGGGTTTGGACAGTACTTGCTTTTTAGGCAAAACAATGAATGATGCAATCTGAAGCTGGTATTGCGTCAAACATGATATGAATTGCATCATGTTATTCCTAGAAGTCATGGATGATGCAATCATAACGAAGCTTTCATCTCTGCTGAACAAATTGCCCTATATCAGCTCTAGAAATCATACAGTGTCGTGCTCTCTTATTTGTCAGTGTTTGATTTTGCAAAGGGACACATTTCTGTTTAGCCAAAGTGAGCAGAGATGCCTCGTACTTGTGTGAACAGTGCAGATAACTTCTGCTATGTTTGTGGTGAAGTGACTTTTGCATCACAAAAGTGCAGTATAACCACTATGGTTAAGAAAGCCTATCACCTTTATTTTGGCTGCAAAATTGGAGATCAGGATAAGAGGTGGGACCCACGCATATGCTGCAACACTTGTGCAACAAATCTTTGCCAGTGGTTGAACAGGAAAAGGAAATCTATGCCTTTTGCAGTGCCAATGATTTGGAGAGAGCCAACAGATCATACCAGCAATTGTTACTTCTGCTTGGTGCCTCCAGTTGGGAAAGGTGTGTCAAAGAAGAAAAAGTGGACTGTGCATTATCCAAACATTCCATCAGCTATACGCCCAGTACACTACGGAGAAGGACTGCCGGTTCCTGATGCACCAGAATCATTCTCACTTGAGTCAGACGAGGAAGAGGAAGAGGATGAAACTTCTGGTCCTGAACCATCAATGTCACAGGACCCACATTTTCTCCCATCCTCCTCCTCTGAACCACACCTCATAACACAAGGTGAACTGAATGACCTTGTCAGGGATTTGGAACTATCCAAGAGTAAGGCAGAGCTGTTGGGCTCCAGACTACAGCAGTGGAATCTCCTAGCAGGTGATGTTAGGGTTTCCATGTTCCGTGACAGTCAAAAGGATCTTGTCCCATTCTTCTTCATGGAAGGTGATCTTGTAGCCTGCAACAACTTCGATGGTGTGATGGCAGCCCTCAACATCGTTCATGATCCAGATGAGTGGAGACTGATTCATTGAAGACGAGTCTTAAAGCTGTTTTACTGCATAATGACAATGTTTTGCCATCAATTCCAGTTGGTCATGCAGTCCATATGAAGGAAGCCTATGACAACATGAAACAACTTTTGAGGTGCATAAACTATGACTAACATCAGTGGCAGCTTTGTGGCCATTTGAAGGTTGTTGCTCTCTTGCTTGGTCTGCAGACTGGATACACAAAGTACTGCTGTTTTCTCTGCGAATGGGATAGTCGTGCAAGAGATTCCCACTACATCAAGAAAGATTGGCCACTCCGACAGTCATTGGAGCCTGGGATGAAAAGTGTTCAGCATCCACCACTTGTTGAATCAAGGAAGATTTTGTTACCACCCTTACACATCAAGCTGGGTCTGATGAAGAACTTTGTCAAGGCCATTGACAAAACACAAGCAGCTTTCAAGTACCTCCGTGGAAAATTTCCAAGGTTAAGTGAAGCTAAGATAAAGGAAGGTGTCTTTCTTGGTCCTCAGATTCATGAACTTCTTCAAGATGATGCATTTGACCATGCACTGCGTGGCAGGGAAAAGACGGGAAGGAAAGCCTTCCAGTTAGTGGCAATAAATTTTCTCGGAAACAACAAGGCAGACAACTACAGGTTGTTGGTGGAAAACCTCCTCAAGGCATACAAAAGCCTTGGTTGTAACATGTCACTAAAGATACATTTTTTGCACTCTCATCTAGATTTTTTCCACCAAACTGCGGAGCAGTGAGCGACGAGCACGGCGAGCGATTTCACCAGGACATTGCAACAATGGAGAAACGCTATCAGGGCAAATGGAGCCCATCAATGCTTGCAAACTATTGCTGGACAGTGACAAGAGATGCTCCATTTAATGAAAACAAGAGACAAGCCAAGAAGCGCCGAGTAGACACTGAATAGGACTAAACTATGTACATAATAGTTTTTTGCCTTTTGTTTCATAATAAATTTTATTTATATAACCCTTTTGCTGATTTTTAAAGTGTTACATAAACAGGACAGGTGAAATATTATCATGTAAAGCAACCATAAACACATGAAAAGACCTAGGTTTACAATTTATGATTAAAACTCTACTACCTACACAATATACATAGACATAAAATGTAAAAACTTAAATATCATAGAAACAGTAGCCAATCAGTTGCTTTAATTGTCATATTTGAATTCAGCACATCAAAATACATAATAAATAGCACATTTTATCTCTGAAGCAGATGACTTCTCAAAAATTGTAGACCAGTGTTATCGCTAACACAGAGCTGCCAATTGGTACATGTTTAATACATAAACATGTGCATAAAAGTTTAATGTCCTCCTAGCCCGGTGCTCACTGCTGCTGCCTCATAGCATCTATAAAGGGCACAGTTCTGTCTACACAGCACCTTCACTGCAGCATAATCCTATTGAATTCAGTGGAGTTACGCCTTATTTGCACTGACAGGGGGAAAACCAGGGCCTTAATTTGTAAGGACAGTGTTGCCAACCCCAAGTGTTCAAAAATCACGTCAGCCCCCCTCGGCCCCCAAATCATGAGATTGGCTTTAAAAATCATAAGGTTTTACAAATCACAAATTGTCGGTTCTTTTTATTTGCCTTTGTCTTTTCAAGACTTTAGCCCTCTGTAGTGGGGTGGTCACCCCGCTCCTGCCTGGAAGGGCTTGAAATCAGCCTTGGGAGAGGGCTGGGGCAGGAAAAGTGACGCTGATTGTGGAAGCAGCCACAGCTTGGCCACACCTCAATCAGACCTCAGCTGGCCCTATATAAGAGACTGGAACCCAGGAGCTCAGCAAAATCTCTGCCTTCAGAGAGAGAGGGAGAGGCCTGGCTGCTGGGAAGCTCAGGGTGCCTAGAGTGAGTCAGGGCTGGGGAAAGGCCGGAGGAGCTGGGGAGCTCCAGGCTGGTGACTCCCCAGGCTGCAGGGCCTTGTTCAAGGCCCCATAGAGGCACTGGGTTGCAGAGAGAGGCAGCAGGTCCAGACCCAACCTTGCCAATGATGCGTGGCTTTTACACTGCTGTCTGCCCCTGGGAGCGGGGGCTTGATGATGACTGGCAGTAGCCCAGACTGAGGCAAGGTGAGGATTAGAGGGTTGGGGGTTCCCCAGAGAGGGGAGAGGCAGAGTGTGGGGGTATTGCCAGGGGGTGGCACCCCAGATAAAAGGGCATCAGGGTCCAGGAGGGACACGGGGCCGGTGCCAAGCAGGATACCGGCCAGCAGAGGGCGCTCTGGAGCCTGGATGAGCTAATTCCCAAGACTACCAGTGGGAGGTGCCGTAGGGGTGAGTCCCGCACGTTTTCACCCTCATATTTCCAGGCTTCCTCCACAGCCATTTATATATAAATGAAAGCCAAGATTCTCATATAGTCACGTGATTCCAGGAGCTGGGGCTTTAAGAAAAAATACCACAGATACAGACTAACACGGCTACCCCCTGATACTTTACCACATATCATGACACCTGTGATAAATTTGTGAGAGTTGGGGCCACACCTGGTTCTGCACATGGCTTAATTTTGGGTAGGGTCAGGGGCTGGAGGCTGAACTCACATGAGAATCACTCCAGTAAAAACTCCATTGCCTGGACTGGGGTTACTCCTGGGATCCGCAGAATCAGGCCCTTGATCCTGAACTTTTCAGCTCAGGCCCATTGCTGATTTCTTCCAGTGCTTCTCCACCGTCGGCAAGGCCCAACAGTATGGAATTCATTTACAGCTGATAGCAGCTCATTTTCACAAGAATCTAGGCACAGCCTCTCTGTTCGAGGGCCTAGTGTGCACCATATTTTTGGGCCCAGGCTTGATCTTTAGAAGCCAAGGTGAGTGCACAAAGCACCTGCTTGCAAATGAAGATAAAGAATCTAGGGGCTCCACCCAGAAGGTGCTGAGTGATTTGGCTCTGATCTAGCAAAGCACTTAACTGTGTGCTTAACTTAAAGCACCCGAGTTATCCCATGAAAGCCTCAAATGTGTTTCAGTGCTTTGCTGAATCAGGGTCAAAGTGAGGACCCTATGGAATCAGGGCTTTACAGCATCACAGCACCGTATACACTCTTATGGAGGCCAGGGGTAGACTCATAGAGTCCGAAGGGACCACAAGGGTCATCTGGTCTAACCCCTGACAAGATGCAGGATTCGTTGTGTCTGAACCATCCAAGACAGATGGCTGCCCAGCCTCCTTTTGAAACCCTCCAGTGAAGGAGCTTCCGTGACCACCCTAGGCAGTCTGTTCCACTATCCTACTGTGCTTACAGCTAGGAAGTTTTTCCTCAGATTTAATCTACATCTGCTAGGCTGTAATTTGAACCTGACTCTTGTCCTGCCCTCTGTGGTGAAAGAGAACAATTTTTCTCCACCTTTTTTAAGGCAGCCTTTCAAGTATTTGAAGACTGCTATCATATCCCATCTTAATCTCCTCTTTTCCAAACTGAACATACCCGTTCCTTCAGGCTTTGCTCATATGGCTTGTGTTCCATCCCTCTGATCATCTTTGTCACTCTCCTTTGGATCCTTTCCAGTTTCTCTGCATCCTGTCAATACATTGGTGACCAAAGTTGGACACGGTCCTCCAGCTGAGGCCTAACCAGAGCTGAGTAGAGTAGCAAATTGCATTTGCTTTTTTTGTAACAGCATCGCATTGCTGACTCATGTTGAGGTTGTGATCCACCACAACTCCCAGATCCTTCTCAGCAGTGCTGATGCCGAGCCAGTTTCCCCCATTCTGTATTTGTGCATTTGTTTTTTTTTTCCCCTAAATGTAGCACCTTCCATTTGTCTTTGCTGAATTACATTTTGTTGTCTATAGTCCAGTTCTCCAATTTATCAAGATCCCTCTGAATTTTAGCTCTATCCTCCACAGTGATGGCAACCCCCACCCCAGCTTTGTGTTATCTGCAAACTTGATCAGTATGCTCTCTATACCTACATCTAGGGCATTAATAAAGATGTTAAACAACACCGGACCCAGAATAGATCCCCGTGGAACCCCACTTGAGACCGCCCTCCAATCTGACATCATTCCATTAATAGTTACTCTTTGTTTGTGGTTGTTTAATCAATTATGTATCTATCAATTAATGGTAGTTCTATCAAGCCCACATTTCTCCAGTTTACTTATCAGAATATCATATGGGACTATGTCAAAAGCCTTGCTGAAGTGCTGGTATATTATGTCCACTGCATTCCCTCATTCACCAAACCGGTTACCCTGTCAGTTAATGGTAGTCTGCAGGGAATGGCTGGGAAGGGTTCAAAAGCCACTGAGAATGTGACCTTGTTTGGGATTAATGAGCTTAGTCCCTGAGAGACGTACACGAGTCAGGTGCTTTTATTACCCCTATTTATATTGCAACCGGGCCGTGAGGCCTCAGCTAAAATCCAGGCCGCATTGTACTCGGTGCTGTACATACACATAAGGCTCGATTCCCAAGTCCATTGAAAGCAATGGGAGGCCTCCCAGTGACTTCAGCTCAAACTGCTAGTGCCAGCCTCTGCTGAGATCTCCACCTGGCAAGCTGGCTGGTATTGTCTCATTGGTTCTTTGTGCACTGCATCTGTCTGTAGCCAGCTGTTGTCTCTGATCTCACACTGAGAATGTCAGCTCCTTTGGGCAGGGACCATCTCTGTCCTGTGTTTGTACAGCACCTAGCACAGTGGGGTCTGGTCTGTGCCTGAGCTCCTGGGGCTACCGCAGTATAACTTACCCTCTCAAGCGACAAGCCAGAAAGGAGCTGCCCCCTTACACAGATGGGGAACTGAGTCCCTGGGGGCGTGAGTGACTGGCCAGGATCTGTGGCTGCTGCTGCCAGAACAGAAGCTAGCTGTCCTGCACCTTAGTCCAGTGCCTGAGCCCCAGGATCACCCTCTTGCCCTGCTTGTGGTGGAAGTTTGTCAGGGAACTTACAGAAAACAAAGGGTCACGTGACCTGCAAACATACCAGGCACCAACAGCTGCAATTGTTAGATTAATGGGTGTACATTAAACATGGCATAGTTGTAGCTACATCATGCCCTGCTTCACCTGTTGGGGGACTGTGCTGAAGCGCTGGCAGCTCCCACCCAAAGCAGCTGGGATCAAGCTGCTAAACCCAGAGCCAATATGTCTGGCTTGTTTACACACACACACGGATCAACACCACTGTGGTGGGGCGATTGCCCACACTCAGAGAGGGTGGGCTGCAGCAGGTCTAGGCGCCTGCGCAGCCGCCCAACCAATCAGGGAAGGGCTTACAGAGGGCCAATCAGAACACAGATTGGGGCCAGCCAATCAGGGCCCGCCTCAGCCATATAAGAGACTGCCCAGAGCAGGAGCAGTCAGTCTGTCCCAGGCCTTCAGAGGGGAAGGTCTGTCTCCAGAGCTGGGAGGCCAGCACCTCGGACAGCGCAGTGCAGGCCAGGCCAGCCAGAGAGTGGGAGAAGGCCCTACTCCATAGCCTGCC